>NW_026998052.1:0-578819 GCF_035044405.1 Drosophila montana
TAAAAATCGATGGGTTAAGAAAGTCGACAAAACAGCAAGAGGTTACATCACGTTTTTTTCCAAAAGCGGAGTCAGTTTGAAAATCAAAACTTTTTTGAACATTTTTTTTAATATCTCAGGTAAGTAACGTTATTTTTAACATTATTATCAACATCATTATTCTTGCGCAGGAGGTCGGCGGAGCTAATTGTTTGATGTTTTATTTGAAATATATCTCAAGCTGTAACTCACCTGACAGTGCCTGTGTTAGGAGCGGTGTATTGTTGTTGGGGGTCAGCTGCCCATTGGTTAGATCAACTGTAAGTGGCAAAAGATTAAGCAGAATTTCGAAATTAAATATGGACCAGAGCAATTAAAATGCAACTAGTTAAGAGTTAGGGCATATTAATAAAATACCTAAGATATATAGGAGTATATGAAAGTAAACAAAGACTGAGTTCTAAGAGGTATATATAGAGTATATAAAAAAATGAATGAACGATTATAAATAGTAAAGTATGTTCTGAATGCTATAAATGGATCTCAAACATAAATGAAGGCACAAATTAAACAGTATACGACTAGCTAACGCTGTTGTAATAAAACCCAAGCCCAAAATGTAACTAAGGTATATAATGTATGTATGTCATGTTAGAGATATGTATATAAGAAACTACACGACAGAAATAGAACTAACTAGAACGCAGGTTATAAAAACACAAAGTGCTCGCTGGGTTATTAAACGAGCGTTGTCGTAGTCCTCTACGCTGGCTGGATAAGGGCGAGGGGGCGCGCTTGGCTAAATAAAACCCAGACCAGAAACGAAACTCAGTTAGAACGCTTCGTTGGGGCGCACTTTTCCTTTTTCCTTTTATTTATTTTTTTTCATTTTTGGCGCTTTTTCTGTTATCATTGTTGTTGTACTTGGTTGTTGTTGTTACGGTCACAGCTGCTGCAGCAAGTAAAAATACGCCAGCGCCAATATTGAAATGACAACAGAATGGGAATGGCAATGGGAATGGGATTGTGAAAGGGTATGCCAAACGGTAGGGGGAGGGGGCTGTGGTATTGGGCTAAGAAGTAACGGGTTATGGCTAACGGATTACGGGGTAATGGCTAGGCGAACGGGCGGTGCGGTGCGGTGCGGCGGGCAGCGACTGTGAATGTAGCAGTTGCATTTCCGGCGGAAACACAAAAATTGATGTAACGTAACGTGATGTTACGTAACGAGGCGTGGCTGTGCCAGACGTTTGCTTATTGTCCTCACTGTCGTTGTGCGTGCGCGTCTGTGTATGCGTGTGTGTGTGTGTATGGCGCCAATCAAGTTTGGCTTACTTTTAGTTTACGCTCTTTGGAAAGCCCTGCGCGCCATGTTGTTTTCATTAGCGACGCAGCAGCAGCAGCAGCAGCAGCAGCGGCAGCGGCAGCGGCAACTGCGAAAGCTTCTGGCTATAGAAATAGCGGTAACTGCTTTTTCTAAATAAATAAGTTTTTAGTTACAGTTTTAGCTGCAGTTGTTGTTATGGTTTTCCGCTTTTTGTAAATTTATTTTTTTTTTTATATTTATTTTTGTCGTGTTGCAGCTGCAATTTTAGTTAGTTTAGTTGTCGGGCTTGTGGTTTTGCTGTTTTGGCAAACAACAGTGTTGTCTAACAAGATGCCAGCGCCAAAGTTGTCAACGTGGTTCGATTTACCAACACTAAAGGAGCAAGTCTGTCTGTCGTAGTCAACACTTATTTGTTAAAAGGAGGAGCACAAGATCTTAAATGTGAAATTGTCAGCCCTGGTTAACTATGACACAAAGTGATTAAAGACGTTTCAACAGCTACTTAAATTAGTAAACAACAAAAGAAATATGTATATAGTTAGATACTTATCAATATCTGAGCTACAGCTTTGCTCCATTTTTCAACACTACACAAGTTATAGTTTTTTTGTTGGCACATAAAATTAGTGTTGACTAAGCTAGTTTTTTTTATAGAAGCTACAATTTTTATCTTATTTTTAGTTGGTTAATAATACAGTTCACAAATTTTCGTTTCAAGTGATTATAAATGTTTTATCTTTTTAATAGCTACTACTAAATGATTGTCTGTATGTATTTTTGTCTATATAATTATGTTTAGTTTTTAGTTGCAATTCATGGACTCGCATATAAGTTTGTTAACTAAAGTTATAGTTGCTATAGTTAAGAAAACACTACACATATAGATATTGAAATAGATATATGTATATATATATATATAGGCATGAGTATACATATGTGAGCTACGGACTGCCGCCGTTGGGCAGTTTACAAATTTAGTTTTGATTGCGCTGCTTGCTAAACTTCTGCTAAAACGAATAACTAACGGTACGAAGTACATTTAATAATTATAAAATGTGTGTTAACGGCTTTTCGAACAGATATATATATATAAATATATGTTAGGTATAGAGAGAATGCTGTGGGATTATGCATTTTGTATATTAAGACGACCATTAGCTGACCTTGTTGGCACTTGATGCTTGTTGTTGTTGTTGCTGTTGCTGTTGTTGATGTTGTGGCCGTTGCTGTCGCCGTTGTCAGGTTTATTACGCATACGCCTCGTTGGCCACTTTGTTCGAGTTAGCTTCCATTTCCACGTTTTTGGCTGCTATTTGAAAGCGCTTTCAAACGCTAATAATACAAAGAGCTGAAGCCTTGCGGCCAGAAAGGATAGACTTGGTTTTTGTTTCGGCTTTTGTATCCGTTTTTTTTTTTGTGCATTTATTTAGTTAATAACTTTTCGTTTTTTGCATAAGCAATTTGAATTCTGCGTTGGCAATTTTTTGTTTTGTTTTGTTTTGTTCTTGTTGTTGGTTTGAAGCGTTTTCTTATAAATCACAGTATATACGTGTAAAATACATAGATATGCGTATGTGTGTGTGTGTGTGTGTGTGTGTATATGCTATATAGTTGTGTGTGTGTAAATAACTCGCAAGCATTTTATAGTTTAGATACCTCGAAGCATTTGCCTCGGCTTTTAGCCTTTGTCCTTTGTTATACATTAATTTAAATTGCCAAAAATTTTGCGATAACTGCATTCAATTAACTAATTAACAGCTTTTCAATTTATAGTTATTGATTTGTATGTCTGTGTGTGTGTGTGTGTGTGAGTGTCTGTGTGGGTGTGTGTTCTTTTTTTGATTTAATTTGATTTAATATATGTATACGCTGCCATAAATATTATATGTATATATAGTATAGTATATATAGTATTGATAGCTAAGTTTAAATGTCAAACTTACAATTTATGCATAAATGGAAAGGACATAGAAAAATTGCATTTTTCATAAACTTAAAGTCGCTCTTCGAAAATGGATGGACATTAATATTGTATTTTCTGTTCGTATATATTTTTTACTTTTTTTAATTTATTATTATTCCTTTTGCATTATTGTACAAATGAAATTTGATTTTGCTTTTTGTATAAAATAAATATATTAAACTTATTTTGTATATTTTTTTATATATATTATAAATATATTTTTATATGTATTGTATATAGTTAATGTATTATTCATATAGAAATTTCAATAAAAAGTTTTCGCTCATTTCGGTAGAAATTTTTGTTGGCTTATTTCAGATTCAGTTTGATGCACCGATGAAAGAACTTATGCAGGCTATGCGATATATATGAGTAGAATTAAAGGATATCCAAAACAAAAAACCAACGCCAAAATGTATTTATTTTGATTTTATTTTTGTGGCTACACACATTATTATGAAACAGAACAAAAAATGTAGCTAATTAATGAACTTTTTCTATGCCAAAAAATCTCTGCACGTGTGCTTATTATCTAAAACTCAGGGGACCCAAACAAAAAACGAGAAAACGAAAAAAAAACTGAAATACAGAAATTATATTATGCAGGAAATTAATTAAAGGATAATAATGATACTACATGTGACAGGCTGGCTAAAATGTAGTTTTTATCTAAAATGCTTTTCGTATGCATTTCGCGCGGTTTATGTTTATTTCTGTTGTTGTTGTTGTCGTTGTTGTTGTTGCACACGACTAATTTATGCAGATGTACTACAAATAAAAATTTGCATTTAAATGCTTACAGTAAAACAGTTTTTATAAATAATAGATTTGTGTCCCTGGGACCAAAGCCAAAATGGTAGATTGGGCTTAATGAGAATTAATGTGGCGAACGCAACGCAACGCAACGCAACGCAAGAAATTACAAAATAATATTAAAAAAAAAGCACAAATATTGGTATCATTTATATGGAGTGTTTACTGTTTGTGTGCGTGTGCATTTTGTGTACACATTGTGTCATAGCTCTCTACGGGGCGCTACACGTACGTCTAAAGAGTTAAATGTGTGTGATTATGCGATTATGTTGACCTAAACACTACTACATGTGGCTATATATGTGTGTGTGTGTGTGTGTGTGTGTGTGTGTATTAAATAGTTAATCGAAAGCTACAGAACTGCGTACGGTACAGTTGCCGCCTTATATGTGCTCGGCTCTATAGATAGATATATATTTAAATATATATATATAGGGGGTATATATGCGCAACTAGGGTTTTAGCTAATCGAACAACGCGTCTAGAACAAATGTTTATATGTAGCTAAGTACGTGTGTGTGTGTGTGTGTGTGTGTGTGTGTTTAGAAAGTTTCCATTTGTCAGCTATACGGAGGCCACATAGTACAGTGTGTACACACATGTATGCGCCAGCAGCTCTATATGTGATTATATATGGGTCTGCAATTACAAATACTTGTATAAGTTTCTGTTATTTGTTTTTATTTATTTTTTGATAAATCGAGTATTTGCTTTATTTGTTTTATTTGTTGTTGTTGTTGTTACCATTCACCGTAGAAACAATCTAAGCTAATAAATTTTATTTGTGGTTGTTGTTGCTGTTGTTGTTGTTGTACCTACTTGTCACAGTACAAATGATTTATTTTGGTTTGCGTATTGTCGTTGAGACCACAGAAACAAAAAAGAGACAAAATGGCAATGAAATATTAAATACAATATCGCAGGCCTCTCTCGTATATTTATGCTTGCTTGTTTTTTCCTTTTTGATTGTTTTTGTTTTAGTTTTTCTTGTTGGCTTGGTGTTCTTTTTTCTGTGTAGCTTGTATTCTTCCCGCTCTCTCAGACTTGCTTTCGGCTTATATGGTTTATCTGTGTTGTATTTTGATTTTGTTTGATCTTTTGTTTAGAAATTTATGTTGCCCAGAAACTGCGATTTGATTGCCGCCGTGCGCGCTGTCAGCGCCGTGGCCAGCGGCAGAGTCAGCGCCTGGTGGTGTTGATATCCCGACTGGGGCTGATTGTGGATAGCAGCTGCAGCTGCAGCAGCAGCAGCCGCACCACCGCCAGCGGGGCCAGTGGCAGCTCTGCTGCGGCCCGCATTCGTGCTACATGTGGTACCATAACTTCTACCGATGCCACAAATAGTTAGGCCTACAAAATCACACGATACACAAGATAGATTGCATGTAGAAAGAGACAGAGAGTCAGGCGGGGAAAGACACAGAGAAAGAGAGAGAGAGAGAGAGAGAGAGAGAGTGGGTGACTAGCTAGGGTTGGGACGAATACGTCATATTCGCATTCGTGAAGCTCGGTAAACTAATTCTCTTTCGATTTGCTTTTGTAGATATTACTTATATTATATCTAACTCTGATCCTTCGCTTGCGACTGTAACTAGTGTTGGATTTGAGTACTTAAATGCTTGCAAATGCATTTCAACATTCGTTCCAACCCTAGCCAAAAAAAAAGAAGAGATTGAAAAAAACAAAATAAACAACACACACGCTGTGCTTGAGCGGGGGCGGCGAGTGTTGGGTGTTAGGCCTAGTAGCGCGAATGTGGTGGGTTTTTTTTTGCAGTGTTCAATTGTTGTTTTGGTGCAAATGATATAAACACAAGACCAAGCAGCTTTAAATGAAAGTAATGTGAGCAATGTCTAAATAATGAATGTCTTAAGAGCTGCTTTTACAACTTTTTCTTTTCTTTTCTTTTGGTTTTTTTTGAGAGTTTATTTTGTGCATTGATATGACGAACGCTGGAGAGTTCTTTGGTTTAGTGTTTGTTTTATTCATGTTTTGAACAACATTTTTGGCGCTGCCGCGAACATATAATACTCGATTAATATCAGATCAGCTATGGATCGTTGGGGGCGTTCCTAGGCCGTGCTGCTGGTCGTTGGGGCAACCATATAATCACCGATCAGTATGCGATTCTCCGGCATTACGCCCATAACACCAGCTGTGGGGCAAATAAATAAGAAAAAGAAGAAAAAAGAAAGAAGAAAATGTCGATTTTTTTGGGTTTTTCTTGATTCAAACGAAACAAATCAGAGGAAAATAAAAAAAAAAACACAATACGAGTAATTGAACAAATTATCGAGCATGAAGTTAGTATGTTATGCTAATACTTATTACAAAAACATACATATGTACATACATACATACATAGGTAGATCGATACATATATGTATATATGTTGTTTACAATTGAACTAGTTCGTCATATCAACTAACACAAACTGCAGTGCGGGGGTTGGGTTTGGCTTGGGTTTTAGGGGCTTCAGTTAATTTCAAGAGTAGTCACAAAACTTGCTCGAATGCACTTCAAATGCATTCACACACGCACACACACACACACAGATACACAGATACACACTCTCACGCACACACATACGAGCAGTTAAGGGCGTACGACATATGCAGAGGATTCTCTATATATTAATTATATATGCATATATAAGTAGTTAATAGTAATAGTGTATCTGTGTGTGTGTGTGTGAGTGACTGGGTGTGTGTGTGTGAGAGAGTAGAAGAGTAGTTAAACAAACTTACCAGTTGGATAGGGTAGTCCGAAGCTCGGATAGCCGGAGTAGCCGCGACCAGCGGCATAGGCAGCATACGCAGCTGCCGGAAAGCCTGCGAGAAAGAGAAATCATGTTAGACAACCGCATCGTAGACATAGCCTAAGATAGCATATAGCTAAACTAATACGAGTGCTAGGCATTAGCTAGTTCTTACCTTCGGGCAATGTCCCCAGACCCCACATGATGTTATCTAAAAATGGCGCATGGCAAACAAGAGAGAGAGAGAGAGAGAGAGCACAAAAAAGAAGAGCATAAACATAAATAAATTACTAACATTCATAAGTGCGCATCTTTAAGAGCTAAGTACTCCAAACAAGATCAAATAAATAAAATTTATATATATATATGTATATATGGTATTTGATAAAAGTCTAAGAATATAGTATTAAAGACTGATTTACTATATATGTATGTATGTATTTCATTTAGTGTATGTGTGTGTGTGTATGTGTGTACTTAGCGCTCTAAATGTGTGTTAGGCTATGTAACTAAGAAACAATCGATTAACAGTTATCGATTATTATGCTATATACTAATTTTTAGAGAGAGAGTGTGTGTGTGTTGTGTCTAAGATATGTTTTTTAAGGCTGCGCTGGGCAGTTGACTTTTTGTTTTTAGTTTCTTAAACAGCCTCGACTTTCTGAGCTATCTATATGGTATATATAGAGTTACAGTTATTTCAGTTGTACCATCGATATATGTAAGTTAAGATATGACACAAATCTAAACACTTATTAAGTATGGTATATAGAGTTGTACGTATGTCTGTTTAGTTAAATATAGTTGATAAATACGTAGACATTGTTCGACTATATTGTTGACTAAAACACATTTAAGAACTATGCTATATGTAAATACTATTATATAATTGAATTGCTTTTTTTAACTAGTGTTCTTCCTGGACACGGGGCAATTCTAAAGCCTCGCTGCGCATTTCTACAAAAATGTCACAGACTGTCGGGCCATTGCATCCCCGTCCACAACTAATTAAAAAGTTGAAAACAAATGACGAAAAGTGTTTACACACACTCACAAATTGACAGTTAAAAACTAAACTAATTATAGATAAAAACACTACAACCAAATAAATAATAAAAAGGTATTCAGAAAAAAAAACCAAGAAGAAAAAAATATGTAAATGGCAACAATTTGACAGCTAGTTAAATGTTAATGTAAATAGTTGTTCAAATTTATTGTAAATTTTGTTAAATCCATGCGCTTGCTCATGGTCTCGTTTTGGCTGCCATCAATCAATCAATCAATCAATCATTCGTTCATCTTTGGCATCAATTTTGGTCGACGGCTGATTTCCTGTGTGTTTTGTTGTTGCTGTTGTCTTTAGGCTTATATGAGAGTACACTATTACAATGGATAAACAGTCAAGTATAAACTAGAAATTCGAAGCACTTAATGCGCTTATCGTAAGTAAGAATATGTGTATTAGTATGTATGTAGAATACATATATATATGTATATCAATAGCTAGGTTCATGTTTAGTCAAATATTAATGGCTAGATGGAAACATGTATTAGTAATTAAGAGGCCGTAGTGGCCCATTATTTTAAGTATGGCCATCAACTGTCCACGCTGTAAGGTTGTAAAGGCTTCTTCTGCGCTCTAATTGACATTATCAATTAACCAGTGTTGGGTTGCGTCCACAGGAAACCAACGAGCAGACAGACAGCTGCCATTCTAATGCCATTCAGCTCTACAAATTGTGAATTGCACTTTCAAATATTTAACTAAAATTGTTTGAGAGACACACACGCACACACACACACACACAAAGAGTCTGGGTGTGTGTGTGTGTGTGTGTGCCTGTCAGCTCAGTTTGTTGCCTACTTAAATGCGGCTTTACTTAAAAGCTAATTCGATACATTTGCTAGTTATGACATATTGTTATTGTTGTTAATTGTATTCGGGACTACAGATATTCATTTTGAAGAGCTATTGTTATGAGCTGAAGTTTAGATATAAATATAGATATATTGTAATTGGGTAACACAAGGTAAATGTTGAATATGCATATTATAATACAAGAATTACATATATAAATGATTTACCTAAAAGTTTTCTGTTTTTTTCTTTTGACAATTTCAATACTTTTTCAATAGTTTTCGATAATAGATATTTTCGTGTTTAGTTTTTTACATATTCTCGGTTCTTAAGTTCTAGTGTTGCACAATGTCTAAGACTTACACGCAGCTTTTGTTTACAGTTACTTTTACGATCGCCTCTAAGTCTCTAAATATCGATTGCGCAAATGTTATCGAACAATCGATGCAAAACGATGTTGAGCAAAATCTAAGCAGGTCTCTAGGACCTGCTCTTTAAGTATGTTTAGCCTAGATCTTAAACAAATCTCTTAAGTTCTATAGAAAAAACGAATGCGTCCACTAGTTAATTATCAAGTTAATTATAAATTAATTTATAAGCGGCCACGCATACGCCGCGTTGCCTAAACGCCGATTCGGTTAGACACAGATTACAAGTAGAGTATGCATGTAAGTTAAGTTAAGATATGTATGTACATTTATGCATATGGAGTACATGGCTAGGGAGAATCGTACACGTAAACCTAAGACCTATGAGTAAATGCGACACGTTCGCGCTTTGGACTTTGAGACGGAATGAGAGAGAGTTTTGTGTGTGTGTGTGTGTGTGCGTGTGTGTGAATATATTTGTTATTCATGTTGTGCAGTTCGCAGCTGACCCGAATTGGATCTGAACTTTGGCATTTAGCCTGAATAGGTTAGAGTTCACGAAAGGAACGCTCACTGCGGCCTGGGCGGTCAGATGCCTGGCAGCTGATACAGAGAGGCGGCCGCTGCCGCTGCCGAGGCTGCGCCGGGCATCTCCAGGCCCGCCGGCATCGCCAGCAGCTCGCTGAGCGGATAATGGGCGGCGGCAAGCGCGGCGTTTTGACGCAGCTGCGCCTGTTGGGCAGCCGCAGCGGCAGCTGCTGCTGCTGGCGCCGACGCAGCGGCCGTCAAGGCGCCCAAAGTGGCAGCCGTGGGCGTGGCTCGAAGGCCGCTGCTCACAGCGGCAGCGGCCAGCAGCCGCTTATAGCCCATAACAGCGGCAGCGTCCGCATAAAGCGAATTGGCCAGCGCGACATTGTTCTGAGTGGCATTGGCGGCAGCCGCATACTGCAGCAGCGATGGGGCGCCGCCGGGCGCCGAATTGCCGAGGGGCAGAAGCGAGGGCGCGCCAGCTGCAGCGGCCACAGCATGGGCCAGCGATTGCTGCTGTTGTTGATGCTGCTGCTGTTGCTGATGCTGATGCTGTTGGTGGGCGGCAACAGCAACTGCTTGCTGCTGCTGCTGCTGCTGATTGGCAGCAGCGGCGGCTGCGGCCACTGCAGCGGCCGAGATGTGGCTGGGCAGCGGATAGGGCGTGTAGCGCAGCGAGGCGGCCGCTGCGGCAGCGCCCAGCAGCTGATGATGATGGTGATGATGTGTGTGTTGTGGGTGTTGTTGTTGGTGGTGTTGGTGTTGGTGTTGCTGTTGTTGTTGTTGTTGCTGTTGCTGATGCAGCGCTGTGGCGGCAGCGGCTAAACTACTTGGCAAGAGGCCAGCGGCGGCGGGCGTGGCAGCTGTTGCCGCCGCCGCGGCCGCGGCCGCCTGATTTGCGTGGCTGCCCCAGACTACCAACTCACCGTAAGCGGAGCGACCGGCCGCGCGGGTCTTGGCCAGATTGGCCGGCAGCATTACCTCCTTGGGCTGCGCCTTCTTGCACTCGACCTGCGGAACAAGTAGACGGTGAGTGGGGCTGTGGGGCTGCGTTTCAGCGTTTCATTTGGTTTCGCTTGACTTACCATTTTGTTGTTTATCTCATGGAAATGAATTTCACAAACTTTGTCTACCACATCTTCGCTTTGAAATGTAACGAAGCCAAAACCTGAAATAAAGAAAGAAAGAACCAAATCAGAGAAGTTAAAAAGGCAAAAGAGTCAGCGAGTCAGCGAGCCAGAGAGTCGGAGACTCGGAGACTCGGAGACCCGGCGAGTGGGCAAACAAGTTTAAGAGCTAGCTGCAAAAATTGAACGAAATATGCTTTTGTGCGAGCGGCTAAATAATTTACTCAAGTGTCGAGACCGAGACGCAACCAGACAGCCCACGGCCCACCATGGCCCACCCTTCATCCATGCACTCCACTTGCCCAGCCCCTACTCCCCCCACTCCCCCCACTCAGCCCACAGCTGACCTCAATATGCGGCAGGGACTCAAGTGCCGGCTGGGCCGAGTAATTCAAACACTGCCCTGCTCCCAGAGTTTACATAGCAAACTTTGCCCAGCTCTGGAAATAACCCAGCCGAGTGCATAATAAGTTTGTCATGAAGTTTTCGCCCCCCATCCCCGCTTTCCACTCACCCAGCGCTAACTCCTAGAAAATGCTGAGTCAGCGCGTTCAATTCCTATGCCGAAATTTTGTTAATTTCTCCAAAATATACAATCTATTATAATCGTACTTATAAATTGCAGCGAGTGTGCAAAATTTAATGGTAAACACTTTCAAAATTGTAAATTTAATCCTTGAACTAGTTAGTCAACAATTTTGCGGAGAATATTAAGTTGAGAATAGCAATAGAAGTGTGCCACAGAAATATCGAGTGCTTTATCGATAATGTCGATAACAATTAGCCTATCGAGCGTTGTGCAACACTAATATGCTCTTTTTTATGGCCCTTTAAGAAGGTTATTAGGATTTTGTTACGAAATAAACATATGTGCTTATATCCAACTACATAAAGTATATATATTCTTTATCAGCTTCAACAGTCGATATGATATAGATATGTACATCTGTCCATCGGACTCTATCTATGCAAACCAGTCTCACTTTTAAAGCTTTCGTCATGAAACTTTTCATAGGTTCGTCTTGCTATTGCAGACAGTAGATATGACGCAATAGGCCATATCGGATCACAATTGGATATTGTTGACATAGTAACAATCGGGCAGAAATTTAGTTCTTCTAAGAAAACTTGTTTGGTTTTTGCTTAGATATCTGAATCAAATCTAGCTGTCACTCGTTTCACTATACTCCCTACATATAAGCACAAGCTTATCAACATCAGACTATCATAGAGCTCTAGAGGAATAATCGGAGGATATGCGAGGAGAACTATGAAGTTTTGTTAAGATATCTCGAAGAAAATAATATTTTTGTACGGATAAATATTTCAGAATTGTGAATTATATATCTCTGAGAGCAGGTCATTTATAACTTAAGCATATACATATTAAAATGTTTTATCTATATAAAAATATCCTGTTCTTCGATATAAATAATTTATAAAAGTGCCCGCAAGCCATTTGGTCACGGGGGTATTTTATCTTCCATTCAATTTGGCCTCTTGTAATGCTTTGGATCTTGGTTCAGGTTTTTAATGCTTGTTTACATGAAAAGGAAAACGCAAGGATAACAAAGACCCAAAAATGTCCTTAGTGAAGCTCCATTTCGCATTTGCTGTGAGCTGTGTGTGTGTAGGTGTGTGTGTGTGTGTGTGTGTGTGTGTGTGTGTGTGTGTGTGTGTGTGTGTGTGTGTGTGTGTGTGTGTGTGTGTGTGTGTGTGTGTGTGTGTGTGTGTGTGTGTGTGTGTGTGTGTGTGTGTGTGTGTGTGTGTGTGTGTGTGTGTGTGTGTGTGTGTGTGTGTGTGCATCTGCTCTCAATTTGCCAGCTTTTCCTGGCAGAGCCTGGCGCTTTGGTCTTATCGAGGTTTTTCAATTAGCGCAATTGTCTCAGATTTGGCCTGGCCAAAAGGGCTGTGCAATTAGCAAGGCCAAGTGCAGACACCTGATGCCACGCCTCCCTCTGTCCCTCTATGTGTGTGTTTGTGTGTGTGTGTGTGTGTGTACGTGTGTTTGCCTTGGCATGCGGGCGTTGGGCGTAGCTGACAAATTAGTTGAAACAAGTAACAGTAAACACGCAGGCTTATTAGCGACATGTGCTGACTCCTTTGCACCCCGTCTCTCTCTCCTCTCTCGCTCTCTCTCGCTCTCTCTCACTCTCTCACTCTGCTTCTTGCTCTTTGAAACAACTTGTGGGCGTTGAGAGTCTCTGCTTGCCCGCCCCCCCCCCCCCCCTCTCTCGCTCTCTCTGCTGCAGCTACTCAGCTGCCTTCTTGGTATGTTTGTGTTTGTTTTAATTATATAAAATTAGCGCACGTTGCAAGTTGCACGTACATAGTTGCCACTTCTATAGCTGCTGGCTCTGCCGCTGCTGCTGCCTCTGCTGGTGCTCTTGTTGCCTCTGGCCACTCATAAATCAGTCGAGCGCCGACCGAGTGGCGAGCAAATGAAGCCAGCAATTTCTTTTTGGATGCCACCCAGCACCCAGACGGCACCCACACGTAACTCAATCAAAAATGTATCTGCTTGCTGCAAATGCGGCAAGAGCCAGAGTCAGAGTCGGAGGCAGCATGAAAAATGCCCGGCGGCAGGAGTCGCTTTTGCTAGTTAATTCTGCGGCTGCTTTGCTACCATTTTTACCTGTCGAAAATTTCCCGCAGGACGAGCCACGACTCGAACCTCTCCTGAGTGCCTGACGATGCTTGTGCCAACTGCAGAAATTGCACACTCATGCATGTTATTGCCAAGTAACGGCCACAGATATGGAATATCTACCTACATATATGCTTATATTACAGCAATAGAGACAGCACCGCCGAGAGGGTGGGGGGAGGGGGGTAGGGTTTGGGGTGCCGTTTGCCTGGCAGCCGTTATGACTGCGCTGCGCCGGCTTGCCAAAAAAGAAAAATTACAAAATTTTCAATTTTAATATTAGTGGCGGCTGGCGACGCCAACTGCCAAGCCGTTGCGACCGCCCCCGCGCCGCCCCCGCCCCCGCGCCAAACACCTCAGTTGCAGCCAGCAGCCCCCGCCTCAAGCGGCTGTTTAGGCGCACGTTGTGCATGTCCTTGGCTTGCCAAATGAAATTCATAGCATAGTTTAGGGCGCTGCTGTCGTGTATCCCCAAAAAAAAGCTACAGTAGTAATTGCTGGGGCTCAACATTGGCTGCCATTTGCCGCTGCAAATTGAGAACATGTCTGTGAAAATATGATATTATATTTTTCTAATTAAGTTTCTTGTTACCCTTTTAAGCCTTTGCTCCAGCTGCTCATATTAATCGATGTGTTGGCCGAGCAAACGCCGCATTGGTTTTTATCGATAAGTTTAGCAGTATTTAATAATTTTTCTCATCTTATTCTATTTTATTCGTGTGCTCATGCTTATCGATAAACTGGCTAACCAACAGCCAACTTTAAGCACAGCCTTGCTTTTTATCGATAAGTTTAGGAGTATTCAAATATTTCCACATATAAGTGTTGGAAACGTTGGAAGCGCAGCCAACTTCAAGCTGAGTGCAGTCTTACTTTCTATCGATAAGTTTAGGAACACTTAATTTTCAGTCTAGCAAACGTAGCCAATTTCAGCGCAGTTTTTTTTTATCGATTACATAAGAAATGCTTGATAATTAACTGAACAAGCACATCCAACATCACGCACAACCTTGCTTTTTATCGATAAGTTTTCCTTATTATAGCTTTATTCTTCACGTATTTTCTTCCCTCGATCTGCTCAATTATATCGAAAAAATTGCCTTACGACATATTGAGTTCCTCAGAAGTATTTAATAATAAGCTTACTAAAGTTTATTTTCCCCCATTTTTTTCTCATTTCTCTCTTTAATTTTTATCGATAAGCATGCCGAGTGAGCGCAGCCAACTTCAAGGTCAGCTCAGCCCTACTTTCTATGAATAAGTTAAGGTGTATTTAAGAAATTAGTTTCTGAAATTTTCTTTTTCCTTTTCAATCACTTAGCTAGCCGAAATTCTTTTCGATAAACCTGCCGAGCTACATTTTATCTATAATGAAGAAGCTTAGAAGATTTAGTTTTCATTTATGCATGTTGAAATTTATAGTTAACTATGCTAAGTGCAAAGTTCTTTCATATGCAACAAAATCTTCAAACCGAGCTCAGTTGCATGTATACTAGGTACTACTGTACTTGCGGCTGTTGTTGTTGTTGTCACTGTTGTTGCTGTTGTTGTTGCAGATGTTAGTATGCCAGCCTATATTGTTTTATGGCATATTCATATAGTTTTCGTTTTCCGAGTCTTCCCAGCCCCAACTCTCCCTACGAACCCCATAGATAAAATGCTTCGCTTACTTGTTTTTTTTTTTGGGCGCCAACTGCAGCCGTTAGTTGGAAAAGCGTCGCTGCAAGTTTCAGTGACCAGGCTGCCTTTTCACTAGCTGTATGTGTGTGTGTGTTTCTTTCAGCCGTGTTGTCTGTCTGTGTGCCTGTATTTCTGTCCGTCTGTCGCTGCACACATGATTTATGAATGAGTAACAAACTTGCTGCCGTGTAGCCCGAGCAACCAGCGACGTCTTTGCTCGCCTTTTTTCTTTTTTTTTTTATTCCTGCCTGTGTGTGTGAGAGTGTGTGTGTGTGTGCACACGCTGGCAATTGCCACATGTACGCTAAGGTACCTTCTCTTCACTTGGATCGATAAAATGCAATTACAGGCATATCGCAAGTGCCAGTAGGCAGCGGGCAGCGGACAGCGGGCGACAAGCCATCGGGCCCTGGAGCGTCCGTTAGTCCAACTCATGGCAAAAGGTCGTACATTGTCCAGGTTGTATAAAAAGTCGCCATCGTCGTCGTGGCAATGAAGGCTACAGCTACAACTAATACCCTTTGATTAACGACACACATTTTCTATTGACTCGCAGCGAAAGCGTTGCCTCGCCGTGTTAATGCTGTTTCGCTGGATTGGTGGGTGGTTCGGTGGGTGGTTCGCCTTGGTGGCTCATTGGGGCAGTTGGCCCTGTGAAGTTGGGCAGTTGCCGCTGGCTCGGTTGGTTCGGTTGGGCCAACTAACAACGCTTGCATATTTCATCGTATATGCATTTTGATCGACCCGAGCAATTGTAATTTGCAAAATTACCGTGTCCTGCGAGTCATGTCAATAGTCGAGTCGAACATTAAACGTCTTCCATGTCATATTCATGGGAAAATCACAAAACGAGGTTACATTTAATGCTATTTTTAACAAACGTACTCAGAAGCCACTGACAATTACAAATTACTCCACTTCACTTGTCATAAGTCAATTTATTTCCACGCTTGCTTAACCATTATGCAAATGTCTATGAATTTTAAATACTCAATCGAAACATTGTCAAAATGGTGTAACTTGATGATTGCTTGAAGTCCAGAATTCAAATTTTAAACATGAACTACAAACGAGAAAATAGTTCATAGATATTAATGTGGAATCTTTCTAAGCCAAGGCCACAATGGTATACCTCATATAAAGCGATTGAGTTTCGGAAGTCTAGAAAATGAATTCTCAAAAATGTGGTTCCTTGAATTAAAGGTAGAACCTAGAGGCTGAAACTGATATTTCTCATGATTAAAGACGATGAAAGATTGAGTTTTAGCAAGATTATGGGAACTTATAATGGTAGTATATAAAATTTGCCTAAACAACATTTTTGTAGAATCAATCGATAATCGATAATCCTTGACAGAAATGAATTCATGAATATCGCTTACGTTTTGGCAAGGTAATGAGAGTTTAAAGTCTAGAATGGGCTTATAATTGTTATAGTTACAATATTTTAGTTTAGTTTTATTTTTGGTTTAGTTTTGTCCGCTTAAGGGGAGTGTGTGCCTTATTGAGGGGGAATGGGTGTGATCTGATTTATGATAGTTCGATTATAAAAGGTGGGCCAAAGATTGGTGTGCGCCTCTGTTAGAAAAAGTCCGTCTATTAGGAGTGTCCCTTAGGCGAGTTTTCACTGTAACATGAAAAAAGAATATGTTTTGTTCAGATTTAAATGCAGAGCCAATCTAAAGTCGATTCCATAACCGAAAGTTTTGCCTCATGAAAGTCGTTTGCGTTTTACCAAAGTCTTATTAAAGTCTGCCAGAGGCATTTGCTAGGAGCTTGGCAAAAAGAGAAAAGCCTTCAATTTAATTGGCTACTTATTTCGTTTTCATTTGAAATGGGAATTGAGCTTGGCAATCAGTCTAAAAAATTAATAAAAATCATTGCGCGCATTGTTCTTGTGTTGTTTCTTCTGTTTTATTTACCCGAATAAATCTGCATGCTGGCTATTTGCAGTTTCTATATATATTTCTCTCATGTATTAATCTCTCAACAGTTGTCTCTCTCTCTCTCCCCCTCTTCCTTGCTCCCTTTCTCTGTCTCTGTTAGTCTTCCGCTCAGTCTCCCGTCTTTCAACTGCAGCGCAACACATAATTTTTAAATGGGGCGCTGCTTGCTTTTATTGCCACATGCAAAGGCTGCTCCAGCTACTGCTACTGCTACTGTTACTGCTGTAACTGCTACTGCTGTAACTGCTACTGCTGCTGTTTCTGGTTGAGTTTTTGTGTTTTTCATATGACTGCATCATGATGCAGCATTCGGTACTCCAGCGTCCAATTAAACGAAATGTTCTGTGGGTCGCGCGCGCTGCTTATCTCTCTCAGCGACGGCGGCGCCCCGAAGTATGCAACAATTTTTTATGGGCCGCATACAAGCAAAAATCATGTTTCCTTATTCCCGTGTGCGTAATTTGGTTGGACAGTGTGCACCGGCCAGCACGTTAACAAGGCCAGCAACTGTCTGTCTGTGTCTCTGTGTGTGTGTGTGTGTGTGTGTGTGCAGGCAACTATTGATGCATGCTCGACTGTCCAACTGTGTGTGTGTGTGTGTGTGTGAGTGAAGCAGCTAATTACTTTTGGACAACGACATTGTTAGCTGGTTGTCTGTGTGTGTGTGTGTGTGTGTGGGCGGCCGAGTTGGCCTCTGGTGCGGCTTTAGCTGCAAAATGGACACATCAATCTTAATGTGCCGTGTCTCAGGTGGAACTGCTGCTCCAGCTGCGCGTCTCCTGTCACATGTCAATGGGCATTGGACTCGTGCGCAATGCGAATTTCGGCGCGTCATTTAAAACTTTAATAAGCAAAATTGACAACGACAAGCAGACGAGAGAAGAGCCTGTGCCTGGCCTGGCCTGTGCCTGTGCCTGTAGCTGGCCTGACCCCAAGCGAGCATATGGCCCAAAAAAGCGGGGCAATGGGCGCACTCGTGCGCTGCAAGTTCGTGTAGCGGATGTGCGCTGGAGATTTAAGCCCTTCATCGGACAACAGCCCGCCCCACCCACTGAGTCTCTGTCTGTGTGTGCGTGTGAGTGTGTGTGCGCCCGGCTATATCCGGTTGCATTGCCAGGTAATCTTTTCGGGTCGCTTTCCCTGGCTATCTATCTCGCTCCAACATCCTGTTGCCTGGCCATTTTAATGCCCCCCTCCCGACGCCACCGCACCGCGCACGTTTTAAAACTGTATTAGCTGTTTGTGCCCGGCTATCTGTAACGGTATCTGTCATGCATTTTGACAGAGCAGTGCGCAAAAACGCTCGCACTTCCGGCTCTGCTCGGCTCGGCTCGTTCTGCTGCATCGTTAAGGCCCGGAAACGGAGCTGTAAGAGCATCGGCATGTGTGCGTGTGTGTGTGTGTGTGTGAGTCGGAACCAGTCAGTCAGTATTATTATAACGAGTATTATTGTTGGCATTATTGTTATTGTTATTATAATCGATTAATGCTTATCGTTTATTGTTCATTGTTATTATCTGTTAGCTCACCTCTGTGCCGATTGGTCTGCTTGTCGAACATCAGCATTGCGTCCTCGATCTGTAAATAGAAGACGAACAACAAAAATTAGCTTTGTTAGACAAGTTGAAAAATGTTCCGCGCTTTCATTTTCTGTTTTTTTTTTTTTGAAGTTTTCAGTGCGCGCAACTCAATTAATGGCCGCATAAAAGCACTGAGCAGACAAAACTGCTGCTAATTGCAAAAGTGAGCGCCAACAATGGCCAAAGCACACACACACACATACACACACACTGGCATACACACATACACACTGGCAGTTGAAAAGTTTTGGCCATTATGAGGCAAAAGGGCAACTTATAATGATAGTTGACTGACAAACCGGCCAAACTATGCAACTAACTAACCGAACAGACTTTGGCAGTTGCCCGCCAACTGCTTCCAATGATGAACTAACCGAGAGTTAGTCTCTCTTCAACTTTCCCTATACCATATTTTCGTATACTTTATTATCATATGCTAATTGATAGATTTTTATTGCTAAATAGAGTTGAGCTTAGTTGTGACGTTAATAGTTTTATAATCGCTCGGGTTTAGTCTATGTCTCCGTCTATTGCTTATATTAGCGAAAGCTGTGTTTTGTCTTTGCAACTAACTAAAGTAGTAGAAGCTAATATAACTAAGTTGACATGCTCGCTAGCTGAGTTATTTAACTAATCGAGTTCGAATTTCAGACTAATTTCGAAGAAGAAGCGCATAATTTGGAGAAAAAGGAAAATTAACTTTTACTGCACAATATGCACGCACAATCATAATAACAATTAAAATAATAATAATATTAAAAATATTCCTTATAATGCGATACTACGAAAAGGCAGCTGAATGCAAGCTTCGCCTGAATTTCCCACTCGGCTGCTCTGAATTTTCCATGCCTGAGCGCGAGCTACTGCATTTAACAGCCACCACCTGCACAGAATCTACCTGTATATTAATTATTAATTAAATCTTGGGGCTATTTTATTACAGCTCAAACACTTTTACCCTTTGCCGCTGGAGTCCTTTTGACATTCTGTTAAGGTTGTTATCATACACAGACTATAGCTTTATTGGTTGGCCACGTCCTTCAGCTGGCGGCTGCTATTCAATATCATAATATGACAACTTTTCGCTTTGCTCCTGACGCTAATTGCACGTTGGCTGTCAAAGTTGGGAGCGTACATTAATGAGCTGCCTGCCGCATGCCGCATGCCGCACGTTGTTGGCCGCGATCTTGTTCCGCTTATGGCCATTGATTAAGTTTAATCAATGGGCTAAAGGCAACTTCTGTGCATTGTAATTAAAGTGCAGCCGCTGCGACGACGACGACGACGACGACGACGGCGATAACAACAGCCTTATAAAAATTAATTAAGCCGCAGTTGAGCCTCGAACTCGAACTGAATGCCTGGCCGCGACTTGCCTCTTGCCACTTGCCACTTGCCACGCATGTCGTCGTTGTTGTTGCTGCTGCTGCTGCTGCTGCTGTTGCGTTTCACAGCTCTTTAAGTGCAGCCGTCGACACAAGAGGGCACAACATTGTTTTTCAATTAACAATCAACAACAATGCCACAAACAATGCGCGTACAAAACCATCAGCTGAAGGTTGCACGCGCCAAATGAGACAAAAATTACCTGCTGCAACGTGGCCGCAGGGTTGGGGTGGGGTGGGGTAGGAGAGCTGCAAGGCGGAACTGCAATTGCAATTGCAATTGCAATTGTTGTTGTTAATTAAGCGGGCAACAGTTGCGAAGGGCGCTATCAATGCTGCTGCCACGCCCTGTCATAATTACGCTCAGCCTGGAAGGCGGCGCTCATTATGTGATTTGGGGGGGGGGGTGGGGTGGTGCGTCCGTCCGCAAACTTTAATTCTATTAGCAAAACGTTAAATGTGCATGCCCCACAAGTGGGCGTGGCAGACAGGCAGCCAGGCAGCCAGGCAGCGGACACTAACAAGCAGGCGCTGCGTAATTTTATTTAAATCTGATTTCATTAATTCGTCATAAAACCCACCTCCCCACCTCGGCCCAATCAGAGCGCCGCCTGCGCTGAGAACTTCAAAAAGCCATCAACGACAGACGTCGCTGCTAGATTTCACCCCGCCCCGCCCCCGCCCCCGCTCACCACAGCCGCTGCCCGTGACGGCTAGTGGCAGCCATTCATTTGGCTCATTTCTGTGCACAAAAATGCTGCGCCCGCTGAAAATGCTGCCGCTTCATTATCGTAATCGCTATATAAAACAGCGGGTAGACGGCGACAAGGACAGACACTTGTCTGTGTGTCTGCGTGTGTGTGTGCGTGTATTTTATGCGTTTTGCGGCACATTATGTGGCCGTGTCCTAGACGAAGGAGCCGCCGCCGCCGCCGCCGCTGCTGCTGCTGCTGCTGCTGCTGTTCCTGACATTAATGAATGTTGCTCAGGGTAAGCAGGAAAAACGTAAAACCCGCAGCGGCTGATTTTTATTTTCGCCTCCTACATGAGCTGCGCCCAAAACCCAAAAAGCAGCCATTGACAAGCGAGCAGCAGCAGCAGCAGCAGCTGCGGAAGTGCTAAGAGGAAGTAAATAATCGCATATATATCTAGATTTGACAGGTGTTTCGAAAAGCATTTTCTGCCTTAAATCAATCACAATTAATTAAACATTAAAGTGGTTCCCAATAGAAGTACAGCAATATATAATTGCATATATTATTATAGATAAGCTTCACTAAGATTCAAATAAATAAATAAAATAAATGTAAAAAAAATAGTTATTTATCGGGAACAAACTCATACAGACGGACAGACAGACGGGCACGGCTAGATCGGCTCGGCTATTGATGCTGATCAAGATTATATATACCTTATGGAGTTATGACTGTTGCATAAATTTGCATAAATACGATATACCCTTTTTACCAATTTTCAATAACTCAGGGTATAGAAATAATATAAAAGATGTAAAATAAAATATATATGCATTATGAAAAGCGAGTCGGTTTCGACTGAAATGAAAATTCATAATTTTCTTAAAGCATTCAAATGTAAAAATTATAAAATAAATATTTTTAAAATATAAATAAATTTTGAAAAATATATAGATATAAATCCGCTAAAGAAATGGGCCAATTATTTTGACAACCAATTCAAATGTAAAAATTAAATAATAAATATTTATCAAATGTAAATAAATAAATTTTAAAAATATATAAATATGTAAATCCGCTATAAGAAATGGGTCAATTATTTTGGGCGCAGATTCAAATGTGTCTTAGGTATTTAAAATTTGCATTGATTACATACATTTTAATTTCCAAAATGGCATAGCAAATATTTTTAAAATTTTGTCGATCTGCCCTTGAATATTTGCCTTGCCTTCAAATTGATGTTGAGTGCATTTGAATACATTTCTATGCAAAGCAATCTCTGGCTCTATCTATGCCTAGCTATACCCTATTCATGTTCAGGCAAAATAGCGTGAAATTGTGGCGAAATTGATTTTTGTACAACTTTTGCCTTTTCGTCTCGTTAAATCGTCAGCAGCGACGCGTCGCCCGCCTTCGGGTTTCTGCTGCAAAGTCCTTCAACGAAAAGTTTTAACTGGATAATTTACAGTAATTCATCTTGCTGTCGTTTTTCCCGTGGTTCTTTTTTCCACTTTCTTTTTTTTTTTTTTTGACATTTTATGCGGCCGCTTGATTGCGACAATTTATACGGCGTCCGGCTTTGGTTTTTGGGCATATTGACAAAAAAATAAAATAAAATAAAATGAAATTTGTTTGGTTTCGCAAATTTTAAAGCTGCACTCGCTGAATAGACGCATTTAATGAAAGCGCAACGGGCGGCAGGGGCGTGGCACTGGCGCTGGGTAAGTACACTTGCACTCCACACACTACACTACACTTACTTATACTTTTTTTTTTGGCTAAACGAGAAAAAAGAGGAAGATAAATGAAAAAAAAGAAGAAGAGGAGAGAAAGCAGCAAAATGAACTTTTTGGTTGCTGGACGTGCGAGTTGTCTAAGTGCCGGATTGGGGGATGGCACATCTTTCAAAAACTTTTCGGGGCGACAGCAAAAAAACAGGCAGCAGTAGCTACTCTATATGCCAAATATCTGCCATATATAGCAAGAGCTAGTCTATGTGTGTGTGTGTGCGTGTGTGTGTGTGTGTGTGAGCACATGACTGCGTGCGGTTGAAATATAGATAAACTTTTTTAAGCTCGTATTTATTACATATTTGGCTGTAAGTAGAATTTAAGTTGCTTTTTGCCTTCAGCGACCCGCACGGCGTATGAGTAATGCGCATATAAAAGTGGAAAGAGTCAACCAGAGAGATGGAGGGGGAGAGAGAGGGGGGGGGCGAGGTAGAGTGGTCTCTCGGTGCACTCGAGCGATATGTTTGCGACAAATTCGCAATCAAAAACGCATCAATTCACCAGGCGGCAGCAGCCGCGCGCATTAATGAGCACGGCGCCACAGCACGGGTCATACAAATGTGTACACTCGCACATATGTATACCATATATATATTTCAATTAAAAAAGGATTCCGATTTGTAATCCGCAACTTGATTTGTTGTTGCTGCCATGAAACCAGCCATGAATCCGACAAACTCAACATTAGCAGCACGAATGAAACGCAAGTATGAATATTAAATTGTGTATGGAGATTTGAGCAATTAAGTGAGACAGAGACAGCAATATCGAGAGAGAGAGAGAGCGAGAGGGGGGGGGGGCTGCGCTTGCACTGAATGGCAAATGGCAATGATGGAAAAGCTTTTGCATAGTTTATGCCCTTGGCTTAGTAGATCAACTATTAATGGAAGAAAGAGTGAAATTTTATGGCACGCAGGAAGCCAGAGGGTGCCGGGAGGGAAGAGAAGGGACGGGTGGGAGGGGGGGGGGGGGGGGTTCTACAATCGGTACACAAAGCTGCCCTTAGTTTAGCAAAGGTCACAGCAGCATACAAAGAGCAAATAATATTTACATATGAATGTTGTGCTGAGCTCGTGCGTGCGTGTATGTGTGTGTGTGTGTGTGTGTGTGTGTATAGCTTGTCACGGAAATGAAGCAGAGTTTTTAATGCGGTTGACTGATTTGGGTTCTCAATTGAATCTTCTGCTGCTTGAATACAACAACAACAATAACTACGACAGCATACGGAATGCCCCCAGCTACTCGTATAGCTATAAGTTCGTTATGCTCTTTGTGTGTGGTCAACAATAGTTGCCAGAGGTCAGAGTATCATAATAATTATATTCCCTTTGATGCCCGTAAGTGAGCAGAGACGTCGAGTTCTTAAAGTTTGTTCAAATGTGCTTATATTTGAAGTCTAATGGCCGATTTATAAATTGTGAAGAGGCTTGGCAACTTTTCACTTACATAAGGCGTGCTTCTATGTGTTTCACAAAGCTGTCAACATATTATAAGTCTTGCAATTAGTTTAAGGCATGTTGAGAAAAGTGTATACACGCTTTTCAATCAATAAGATAGGTTTTTTAATTTTTTTGTTGACTTGACAACATTTTCATAACGCAAGCTACGCTTCTATGCGATTCTCAGAATTCCGTGTACTTGCCTATCTCAATTTACAGACTTAACAGCCCTGTCTTGGCTATTATTACAGTTGCAAATACTTTTTAAAGGTAACTTCGAGGTAATAATGCCTAAGTATTAACATTTTTCCTTTGGCTGATTGGCTCATTATTTTGCAACTACGTTCGCTGCTTCCGTTCATGCTTTTATTTGGCTCTGCCAGGGAAAGTATTTTATAATAATGAAAAGCGCTGCGTAAAGCCGGCAACTTGTCATCACTTTTAATGAGATGGCCACAGCAAAGTTTGCCACCTTTTTTTTATTTGGCTCTTGGCTATTTTTTGTGTGTAGGTTTTTTAAGCTTTGCAGGGGCGGACGCAAAGTCCACACAGATTCGCGCTAGCTACTAAAATTTAATTAATATCGATTTCGGATTTGAAAAGGTTCAGCTCCGTTGGGGTCGGCTTTTGTGCACACGCACACCCACACACACACACACACACACACACGCACATACATAATGTAACGGCCAGCTTTTGCGGCGTGGCCAACAACAACTCGAGAGGGTTATGTACAAAAAATGAAGACGAGCGCACACAAAAAGCGGCCCAGAATAAGAAGTCGGCTGGAGTGGGGGCAGGGGCGGGGGAAGGGGGAGGGGGGCAGGATGAAGTGCCATAGAAAGATGTTACAGCTTAGGCAAGAACTTGCATGCCTCGGCAGTGAAAAACTTTTAATCTTTGCGAGCATAAGTAAGATATATGTACTTTGTGGAGTGCGATTCCACATGAGATCGCACAAAGCGCCTATATACAAGTATATATATATATATATATATATGTATGTGTGTGTGTGTGTGATGTTATGATTCAAACGAAAGCAGCTGCTCAATATTTTGTAAGGACTTGGACTGCAGACTTGCGAGTTGAAATTGAGATTTCTAATGGGATTGGTTTTCGGCTGTGCCCCGGACAGGCGGTTAGACTTGCCCGGCTCTATATGCATGCATATATATCGAGTATATATAAATATATATATATATATGTATATATATAAAACAACTTGCTGAACAATTTTCGTTAATTAAAATATTTTCAATGTGTAGTTATATATGCTTGTTACGGCTGCCGCTGCTGCTGCCGATGCTGCTACAGCTGGTCGGCAGTGGGCCCCCCAGGTCCTGCCGGCCTGCTAAGGATGCTCGAATTACAAAGCAAATTATAATTTCATGAAAGTTAAACGAGCAACTCTCTGCTCAGCTCAGCTCAGCTCAGCTCGCAGCTGAGGGTCACAAGTGGGCATGCAGTCGATGGGCTTGGGCTTGGGCCTGGGCTTGGGCGTGGGCGTGGCCAATGGGCATTGGGCGAACAGCTCTGGCTGCGCACTTGAGTGCAAAGGTGGCAGCGGGTCGCACCGCTGCGCCCCAAGATTGTGAATTAAACATGCTGAGATAGAGAGGGCGAGTGGGAGACACAAAGCAAGAGAGAGAGAGAGAGAGAGAGAGTGGGCGGGAGACACGGGCAGAGACATAGAAGAAGATGGGCCTTTGGTGGCAGGTTGACCGGAAGCATTGGCCACTGCCCCAAAACTCAGCGAAGAACGAGCGCATAATAATAATAATAATAAAAAAAAAGCAGCGAAGAATATAAAGCTAAAAAAACGGGCACTTTTTTGTGCAAGTGCGAATTTATGTCTTCAATTATTCAACGCCTCATTTGTATGCCCCCCCAACCAGCATGCGCCCTGCGACGAGTGGGAATGTGGTAGGGGGGAACCATGCTAAAATGCCAGCATGCATTTCCGTTTCCGGCCAGTGCAATGCGAACGCCAACGCCACCGCCAACATTGCATATGGCTGCACATGTGCGTCGTCCACGTTGTCCTTGTGCTCGCTGTCGTTTGCCTCTCGCCTTTTGTGCTCCCCACCCGTCCGCCCATCCGCGCATCCGCCCGTTCGTCCGTCCGGGCAATTGAAATTTCAACTGGCGCAAAAGTAATTCAATTCAACGGCAGCCCCGGAGACGTAGACCAGCCACCAGCCACCAGCCAACAGGCATCGGCATCGGCAGGCAACCAGTCGAGGCGAGCCGCTCCCCTGCATATCCTTACAGAGCTCGAGCAGATTCCTTTTGCCGGCAAGCGGCAACAACGCATTTAAGAAGTTATTGTCATAAATGTTTGAGTTTGTTTGTTGTTGCCGCTTCTCGCAGGCCCCCGCCTCCTCTCACGCCCCCAGCAGCAAATCAAATTCTGTTGCTGTTGCGGCAAAGACACAACTTTTATTTAGCCATGTTGAATGGCTGCAAAGCCGCCCACCTACCTCCACCCATGCCCCCCTCCAGTTGCGCCGCCTGCCAATTTGCAATTCTAATGTAATTTTTTCGCGAATCATAAGTTAGAAAATGCCTCACACTCGCCACGCCCAGGACTTGTGTCGCCTTTGAATGTGTGCATTGTGCCTGGGGGAACACGCCTTTTAAAATGTCCCGGCCAATGTCTTTGACCAATTGTAAACTGCCCCCGGATCGGGATTTTGGGTCGACTCGTTAGTCCCACAAATCGATCAGAGCACAAACACAATGAAGAATAAAAGAAAATATGCTAATTTCCTGCATGTTCATTGCGTAAGAAAATTAATTCGAAATCTAAAAACAAAAGCTTCAAATTTCCCAAAGACGAACTTTCAATGCTCTAAAGGCCAAGTCTTGTGGAAATAGAGAAGGAAACTTTTGTGGAAAACAAGCCGAAGAAATTACAATTATTGTCCTAAGTTTCGTTTCAAAGGAATGAGAAATAGTTGACAGATTTATCGTATACTAAACAAAACCTAAAAATAATCAAATTGAGCTTTTAAATCTTTTAATTTTTCCCAGAATTATCTGCACTTGGCATTTCCGGGCATTAGTTTGATTTTTAAAGCGCCGTCTTTGTAGAGGACATTTCAAAAAGGGCGCAAAAGGATAAAAGAAAACCAACAACAACACAAATACAAATACAAAGGCAAACAATGCGTCGCATTTACATTTGCATTATTTAGCATTTAAGCGTCACGCGTTGCGTAAACAAATTGTATAAACAACAAGAAAAGCGGGCAAGAAAAAATAAACATAAAATAAAATCAAACACAAGCGCGTAATTCATTAAACAATTTTTTATTTGCCCAAATGATGCTGCTGGCGGAGGCGTTGCAAATAAGCAAAGGCGTGGCTGGAGGCAAAATAAATAAATGTAAATAGGGCTTAAGGGAGACAAATTCAAGCCAAGGCAAGACTCGGCAGTTGCAGCAAATAGTTTACAGGCTACATTTTCATTTTGGGATTAATTACAACTGAGCTACAGTTGAGGATAAAGATATTATTGTTATTGCATTAACATTTAAAAATATTATATTTACAACTTCTGTTGCGAGGCTTTTTATGAGAAATCGCTCTGAGCTTTTGTCAGCAGCAGCAATACGCTTAACAGCTGCTTAACATAATGTTAATAATACAGAGCTCAGTCAATGCTAAGTATATTAATCGCTTTGCAGAAAAAGTTATTTAAAATTAATATTTCTCAATTGATGTTGACTTTTCGTGTTTCGAAAAGCATTCCAATTTGAACCTGATTTTTTTCTTACTTATTAGGCATTACATGACGCTTAACAGATGCCTAACAGAATGTTAATCATACAGTGCTCAAGCACTGTCAATCATATTAATCGCTTTACAAATCTTAATGTACTTGCAATGCTGTCAATTGCAAAGCAGCGAAAACTTCATAACTATTTTCATCAGAAAGAAAAAGACCATCACGATCTTGTTAAAAGTATAAAGCAACTATTAAGCAACAAGAACTTATTATTGGAATATATGTATATACAAACATTTGCCAATGCAGTTCAGTAAGCTATGAATAATGGAAACGAAATTTATGAGCAGCCCGGCTCATGGAAACCTTAGTAATGTGAAAGGAATATCGAGGACCTGGTTGGCAATCAAATGTTGGAATATATGTCTGTGATTTTTACTTGAAGTGCTACTCGAATAACCAGCAGCTGAGGGGCTGCTCTGGACACTTTTAAAGGCTGGTCACACTGACGCCCACACCTGCCCCTCCCACGCCACCCTCCGCTCGCTGTCTCGCTCTCGCGCACTCACACAGTTGCACTTATTGGTTTACTTGTTTACATGACAAGCTGCTCGTTTTCACACTCTTTCTTATTTGCTTTAACATTTTCGCATGCATATGCAAGCAGCCCCACAGCACACACACACACAACACACACACAAGCAACACACACACTAAGAGCACGTCTGTCCAGGCAAGCTCGCAGTCTATCGCTGTAGAGTTGTGCCTGTTAAGTCCTGCGGTGGCATTTTGCACATACATGTGTGTGCTATGTTGTGTGTGTGTGTGTGCTGTGTGTTGGTGTTGGTGCACTTTAAGTGCGCTTGTATGCGTTGCACTTGTTTGCAGTGTTTTTACATCGAATGTTGATTGTACAAAACCACTGAACAAGAAAAATTAATTATACAAAAACGTCACCGCCAAACAGCTACCGAAACAGTTGACCCAACCCAAGGTGATTGTTGTTGTTGTTGTTGTTGCTGCCCCCTGGTGTTGTTGTTGTTGTTGGTGTTGTTATGGCACCTACGCTGACGCTGGTCGAAATTTTCGTATACGCTGCAAATAAACGGGATTTTGTGCCTAACCAAGAGACAGCTGGACAGCTGGACAGTTGGGAGCGACAGAGCAGACAGATGAACATGTGAAGATACATGCATTGTTCAGCATATATGTATTTCATTATGTTTATTTATTATTTAACGTATTTGGCATTAGCAGACACAGACACAGACACAGACACAGAACTAGAAACGGGCATAAAACAATTTTAGTTCTCTATAAATATATACACCAGGGCATATGGGTACGGGCCATGTTGAGTCAACCGCAATGTTTAAAACGAAAACTAATAAATCATACGAAAAGCAGACAAATAACCAGCCACAGATAGAGATAGCTGAGCGAGAGAGAGAGAGAGAGAGGGAGAGAGAGAGGGAGAGAGAGGGACGACAGCAGCTGCTGCCCACATTTCTATGCTGAATATAAATCAATTTATGCAAGCGCTTAAAATACGCAGCAAAATGATTAAAATTGGAAAATGGACAAAATATAGAATTGAAATCAAATAAAATAATCGAAAAAAAGGAGAAGCGAATTTTTGGCGCATATAAATTTGTTGTGGCAAATGCCATTTACGGCCAAAAAATTGGTTCGAATGCGTCCCAGGCGAGGCTTTTAAGCAAATGCAAAAATACTTGTAGCATACTTTTAAGCGCGAGCGCTTAAAACGCAGCCACACAGCAGGTAGGCGTGGCAGGGGGGGAAGGGGTGTGGGCGCGTTTGCTTGGCTTGAGCCAAACGCCGCGGGCTGCTACGTGTTCAAGTGTGAAGCTGGCATTGCCACGCCCACCGACAAACACAAGCACCAGCAGCAGCACCAGCAGCAGCAGTAGGCGTGGCAGCGCCCAGCGTCTTGTGGGCGGCACAAATCGACGCTGGCAACGCTTAAGTATTTTTCATTTTTATTTTCACGTTTTACGCTCTTTTCTGGCGTTGTTTCTTTTTGTTTTTGCTTGTTCGGCGCACGGAAACTGCGTTTTTTCCTCCCCCCCCCCCCCCCCCCCCAACATTTTCTGCTTCTTCTTTTTTTTTCGCTTTGCATTTTTCTATGGCAGTGCATTTAGATGTTGATGTTGTGCTCAGCTTTTGTTGCGGTGCTTAGAATTGCTTGCCGGAGCCGCATGCACCCCCCGGCCCCCCACGCAATCCACGCCCCTGCTCCCCACAGAATTAAGTTTTTATTTCAAGCAGCTAACGGAAGTGTTGCTGCGCTTGTTGTTGTTGTTGCTGCTTTTGTTGTTACTGTTGTTGCTGCTGCTGTTGTGTGTATGCGAAATTGCAGCTAAGAAGTAAGCAGCGCACAGGGAAAAGAGGGGGTGCTGGAAAGGAAGGGGGGTGAGCGGGTCACAGCTGCCCGCAGGGTTAGCAGGAACTTGAAGTTTTATTCTCTTCTGGCCAGTTGTAGCCAACATTGTGGCACATGGATGGAGCAGCAGAGCTGATGACAACGACAATAACTGTAATGAAACTGAGATAAGCTGCTGGTACTACTACCTACTCAGCCAGGACGAGGACGAGGGCGGGTGAGGGCGAGCGGGGGGTGGCAGCTGAAATAGTCGCCGCAGGAGCAAATCGCCTGCTCATTTGTTGCGCCATTGTTGTTCGCCTGCCGCGCTGAATTGTTTGAAATGAAGTTTTGCACGACTCCAAGATGATTATCAAAGGGCCAACTTGCAACTGAAACTGAGAGCTGAAGAGCAAAAAGTCCACGTCCAACTACAAGTCCAAGTCCAAGTCCCAGCAGTAGACAAGTTCAAAGCTGAGTTTTAAGTTTTGATTTGAAAATAATTAGGAAATGCTTTCGGTAAGCGTTTATCCAAGAAAACAAAAAACATTTAGATTTACGCTTGACAACTCATTTTGTGTGATTAATTAACTTAGAAAAAGGGGACCTTTGGATTAATGTCAAATAAATCGAAATAGGCAAAATTCAAATAAAACATTTCTTGGCATATCTTGACAATTTAAGTTGATTTGCTTGGGCAAGTAAAGAAATTGAATATTTCTTGTGGAAATAAAATAGAAAATCTCACAAAATTAAGATTTTCCCAAATTGAACACTTCATGTATATAAGTTAACAAGTTAAATATGATTCTTCTTCTTATTTCACAGCTAGCGCTTATAATTCTCAACTGGTTTTAGCGCGCGCTTCAATATTCCCGCTGCACATAAAATTTTTCCCCTTTTTTGCGTGTTTTCAATCAATTTTCTGTTGAAAATAATTAATGAGTTACTTAGCACTGATTGGCCTGGCCCTGGACAGCCACAATTTTCCGCTCGCTAACGCAACTTAAAAAAACAGCTACTCTGTATATCAGGCTAGCAAGTGCATAATTTAAAAAAATCGTTACTTTGTTACCATCCCCCCAAAAGCGGGAGCAACAGCAACAACAACAATAAGAACAAGAAGAACGCCATTTATCCTGGCGCACGAAGTGGACTGACAGCCTCAGCCTTCAGTTGACGCCTTCTCCGATTCCAATGTCGTGCTTGCTGTCAGCTTCAACTATGCTCCCGCACACACACACACACACACACACACACACACACACACACACACGCACACACACAGCAGAAGAAAGACAGACAAACGGTTGGAACTCTTGGCGTTGACATTGCCAGCCTGCAGAGGCCCAAAAATATATTTTGCGTGCTTCTGTCAAGTCGCATTGCGTGCGGGGGTAGCTGAAGCTGGAGACGGGGATGCAGAGGAGGCTGCCTCTGGGCTCTGAGCGACGCCCATTCCTCATGTTTGGCGAGTGATTTATTTGACTGACACTTTTTTCTGCGTTGATTGCATCGTAATCCCAACATAATGAGTACTGTTATATTTCATGGCCATTCTCGTTGCAGAGAGGCCCAAATGAAGTAGACAATTTTTCAAAAACAAAGACGATATCTAATGGGACGGCAATGGGGGACGGGGCCATGTAAACGTTGGCCACCAAATATGGGGGCTGGTCCATTGTGCATGTGACACACGTAGGCCACTTGAGGACCCCAATAACGGACACGGACACACGGACAGACGACTTCGGCCCTGGCCACAAAAATTATTGCGCTCAAATTTCCATCATTTGTTCGCGTCGTCAAGTTTTGCGCAATTTTCCGTCCAATTTTTTTTATATATTTTTCTTTTTTTTTTTGCGAACTATTGCAACTATTTGTAATGCTTCACTTCAACTGTTTCCAAACGGCCACAAAAAATATGCTCCTTACACTGGCAAAAAAGAGGGAGCTATTACATAAACTGAATTCCATTAGGAACCGAATCGATTTGAGTCCGAAATTCTCACTAAAGAACAGTTGAAGATTAAACTAATAGAAATCATATTTTTCTAAAAGATTAAATAAGAATAAATTATTTGTAAAGTGAGTGAGAGCAAAAGTTCGAACCAAGGCATCGGTTCAAATCGTGAACCGAATCTTAAGAATCTTATATAAGATCGTTTCCCAATCTTTATATATGATCTAGCACCCGTTTGAAGGGCGAACAACCGAGCATATCCGTAATTTTTTTTCCCCAATTAATTGCTTTTGCTTTTAGCTTCAAAATTAGTATGCGTATTGCTAGGAGTAATGTTTATAAACTTTCGGTACCTGCAAAAAGTGCGTGGATTCCGTGCTCTAATCATGGGTCCGCCAGGCAGCGGTAAGGGCTACGTATCCGACAAGATTGTGCAAACTTATGGCGCTGTGCACATCTGTGCGGGCGATATATTGCGCAAGCATATACACAATCGCACAGTACTGGGTAAGAAGGCATCCGAGCTAATTAGCCAGGGCCTTCTGCTGCCCGACCATTTGTTGGCCGGCGTAATTTCGACGGCCGTGTACAACGTGAGCAATCGGAACTTTATCCTCGACGGATATCCGCGCACTCTGGCACAGGCTAAACACTTGGAGAGTCTTCTGAAGCTGGATGTGGTCTTCAATCTGGATATACCTGTGGAAGCCATAATTGACGTGCTCAGGCATCGCCAAATACATGTACCCTCTGGCCGCGTATACAATGAGGGGGACAGGGCGCCGCTCGTGCCCGGGCGCGACGACCTCACGGGCGAGCCCTTGGAACGGCGCCCCGACGACCGACCGAAGGTTGTGCTGGCTCGTTTGGCCGCCTTCGATGGCCAAACGAATCCGGTAATTCGATTTTACAGGAAGAAACACATTTTACACACCATCACTGGGCGAAGCCACGGGAGCTTGTGGCCGTTGGTTGAGAAGTTTCTGAAGAGGCGCTGGAAAGCGTTTCCGCCGCGTACCGTCAGGCCGCCGAGGGAGTTAAACTTGATCAAGCTATGCTAAGTCGAAATTGACGGTATTAATTTTGGATATTATAGGGACATTTGTATACATTTTATTATGTGTTAGGCTTTAAGGGATCACTTCTTAAATATTCTGACAATTGAGCTGTGAAACCAATATAGGATCTCATTTTAAAAGTTTTAATAAAGGATTAATGAAATAAATCCCAATTCTTAATGGAGGATAGGTCTCATAGGTCTCATTAGAGCTATCTAAAATATAACAGTTAGGGTTAAAACTGCCAAAATACAGTATAACAGTTGGCGTTCCAGCAAAGTGCAAGGCAAGACATTTTTGGCAAAACTTATTAAAGCGGCATCGGAACTATTTGCCGTATAACAGTTTTATTCGTTGCTGCCTCATGACAGTATAACAGTTGCTATTCAAAGCTATTCAAGCTACAATACAAGAAATCTCTGGCAAAACTTGAAGAAACATAGATTCGGAACTATTTATCTAAAGTATAACACTTTTGTTTGATGATGACACATGATTATGTGAAAGTTGCAATAATAGCAAGCTGTAATAATAAACTGTTATACCAGCTGTGTGTATATGTGTTTTTATAATAAAAACCCGTATTTATTGTAATCAAAAACTGTTATACATGTAATCTGTGTGGCAAATGTTCCCAAAATAGCTATGTTGGATTTCTCAAAGTGAAATACTTGTATTTGTATGAAAAATGGGGTACTTTGGTATAATTTGCCACTGCCGAAGAGAAGCCTACGCCGCAGTTGAGTTCGTACTGTTGGAATTTGTTTTCGTACTCTCTTGCATTTTTCAAACATTGTCAGACAAAATTTACGACAGAGATTACACTATGCGAGGCAGGGCGGGGCGAGGCGTGGCGAGATAGGTATATGACGAAATTGGCTCAGACGTAGGAGCTAATTTCTAGATCCACTCTACGTCCAGGCAGCAGCCGAGTGTCGTAGCCGCAGCTGTGTGCGCTGGCAATAAAAACTTTTATTATTGTCACACGTAGCAGCAGCAGGAGCCAAGTCCAGCCATAGCTCCAGTTTCAACTCCTGCATAACCTGCGTACACACTTCCGTTTTCCGCTTTGCGTTGTCCTTTGTTTTGTTTTCTTGTTCCTTTTTTTTTTGGGTGGAGGTCTGAGGGGCTGAGGGGAGCCAGCAAAATTGAATAAAATGGCCTCAGTTAATGGTTGTCGGGCTGATTCAGTTAGCGCATAAAATGAGCAGGACCCCGAGCCTCGCAACTACCCGCTCCCAGCATCCGCTTTGCTCCTGCCTATGCCATGCGTCCCCTCCTGGCTGCTATCCGCTCCTGCCACTTCCTGTGCGAGCAGGCTCTGCTCCTGTGCCGTGCCTGTGACTGTGACTGTGACTGTGCCTGTGTCTCTGTATATTTTTGGTCACAAATGTGGCACGGCCTAAATCTCGGTTTTACGAGCGCATTCTTTTGTTTGCGGCCGTCGCCGTTGCCCTTCGCCATTGTTTTGTTTATTATGTATTTGTTTCATTTTTACATACTTATTTTTTGTCTGCTTCTTCTTTTCCAGTCTTTAGTTGGCCCATTATGCGACTCTCTGGGCCGGGGGGTATGTGTGTGTGTGTGTGTAGGAAGGGGCGCGGGGGCAATGTGATGTATGCGTTCGTATTAAAATGTAGCTATGCGCCATGCATATATTCCGCACAGATTACACGTATAACAGTCTTTTTTTTTTATTCATTTGTATAACAGTATAACAATTGCCGTATAACAGTTGGCAATGCAACAAATTGCAGTCAGCACATGAATAAATGCATACGAAATTCAGCAAAAAAAAAAAAAACAAAATGTTGGGAAAGTAAAAGATTTGACGCACGAAAATTGCGAGGAGTACGGCGAATATTTTAGTCGGTTGGCAACGTCAGCCTCCAAAGCCGCATTTAAATGAACGACGAAAAGTGCAGACAGTTGGACATGCAAATGTCAGTGTTCAGCAGAGGATGAGGTTAAGCAGCGGGCTGAGAGATTCCGAGGGGGGGGGGGGGGCGGGGTGGCAGTTCCTGACGAAATGGCCGCTCGCTGGTTCGTTGGTTGGTTGAGTGTTTAAAACGGCTATTGTGCAGCTTGTGGTTGCTTTGCAAATTGAATAAAAGTTCATTCGAGTGTAAGCGAACCGATAGCAGCGCACCAACACAACAACACACACACACACATGGGCAGTCCGGAACAAAAAATTGAAGGGGCGATGGAAGGAAAAGGCAGAAGAAAAAAAAACTGCGAACCAACGAACATTGAATGAATGTGAATGTAATCGTTTTGCAAATGAAAATTGATTTTTGAATTGTGGGCACGGTCCGGTCTCTCTATCATTCGAGCGACTCAGCTCAGGATAAACGTTGCGCAATTTGGGTTTTAATTTAAAACGCAAAATTTCAATATTATTAATTTAAATGCACATAAAAAAAAGAGTGCGAAGCGAACTAAAAAAAGTGGCATAAATGATGCACAGCTTAAATATTTGAATGGGTTGCCTAATAATAGTGCCAGCCTGCGATTGCAATTGTGGCTGTGTGTGTGCGTGTGTGAGCGTGCGTGCGTGTGTGTGTGTGAGGGTGTGAGCGGGTGCTGTGCGAACGCAGAAAACTATGCTATACATTTTTTATGCTGCCCCAAGAAAAGCAACAAAAACAAGCGGAAAATATGCGCTTCCCAGTTGACGGCTCCGGCACCGGCTCCGGCTCCGGCTTGGGCTGAGCCAAAGCTTTTCTTATGCCACAGCGTTTTGCACGATTCAAAGGACCAAAAAAGAAAAGAAAGGAAAATAAGAAAATGGAACTAGCGGACGGACAATCAGACAGCGAGAGGGAGAAAGATAGAGACAGACAGACGGACGGGCAACAAAGTGGATTTGAATTATTCAAAAAATGCGATTGTTATTTGCAAAATGTGCAGTGAATTGAGACGCGCACAGACAGGCGAAGACGAAGACGTCGACAATTCTAGCTGCGATTTACGGTGAAAATAATGTTGTATTTATGAGTCGGAATAGTTCGGCCTGAGAGGCAGGGCGGCAGGACGGCGTGGTGGGGAAACTGCACACCAATTGGATTCAATGATAGTGGGAATTGTGCTGTAACTGGAAGCTGTTAAATGTGAAATTTATGCAGCTGAAAAGCATCGAAATTATGGTGCATATAAAAGTTTGTGTATAACAGTTGTCAAAAAAAAACTTATTAGAAGACAGAAGCACTTATGACATTTGTGAGGAACCCCTTTTGATGGCAGGGCGAAAAGCGTTTTTGGAGCGAAATGATAGGTGTTATAAACTTGTGTATAACAGTTGTATAAAATGTTGCGTAACGACAGCAATTTTTGAATTGATGAATCATAAAACTATTCGAATAGCTCTTCGAACAGTTTGACAGGACATAGATAACAATGAAAGCTGTTTAGAACTTTGTATAACAGTTGTAAAATGTGTGTGCAAATTGCTATGAACGAAAAAATTTGTTGAAGTGATGCATCACAAGAACTAGTAAAGGAGTTTCAATAACATCATGGCAAGGGCTTATAGATAACATTGTCAGCTGTAATAAGCTTTTATATGACAGTTTTAACATACGAAAGTTAAAAAATAGTAACTGTTAGCTATATGATACGTAGTGAATAGTATAACACATTTTATTGCAGCTGTTAAAGGTAATTAGGCTTACATTATGGCAACTTCAATGCGAGTATAAAAGTTTTGAAAACTAATCGACAGAAAAACCTATAAGAAGTTTTTATGTAAACTTTTGCCCATGCATATGTTGTAGTACAAGACTTTTTTCAAAGGCTTAATACTGGAGGAATTATATACATGATGTCTATAATATGAAGAACTTGTCTTAAAGTTTGTCAGCTTGCTTGTCAGCTTGGAGAGTTGTATAACAGTTATTAAGAAACTGATGCAGCTGCCAATGCTGCCCATGCTGCGCAGTATAATAGTTTTCAGGGAAAAACATGAACACGGCCTTGCCGTAATTGACAGCCCCATCATCAGTCTTGGCTGTTTAGTCGTTCGTTTGACAATTTCTATCCATATAACAGCTATTTATCATCACAGCAGGCCACAATAGCCGAGCCAAGCACCGCACCAGCTACGAATCGTTGCTGACACTGCACTTCCCTGTCGGGCGCCAGTGTTGGCAAGTCATTTAAAATGAAAGCGCAGTCAGCGCTAGCTGTGCACCACCCAAGCCAGCAAATCACCAACCCACAGCCCATTCAGAAAGCCTCGCCTCATTCCATCGAAAAAACCAAAAAGGTTTTAATCAGTTATTCATGAGGCCGAGAGCACGACGTCAAACAAAAGCCGCTGCGCCGGTTGACATTGAAAGCCAGGCGGCCAGCCGTGATGCGGCGGTCAGAAGAAAGAAGCAAGAGCTGCAGCATATTAATGCGAACGAGAGAGAAAAAAAATTTATGAGCTGGAAAAAAGGCTGCAACTAAGCTCATTGCAGGCAAGCAGGCAACTCCGGCAATAACAATTGGCTGCAACTTAAAAGGCGAGGCGGGCGCCAAAGAGTTTGTTTATTTTCGGAGCGGGACAAACCGAAATGGAGACAGACACGCGGGCCAGAGGGGAGGGGTTGGGAGACAGACAAACGTACAGACAGACTGACAAATAGAAGCAGCAAAAGCTGCGCGGGATTCAACATGTTTGCTGCTGCTGCTGATGATGATGAGGACTGACTGACAACTAAATGATGTGGAGGGGGGGGCTGAATAGAGGCAGGGGGAAGGGGCGTGGCGTCTTATGTTGACGGAACCACTCCAAACTAATGAGTATGCATATTGTATGCATGTGTGAGTGAAAGGCTGTTTGTTGCCTTTGTTGCAACAACTCAAAATGCACTCGGACGCCTACACGAGGCAGGTGGCAAGAATAGCAGCCCGCGTATGTGTGTGTAGGTGTGTGTGTGTGTGTGTGTGTAGGTGTCAGGGGCTGGGTTTGCTGCTTGACGCTGATTTTGTTTTGTTGCGCTGACAGAGCTTCAAATTAGTTGGCACAAAACATAAATGCAAATGAATGCGAGCACTCCACAAAACGGGGGTTGGCAACGCTCGCAACCCTCGCACCCTCACACCCTCCCGCACTACCAGGCAGCCCTTGCAGCCCTGGCTGAGACTTATTAATGCAGGGCTGATTGGACTTTTTGTTTGTACACGCACACACAGTCGGGCTCATTGCACTTAAGTAGCTGGGTTTTAAACAATTACATTGGACGCCTTAGCACATTACGAGTCATGTAAGCGCTACCTTTCCCCCCGTTCACTCCCCCCCTCCACCGCTCTACACCTCGCGCTGTTTCATTTGTGCTGGTGTGAATGCCGCTGCTGATTGAAAATTCTTGTGCAAAAATGTTGACGTCGACATTGCGTCTGACATGCTGCTGCTGCTCATTACATTAATTGCTTTGGCTTGTCTCTGCGACAGCCACAGACGAGGCCAGCTGCATACGGTGCGTATGCGTATTATGCATGCGTATCTGTGTGCGTGTGCACGAGTGTGTGTGTGTCTCGCTCTCTCGCTCGCAGTCGCAGTCGCATTTCAATTTCAATTTTGCAATTTTGGCAGCTGCCAGGTGGCACTGTCGCTCCAACTGTCTCTCGCTTTGGCCCATATCATGGGCGCAGCCAAAAATTCGAGGCAATTCGCAAGCCTTTTTATCGCCTCCTGCTGCTGCTCCTCATCAATTTAACTGGCTAACAGATTTGCGCAGCTGCTGCCCTGCTGCCCTGCTGCTCCCCCTCTGCCCTTACATCAAGCTGTCCAACTCTCCGACTGTCTGTCTGTCTGTCTGTCTGACTGTCTGTGTGTGTGCAGCACGTGAAATGTATGTCGCCTGTCAAATTACTTGAATCTCTGCTCTGTTCTCTGTCGCCCTCTCTTTCTCTCTCTCTGTCTCACTCGCTCTGACTTGCTGCTGCAGTGTCCCTGCTCGGTTGCCAGCTCAATGCATTTGGACCCACATTTGTGCGCTTGGTTTGTCGTGCCAGTCAAGCATAATATGATTATGTAGATGCTGTACCCTCCACACACACACACACACACACACACACACACAACCACACAACCACACACATATGTGTACACATATATATGTATAGATAGGGGCTTGGCATTATCCCATTTCCCCTACTCTCCACGAATATACGACTATATCTACAATAGTGCGCTGTCAAATCGTATTTATTATTTTATGTTTTCATTTTGTAAATTGCCATTGCTACTGCTGGCTGCTGCTGCTGTTACTGCTGGCTGCTACTGCTGTGATTACACAGAACAAAAAGCACTATCTGTCGATACTCGTATGTGTCTCTCTGTGTCTTCCTCCTTCTGCTCCCTCCTCCAGCCAGCCGCCTGTCTAACTAATCGACTGTTGCCGGCGCGCGTCAAGTGCCAGCGGAGCAGCTCCACCTCGTGCCTGACTGCCATGCCCCGCCATCCTCTTGTCGATTTTCATTGTGTGTGACGGCCAAACAAAACCAAAAAAACAACCACACACTCACACACATACAGAGATTGAACTGAGTGTGTGCCGTCTCAAAGTCCCTTAGCAATCAGAATTTGGTATGCAAATTTGTAAAATGGAATTGCATCAATATTAGAAATCAATATTTGGTTCACACAGCGATTAAAAGATAACCGAAACGGAACCAGTACCGGAACTGGAACCGGTAGCGGAACCGAAGCAACCGCTTAAAACATGACAAAATGCTTTCAGTGTGTCAATTTGCCAAATGCGACGCGAAAAGTTGTAGACACCTTTGGCAAAATGGCTCAGGCCAAACGTGTGCTTGACATGCAGGCAAAAGAGTAGAGAAGGGAGATGGGTGCAACGGGGGAGGGGGTGCTTTGACCTGACGTCTACTGCGTGTGTGTCTGTGTGTGTGTGTGTGCGACTGCTTTGGTGGAAACAGTTTGCAACTAATTAAGCAGCACGCACAATCTAACATGCAAGTTAACACCAGCAGCAATTGCTAACATGAGGAGTTAACATGAGGTTGGAGCAGGGGCTGCTCGTGTGTAGCTGCCGGGCTGCATAGTGGTGCGAAGGTGCTCCAAAATGGAAATGGAGCGGACCTCAGCACAAGATACTTATCACAGCTCTTAGGCAATCAATTAAAGCACACGTTAAGCAACTCGGCTGCTTATTGCGAGCTAACTATTTCCGCAACTAATTTCCTAAACAATTTGCTAATCTTTATGTTTAAGTCTTAATAAAACATGTCTATACAAAGTGGGCTAAACATGGGTCTTAAATGGTTTCAGTTACCAAAAAGCGTAATTTAGTGTAGGTATTAACATATTGTGAGAACGAGTTTTTTTGGGTTTTTTAGGCAAATCGAATTTCTGGGGAAAAAGTACTTTGGGGTAGCTAAGGAAAAATCGTGAGTACAAACGAGCATTTAGAGTATTGTTGCGTAGCACTCAAAAAGTACTCATTGTCTAAAAATAATACTTTAGGGTATCTATCAAATATTGCGAGTATAAATGAGTATTTTGCGCCTTACCAAATTTTCAACACATTTCTAAGCCTGCTTGTCCCACTGTGCCTGCTTGAGTAGGTAATATGCAATAAAAGCGATATGCTGCCGCCCGATGTTGCCCCCAATCGACGCGATATGCTCAACACATTTGACCGCAGTTAACAAAGTTCACACACACACACACACACACGCACACACACACACATACAAAGGACTGTGAGCCTGGCTCGTTGGCATCTATGTGCCCGGGCACACAATAATAAGTGACGCATTTAATCTGATTTGCTTTATGACATGTTCATGACGAGAACAATTAAAATGTGCGGTTGGCTAGGCAGCAGGCCATCTAGACCAGGCCTGGAGGGTAGCTCGGCAGCTGGCAAAATGTTGTTGTTCTTGTTGTTGTTGTCGTTGTTGCTGCTGCTGCTGTTATTGGCCGGCGTAAAAAGCAAATTGTTTAATGTGCTGTGAATAAGTGACAAAACAGCTGAACTTTGCGTAGGCCTCGCACACACACACACAAACACACACAGATCTAACTGCTCCCCAGTGGCTAGTCACGGGGCCAAAACAGCACACGCTCCTCTGTTGACTTTATCGATGCGTTTGATGGCTGTTGGTAGGCGGTGGGCGGGGGGTGGCGCTGGAGTGTGAGCGGGGCCTGTTCTTATCGCACGTAAGGGTTTGCGCGCTTAATGCGGCTGCTGTGCGGCTGACATTGTTGATTAGCTGGCCCGTTGTGTGCGTGCGTGTGTTTGTTTTATTAATGGGCACTGGCCCAAAATGTCGTGCATATATATAGACATACATATATCTATATGTGTATATATAGATATACACTGCCAAGACTTTGAGCCCAGTTGCAGCGACTTGGCTCAAAGCTAGCGCCAAAACTGACAATTGTCTGGCCATAATTGCGACAATAATTGCGCATAATGCGACAATGTGCTCGACTGCTGCTGCTGCTGCTCCGGCTGCTGCTGCTGCTGTTCGTCTTGCTGGCTGTCTACTTACACACGCCCAACTGGCTCCACACCAGCAACTGGAGCCACGCCCCCTACTGGGAGCGCCCCTCACGCTCTTTGACTGCAAACTTTGTTGCAGTTTGTTTTTACTATTGTTTTGTAATGGCAAAATTATAGACCCCAACGTCGACCCATAAGCTTCATTTCGCTGGCTCACTCTCTCCATCTCCCTCTCTCTCTCCCTCTCTCTCTCTCTCTCTGGCATGGCCAAGCAGCCGCCTTGTTCATCTTTGGCATTATCTACTTCCGCCATAAACAGCAACAACTTTTCATCTTTGTGCCAAGGCAACATTTTTGTCTTTGTCGGCGACGCTTTTCCACGCTCGACTCTTTCGTCTTTTTCTCCCCCTCTCTCCCTCTCTCTGCCACTCTCACACAGTTTAACAAGCGCGCGGCACGTTGTGCATTTTTATGATTTTTATTTTGATTTCCTTTAAACTAACTTTGCTGCCTGCCACAACAACAACAACAACAACAGAATCGCGCGGGGACAGCGGCAAGCAATCGTTGCTATTTTTGCAAATTGCCTACAATGATGGCCACAAGTTCAGCTTGGCCGCAGCCCGCTTGCGAGCCAGCCGGGCCTTAGCCGCAGCATCTCAGTTTTCTTCCTCTTTTTTTTAAGGCTTGTAGCAAGGCCTAGAGGGGAGGGGGTTGGGGCAGCCAATTCCAGTGACTGTTGTTGTTGCCTGGTTTTTCCTTTGCCTGTTACCCGGAAAATATTATTTCGCTTGACTTTTACAACAGCCCAAAATGGGCGGGCGTCCCAGCCGCCCCCTTCAGCTCTCCCACCTCTCTTTAGCAACTTTTATTTTTTTTTGTAGTTTTTGTTGTTGTTATTGTTTGTGTCAATGTCGCTGTCGCCGTCGCCGTCGAAACTATTTTGCTATTTGTTTTGCCTAACTCGATTTTTCACTGGTTGCCTTTCGTCTGCTTGGTTGCCCGTTCGCAGGATCCTCTCGCAGGACAGCGCCTGACTCTGACACATCTGAGACAGCACACACACACACACACACAAACACCCTCACACACACACACACACATGGAGATAATACCAAAACACATTTGACAAAGCAATGGCCGAGAATTTTTCTATTTTCAGAGCCTCAGTCTGTCATTTTTTTTTTTTGTCCTGTGTTTTGTGTTTTTCTGATTTGCCATTCATTTTGTGCTTGTAATGATTTTCATGCTAATCACAGCAATTGACGCGTACGCCACTTTCTCAGTATGACAGTCAGTCTGACAGCCAGTTTGTCAGCCAGTCAACATCATCGAAGTGCGCCGCTCGTAATCGCTGCCAAATCACAATTTCATATTCTTTTTATGCCCTTCACTGAGTGTATAACATAATAATTCTGCCATGTGCTTTGTCGCACATTGAGCAAATGATCTTTGTCCACATAAAACTGATTCTTGATTTGCATAACAAGTGGAATCGATGTTTAACTCAGCTCATATCTATGCTAAGTTAGTTTTCGATTAGTTTCTTGGCTATTTCGATATTGCTTAGAAGTTTGCATTACTTTAAATTGCTTTTGACAATAAACTATTTGGATTAAATAGGACAAATAATGTTCGATTTTGAAGAGAAATTGCTTTTTGGACTCGTACGAATCTCTACTAACGATTGGCATTAAATCAAATCATCAATTGAGGGGTTTAATTTAATTTTGAAATATATCGGGTAAATACAGGCTTATTTTGGTTGTTGATTTTAAATTATATTTTATATGTCTACAAAATATTAATAAAATATAAACTGTTCAATTATCTAAAGCAAAAGCCCAGCAAAGCTGCGAATGAGCTTTAATGCATTAGCTGAATGTTATTGAAAAAACTTAAAGTTCTAGAAGCTTTTTATGATTGTAATCAATTGTTAGAAAAATCAATAAATAACAATTATAGAATTTAAATTGAGGAAAGCAACAGCTAGCACAGAACTGCAAAAGGCATATTCTACGAACTGAAAGAAAGTAAACTATAATAACTAAAAGCACAATTGAGTATTGTAAACTGTTTGTTTCTAGGAACTTATGTGTTTTCCGCCGAAAGAGTTCAGTTGAGTGCACTGACAAAGCTTTGCTTCCCGGAGAAATCTCCCTTTTCAAACTGAATCCTATGCTTATCACCACCCGACCTTAATTGGCTTGATTTTAGTAAAGAGCTAAAGCTCTTTATGCAGAATTTTCAACAGAATAATAATTAATGTTGATTTAACAAATTCTCTGTTCATTTGCAGCGCAAACAACGTTAGTCGGATGAAACTTTACAATTCCGGGAATTGTCTAAATCAGGCACTTCCCGGAAAAGTAGTTGCGGCAGGAGTTCAAAGGAATTTTCATATAACATATATTCTGTTCAAGCGCATTTCATGTTTATCGTAACAGTTTGTTAAAAGTTCAAATAGATTATATTTTATTTTTTTGTTCGGTTGGGCGCTTCTGCCCTATTGAGAGTTTGGCCATTGATCTATTTAATGCGAGGGCATTACGTTATCATTTATTGAAAGGAAAATTGAAAGTATTTATCACGTTGCTAATAAATGAATGCCTCGATGGCTCGAACGCTGCTAAGCCATTGCACAATTTTTCAAAGTTGAAATTAATAACGTTCGTTTTTTTTTGTTTGTGCTTTTCTTATTTTTGTTGGCTTTGCTTCGACAACGTCGAGGACTTTCATTTTGCTTGCCTTTAATTTTTCTTTTATCTGCCATTGAACAATGGCCAGCACAATTTGGGTGATGAGCAGCCGGAGGAGGAGATGGGGGAGCGGGATGAGGAGGCTGGGGTGGCAGCAGCAGCAGCCAGCATAATAAATTAAGCGCTGCCTGGGCCCGTTTGGCTGCCACTTGGCCAAAATAAATTGCACTAAGCGAAAAATAACAACTCAATCCACGAAACGAACGGACAAGCGACAAAAACTGGCGGCCAGAAAATTGAAGCAGCTCCAGCTCTAGCTCCAGCGACAACGCCAACGACGAGCACGACAAATGGCAAAAAGTGCGCAACACAATGGCCAAAAGGAGCACAAGAAAAAAAATAAGGAATGAGTGGAAAAAGGGATATAAACAGATTACGTCGTTATTGGCGCTGACCAGCACGTGCCCACACACACACACACACACACACACACACACACACATGGAACAGGAACTGGAACTGGAACCCGGACGCGTAGCCCGGACCGGACAGCGAGCATCTATGCCGGGCCGTTGGATTTCTCGATTGATTTTGCGTTGTCGCTCGCATCACCTGCAGGCTAAGCTGCTTTTCAGCTCAGTCCGGCAAATAGAGATAGTTAGAGAGCTGGACTAGCTGGGCGAGCTGTCCGGGGATGCAGTGAAGCGTTAACGTTAACGTTTCGTATAGCCTTTGTCCTGCTGCTGTGGCACATGTTGTTGCTGCTGCTGCTGCTGCTGCTGGCCCCGGACCAGGTTGACAGCGCTGCATTAATTTCATGTCGCCGTCTCCTGCGCTGACATTCCTTGCCCCAGGCAACGGCCCCCTCAGGTCAGCTACTGGCAATCGTGCAACAATTCACGTGGCTACCACTTCTTAATTAATTTGTTCATTTATTGCATGGGACACACGTTGCACAAGCACTCGGCTGTCTGGTCTGGTCCGGTCTGGGAAGCTGCTTAGAAGCCGCGTTGATTGAGTCTTTAGTGCAAACTTTTAGAGTTATCTTCCGGCGACAGCTGCGTTCAAGTTTCTTTTGCCCGCTTTTCTCACTTTACATTCCGCTTGCCCGACGGCTTATGAAAAACAATAACAAAAGCATAAATCAAGCAAGTCGGATAATTTTTGTGTGGCGCTTCTTTTTTTTCTCCCTTTATTTCTATTTTTAGTTTTTTTCTCTTATCAATTTTTTTGTTGTTGGTTTTTTTTGCTGACCAACGGAAAAAACAACGATGAGAAAAGCACAAAATTTTAGCAGCAGCTGCATTTTTCATGGCCCGCTTCACGGCAATGGCCACGTGAATGGACAGATTGTGAGCCATAAGCCATAAGCTTTAAAGCACCTCCACAGCAGCAGCAGCAGCCGCATTGTTCAATAGAACCAGCTCAAGAGCTGAAGAGCGCCGAAAGAAGATGATTTTGTCACTGATTGCCACGCAAAGTACTTCAATGCAAACAAAAACTATTCCATATGGAAACTAAGCAAGCTTTTAGAACTGAATGTAAAATTGTTGGTTTTGGAGTATTTTATAGACAATTGGATTTATGTTTATGATGCATTCGAAACGTTTTAATACTCTTTATGGAATACCATTTATGGCTGGCAGATCAACTAAATATAACGTGGCTATGATTCGCCTTGAGTTTGAGTTCGTAAAACTGGTTCTTCGTTTCATTTAACTTAGCTTGCGGTTTGAAACTTGGCTTAGATAGCAAAATTTAAGTATCTACTGAACTTTATATCATTATATTCATTAAATTAGCAAATGTTTTATTAAATTTCCTTCGAGCCGTTTTGGTTCAAGCACAAGTTTGCAGCCTTGATAGAAATTTTTATATTTATAAAAATATTTGTATGGGTATTTTATGAATAAATATCAAACATTTGATGCACATTTTATAAAACATGGTTTCCTTAGAGAAAGGGGCGCCATTTATTAACAAGTAAGAGTAGTTTAATCGGGCGTGCTCAACTAAAAGATACCCTAAGCCCATCAACAAGCTAAAGTTAAAAAGAAATCCTTTTCCGCAATTTCGTATGAGTCGCTCTTTGGAAAACGAAGCCTAATCCTTTATGAATCAAAGTTAGAATATTCCTTCTGTTCGATTCCGAGCTCACGCAGGAGAAAAGTGTGACATTGGCCTCGAACAAAGCAGCTTTATATTAGCTCGTAAACAAGGGAGAGTTTAAGTTAGAAACGGTTGCATAAGCTTCTTGATTGTCTCTTTTGTCAAATTAACTTGAGCAGTAAACTTTCGGCTGTCATTAGTGAAAATAAATAAAGCTGGAAAATAGTTTTGAGGCAGCTTCAACCGGCTGCAGGAGAGTCAGCAGCAACTGGCGCTAATCGCTGGCGCATCCTGTGTAAATCACTTGAGCTCCTTTGGCCCGCTGCACTCAACGCTCTCCCCATGGCCACTAATTTAGCATTATGCAAGTCAGCGCTCGGTTTACGCTGAAGACGTCCTTCATTATGCGTCCATTCTGTTCAGGTTGAGGCTGCCCTCTGAGCCGGAGCTGCTGCTGCTGCTGCTACTGCAACTGCTGTAGCTACTGCTACTGGTACTTATTATTTATTGCGCCTTAGGTAATGCCCAAGTTCCAAGTGCCAAGTTCTTTCAGTCAACTTGCAATTTTTCATGCACGTTCATTATTATCATTGTACCTCCACCCCCCCCCCCCCCTGCGCCCGCTCTCTGTCCGCTCACCCACTCGAGTTTAACTGCAGCAGCCGTCGCTGATAAGCGACGAAAATGTGTAGAAAGCTGAAAGTTTTGCACAATTTTTTATGCCAGCGGAAGGCGAAATGAGTGAGCGAGCGGGCGAGTGAGTGGGAACGGAGGCAGCAAGAAATGCAAGAATTTATCACTGCAGGACGCAAGCACCGAACGGCAAAGGCAAAGGCTGAGGCAGAGGCAGAGGCAGAGGCAATGCCATCCTCTCAGAGCTTCAGCTTCAGCTGCAGCTGCTGGGCAAATAAAAGGCGAAAGAAACTGCAACGCGCCATTCAATTTGATTACTTGCATCATAAATACCGGAAGCGTCAGAGTATTGAGGCGCCGAGCTGCACCCCTCTTCCCCACCCTCTCCCTCTCCCTCTCCCTCTCCCTTACCAAGAATTGCAGTCCGAAGACATGTGCGTGGGTAGCTGCCACCCACGCAGCGCACTCGCAGCTAGCTGCTTGAATGACGGCGGTAATATCCTGTGACGCATTGACGCAGTGACGCAGCAAGCGGCGGCCTGATAGCTGCAGCAGCTCCTTTATGCACTCGAAAAGAATCTGCTGCTGCTGCCTCTGCTGGCTGCTGCTGCTGCATGAAAGGCATTAAAATGGCAGCACACTGCAAAAACGTATTAGTAACAGACTATTGAGACGCTAAAGTGAGGCGGGATGCGGGGATGCGGCGGCGGCGGCGGCGGATGGGACGCAGCTCGTGTGAATTCTTACAAGTGCGCAGCAAAATGACTTATGTGCTGCAGGCAACAGCCACAAGAACGACAAGGACGAGCAGCAGCAGCAGCAGGACGACGACGACGACGACGACACTATCGCCAAATCAGCAGCGCAGCTTGCATAAAAAATTTAAAGCGCTGGCGATAAAAAAACATGGGGGTAGAGCACGCAAAATGACTTTGCTGGCACACACACACCCGCACACATGCACGCAAGCAGCACATAAGTGCTTATGCTATAACAGGATGTGCTGTGCTTGTGTGTGTGTGTGTGTGTGTGTGTGTGTAATGACTGATCGTGTGATTTTTTATGCCCGCAGTTGCGTTGAAAGGCGATTTATCTTGGACTGGCTGGTTGACTTCTCGCTGGCACAAATCAAACACACTCCCCCACACACACAAGCACACTCACACACACACACGCACAGCAAACTGTAAGCTGAGCATAAAAAGTGGCAGAAAAATAAGCAAAACAAACAAACAAAACGCGTCTCTGTCAAAATGTAAGTTGTGGTTGTGCATAGGATGCCAGCAAAACAAAAAATATATAAAAAATAAAAAACGGGGCAAAAATATCTAACTAGCTTAGAGCAAGAGCAAAGGGTCAGAGGGGCAGAGGGATTGGAGGGAAAAGGGGCTTGGATTCAGTTCAGTTTGCCTGGTCAGCGGTTGGCAGAGATTAACTTTTGGGTCGCTCAAAGCGACCACAGCAAGTGCTTTACATTTAAAACACGGCGCCAGCAGAGGCGGTGGCTAAAACAACAAGGGGGCGTGGTCAGCTCAACAGAGCTTGTTAGTGGCCAGAGACAACACAGAGAGCAGCAACAGCAGCAACAGCAGCAGCAGCAGCAATTGTTGTTGACAAAAGCGCAAATGGCAAAGCCGCAAGCCGCACAGATTAACAATTAGTTTGCTTTTTAATTTTATTTAATATTTATAAACGCACAGCAAAGTTGAAGAGGGGAGCGGCAAGGGGCGGAAATTTAAGCTATAGCGCTGGCATTTTGTTGCTTAACAATTTATTCAGATAAATTCTGCATTTTGGCGAATTAATTGGAATAAATCAAACTTTTGCGCTGAAAAGTAGGCAACAGTTTATAACTTTTTAATATTAAGTATACGCAACATTGGATTTTAATTGCTAAAGCTAGATACGAAATATAGCAATGTGTAGGAATGTATACTCATATAAAGTATATGCTAGTAGATGTATGAAACACACACACAAGCCAAACTGCTTTGGGGCTGTATTTTGCAGCATGCGAGTATATGTCAATTATTTGAATGTTGTGCGTTTGTTTGTTTGTTTGTTAGCTGTTGTTAGCTGTTGTTTTGATATATATTTATGTTTGCACGCAGCAGCCACACAACAAATACACGAGTGCGACAAACATAGCGACAGCCAACTGCAGTTAAAATGAAATAAAACATGAAAATGAATTATGATACATGTGTTACTTGGCCGCGCCCATTCCCACAGAGAGAGAGAGAGAGTAGCACAGCCAAAAAAAAAGGAGAAACATTGCGACTGCCAGGCAGCAAGTGGCAGCAGTAGGAGCAGAAGGAGCAGCAGCAGCAGCAGCCACTCATTCATTTAAATGCCATTTTAAACTTAAATGAAAGTTTATGGCTTTTTATTTGCATTGTGCGAGCGCACGGCGGCTGTCCTGTTGCCATGTTTATACCTGTGCAACGCATATGCCATATCTCGGGTCTATACGCTTCCACTTCCCCTTCTATTTTCCTCTTTTTCTTTTTTTTTGTGGCTGGCACAAGCAATTTAATATCCAAATTCCATTTCTTTGTGCTGTAGATAAGTCTTTATTAAGCATTAAACTGATGTCCCTGAGTTGGAGTTGAATTTGATGTCAAGCTTGTTTTAAATTGGAACTTTATTATATATGCAGCTTATATGCAGGTTGAGCTTTGAGTCGAAAGTTAAATAAATTATTTTTATTTCATATATCTTATTGCATTTCAAATTTTTGTGTAACTTGGAAATTGTTTGATAATATAATACCTTTTCGCAGTGTTGAAAAACAATAGAATACTTTTTGTAGTGCTAAATAACAAGCTAAAACTTTTTGTAGTTGTTCAAAAAATAACTACGAATACAATTATATAAAGTATCTATGAAGGAATAACTTATTTAATCACATCAGTCCCTAAGCAATGCTCCAAGTTTGAGTTAATTTGAATTTAAGTTTATTTTTTATAAGCTTTTAAAGTTGAATAGGTCGAATTCATGGTTTTTTAGTGCTGTAAAACAGCTAAATGTACTGAATTCTAGTAGGAAGAATAAAATAATAATCATTCAGCTTTCGGCTTCCTAAAAAAGCTGCAATTATTTTGAAGTTAATAATGAATTGAAGAGTTGCTATTGTTTCCAAAGCAATGTTTGGCAGTGTTAGAAAATAGCTGAAAATATGAAATTGTAAAGCAGAATATATATTTGCAGATATACATATATTTAGATTGTGCTTATCTGAAAATAAGTTCAGCTAATTGCCTGTTTGTTAAGCTTTCAGTTTCAGTGGAGTAAAAGAGCTTGTATTAAATCAATACGAGTAAAAGCAGAAAATGTTTAACAGTGTTGGTAAATATTTTTAAAAAATACAACACGGAATATAAAGTTAAGCAAAGCAACACGAATAAAATAAAATAACTGAAGGTATCTGCTAGTCGTACCCGATTTGCATGCATATATGTGTTGCTATTGTTCCTGTTGTTGTTGTTGTTGTTGTATTCGTGTTGTTTTCGCATCTGTTTGTTACATTTTTTAGGGCTGTTTGCATGTAAGACTCTGCACAACTGAGCTAAATAGAAGGGAGCAGCAGGGCATGACAGTATACGACTCTAACCCAGTAGATCAACGCAACAGCAGCCGTATCATGTTGTTGTGCACTGTTGTTTGTTGTTTTATTGCAAAGACGTGCACACACACACAGCCACACACAGCCACACACACACACACATGTGTCATGTAAAAGTCGGCACTTTACATTCGCCAGGGCAATATTTTATTTTTATTTTTATTTTCGTTGTTAGCCAAAAATTCGTTACCTGACCGAATGGCAAGCCAGTCAGTGTCAGCAGCTACAACACGAATTGGAAAACACGCACAGGGAAACGAACAACACACACACACACACACAGAGACACACGCACAAACTGGGAACAGCATAAATCAAATTAATTTTGTAGGCGGCAGCATGCGCCATTTGTAGCCCGCGCCCCCCCTCCATTTTGTTCGCCTGGCGTGCGTGTGTGTGTGTGTGCGTTCTTTTATTTTAGCAGACACTTGCTGGCAAGCCGCGTCGCTGTGCCCAAATGAAAAGTGCGTTTTAATTGCAAAGATGCCGCCGCGTTCGGCATTGCGATTCGACGCTAATTAGGCGCACAATTGCCACGAAATAAAAAGCAAGCAAAACAAAGGCGCGTACGTGACTATCTCAAGCTGTCGATCCTCTGCTGCCTGCCTGCCTGCCTGCCTTGCCTCAGCCATGTCCTGGCTGCCGTTGCTGCTGTCAGTTTGCGATAAAACGTACTTTTAAATTGTCGTCGCTGGCAACGCACGTGTAGTACCCGCCGCTGCCACCGCTGCCACCGCCACCGCACACACTTGTATTCGTATTCGTATCATCAAATGAATATACGCTTATTTGCATCTCTCGCGAGTTGCCCAAAGATACGCACACACACACACTTGCAGCTGTAGCTGGTTAAGTTGTGTGTGCACAGATTGAGGCGTGCCTGAAATTGGGCTGGAGTCGAGACGAGTTGAGTCGCGTCTATAGCTCGCTTGATGCCTGACAAAATGAGTTTTACAGCATTTTCTCGTGTGTGGGTGTGTGCATGTGCATGTGTGTGTGCGTGTGTGTGTTTATGTAAAAGGGCTGCCTGTGCTGCTGAAAGGTTAACCTTTGATTCAACAGCTGGGCTTTTAAATTAAGATTTTGCCGGTGCTGTGGCAAAAAAAAAAAACCAAAAAAAAAGAAAGTAAAAACCAGAATTTGCCGTTGAAAATGAGAAAAGTTAGAGAGGAGGCGCATTCAGCTTTCGAGGCCAGCAGGCCCTGCTGTTTGCCCAATGCAATAATTTGGCCAAGTCGATGAGACCAACGGCAGTTAGTTTGCCTATGCAGTCAGGCGTCTGTTTCTGGACCCCTCTCTGCGATTCTCAAGCCGTGGCAAACTTGGCAAACTAATTTGCTTAGCTTTGACCTTTCGCTCAACTCTCTGAGCAAATCTCATAGTTTTCCAGTTGCCATTTTAGTTGAAGTTCAACTATTACAATATATGCTGCTCTCGGTCCGAACATATGGCATTTATAGCCGGGAGTATTGCTACCTCATCTACATCTAATGATATTGAATAAGCACTTGAAAAACTCATATAAAGTAAACAATTGATTTCCATTACGTACGTGGCCAGACTCTTGTGCAGCTTCCCCACTGAGTTGTGCTGCACAGACGGCACCATTGGGAGCGCAAATCCTGCTGGCGAGGGAAATGGGCGGAATGAGTTTGAGTATGTGTGTGTGTGTGTGTGTGTGTGGAGCGGGCAAGTGGCAGACGCTGACAGGGAAACGAGAAGCCGCAGACTTTACAACTTGCCATTTGCTTACCCAACGTTTACTTGCAAATTTCTTTTGGCTCTGCAGATTTTTGCATTTTTCTTGCCCACCCATACACACACAGCCAACTGTGTGTTTGCGAGTGTGTGTGTGTGTGTGTGTGTGAGCTTCTTGCGAGTTATTTTCATATTTGTTTAAAGTCTATTTACCGCAAGTTGACAGTGAAATATGCGAAACTAGCGCGTAGCCAAATAAGTGCGACAGTTTCCGGTTACAACTGTGGCAACTGGGCGCGGTCGGGGGCGGTGGCTGGAGGGGCGGGGTATTGCGGGCTGCGGGCTGAGGCTTGCGGCAGGATGAGGAGCAGCAGGAGATACAGCCTGTGCTTTGCCTGCATGTCATTGCGGTTTGTTTGTTTGCTTGACTTGCGCCTGGGTAAGGATTTCATGTGCTTGAGCAGCAGCTGAAGCGGCAGCATAAGAGAGGCAGAGAGAGCGAGAGAGAGCGAGAGAGAGAGAGTGAGAGAGAGCGAGTTGGTAAGACCAACCGCAGCGCTGGCTGTCTCTCTGTGTGTGTGTGTGTGTGTGGGCTGCCTGCCTGTCCGCATGACAATTTGTTGTGCATGAAATCTGCTGCTGCTGCAGTCGTCGCTGCTGCTGCTGCTTCTGCTGCTACTGCTGCAATGTTTTTTTGCGCAATTTGCCAAAGCCAAGGCAGGAGATATGCAGATATACGGCAGACGAGACGCATGAAAATCGACTACAGACCCAGAGCCAGAGCCCATAACCCAGACTCAGACCCAATTCTAGTCGCTGCTGCTGCTGCTGGCTCAGGTTTTAGCTGGAGAGGCCATGGCCCAGGCAAATAGTCGTCGTCGTCGTCGTCGTCGTCGTTCTGTGTAAACAAACAGTTATCCCTCGCTTGGCAGGACGTATTAGATTTCTGGTGGTGCTGCGGTTGCTCCTTCTCTCGTTGTTGTTATTATTGTTGTCGTTGTTGCATTGCCTAACCACTGAGACGGAAGTAATGTGTCTATCAAAGCATTAACAACGTCTTCGTCTGCACTGGGGGCTCGTTTCGTTATATTCCCTTCTTTTTTTCTATTTTTTTTTTTTTTTGGTCTGCTTTGACGCCGCCGGGCTTTGAACATCATGTGAAAAATCCATAATATATGCCCCTATATATATATCTATGTGTAGATATGTGTTTATGGCAGCTCTTGCTGGCATTAAACGCCTTTATGCCAAATTGAACACAATTAAATTAGTTGCGGCCAGGCAGGGGGATTAGGCTACAAATTGCCAGCTTCATCAGCTGCAGCTCAGGTGTTCTTCTTGTTGTTGTTGTTGTTGTTGTGCTTATGTACAACTAATTGGCAATGTAAACGACAGTGCAGGCTTTGAGTGCACACGCACACACATATTGCATAAATATAAACATAATATACATATATACTGTTAATTACGAGCTTAGATGGAGGTGCTGAAGTATTTGTGGCTTGTCAGACAGCCAGCCTACCTACCCTCCCCCTCCCCCTCTACCTTCACCCACGCCACCTCAAGAAGCCCACCAGAGCGCCCACATTGACATTTCGAGCAGCATCAGAAGCGGCGGCAGCGACGTTGTCATGAAACCTTTTGCTAAGGATTATGCAAATCTGCCACTCATCATGCACACACACACGCACACTCACGAACACACACACTCATGCATAGGCACAAAGCCTTCATTTACATTTACATACGGCTAACTGAAGATTTGCGCTTCATCATAATTTATGCAGCTGGAAAGAGGCACTTCGCATTCGCAGTACCTCAAAAATTGCCCACAGTTATGGCACACACACACACACACACACACACACACACACATACACACGCACAAGGACAACACAAACAGAACTGACTGACTGACTGATACGTCAGGCAGGTGAGCAAACAAACAAGATTGAAACTCTATCTATGCCACACACAAGTGCATATACCCTTTTTGGGTTATTTGCAGGAATTGCCGAATCTATGAGCCAGATATATAGCCGGATATGTTCTATAGTAAGGGATATTTTTCTATTGTCCTATATAGGTGCACATAAGAATATTAGACGACTTTCAAGGAAAGCAGAAATGGCTTAAAATCTGAGTTAAAGTCGTTAAAAATATCCCTATTAAGAAAATATATTTTCTTCCTTTTTACAAAGAAAAGAAATGTGGATACGCTTAGATAAGTAAAAGGATATAATTATATATGTTTATTTGTATGTTAACATCCTTATATTTATATCAAAATTTCATTCTTTTTGATACTCTGATGCAAATGAAAAGGTAATATTACCATGGAATATATCTAATTGTATTCTATTTGTGAAAGTTACGGTTTTACAATATTAATTAAATTAAATTCATTCAATTTGCATTTAGATCATGAGCTGCCACATTAACAATTTAGTCGCCGAATTATGTGAATTGTAATATGTTATTTCAAATGAAAAACAATTTCTGATTAATGCAGCAAGTAGAACGTTTCAAGCGCTCGACAATGTCTGCTTAATTTTTAATTATAATCCAATAATGTTAAGTAAACAAACGTAGTCGAAACAATAATAAATAAATAATGGAAAATGCAAATGAATTTTATGAATATTAGCAAAGAGCAGCGCCCTCCTTCTGCTTTCTATTACCTTTTCTATTATCATCCAATTAAATGATTAAACTCGCTTTAAATTGAAAAAAGTTCTTTTGTATTTTGCATTTTTGTTTGCAATTCATTTTGCATGATTTGTCATAATTAATGCCCTAAGGGGCAGCTGCTGCTGCTGCTGCTGCTGGGAAGCTGGGAAGAAGAAGCTGAGAAGTAGCCAATGCCAGTCGGTTGGACATTTGGCAGCTTTGGCTGCACTTTTGCCACTTGGCCTGGCCTGGCCAACACGCCCCCTCCCCCTCGCACATAAAATGCTTATGAAAAGCGCTTAAATTAACTAACCCTTGGGCCATGGCAAAGCAAACACCGTAAACACCTTTAAAAGCCACAGGGCGATGTCTGCAGGCTGCCTGATACTGGCCACTGCAATTTCCATACCTCGAGCCATAGTTCAGGCTTGTTGCAGACCGTGTTACGAGCCGGGCTGAGGAGGGGCGGGCTACGGTTGGGGGACGGGAGGCTGCGAAGGGTTTTTGCAAAATGTGTAGTTTATTTGCAATTTTTTAGCCAAAGAGCTTTGCATTTTTGTTGGTTTTGCTGCCTGGTTTTCTATTTCATTCTTTTTTTTTTTTTTATATATTTTTGTTGCTTTCTGTTCTGAATCTCACTCTTTAGTGGCCCCGCCTCGCACCGCTCCGACCCGCTGGGGCACGCCCCGTTCGCCCCTTGCCGCATGTGAAATTTGTGTTATCGCAGCGCTTGCAGCAGCTGCAGCAGTTGCAATAAAATCAGTGGCAAAGGTTGCAGCAGCTGAGGTCAGTTTGGGGTCCACTGCATGTGTCTGTGTGCGTGTGTGTGTGTCAGTGTGTGTGTGTATGCGTTTTGGTGTGCCAGTTAAATGTGAAGCATTTGCACTAAAAACTTGCACAGTGAAAATTTGAAATTTGCCATTTGTTTTGTTGGTTTGGTTTTCGTTTTGTTTTCCTATTTCGGAGAAGAGAAAAACATTTCTCTGATTTGCATTTAAAAGGTGTGGCAACTATCGGGCTTATGTGCGGGCTCGGGTTATGCCAGGGGTCGCCAGATTTGCAAATGGTTGGCCTCTGCCGCCGTCTCTGCCCCTTCAATGTATCTGTTTGCAAATGAGCGCCCCGCACATTCACAGATAGACAGAAGGGGCAAATAGAGCGGTCGGGAGTGAGTGAGAGGAAGAGAGAGAGCTAGAGTTTTATAGCCTCACACAGTGGGGTCTTAAAACTTGGCTGTTAAGCAAGTAACGCACATAAATATAAGCTCTTAAGCAGCATATATATGCACATAATATATGAATTCCATAGGAAGTAAAAACGAAATCTGAACGCTTAAGCTCATTATTTTAAAGCTAGCTTAAGGCAAGCGTTTCGCTCAGCAGAATTTAAGGTAAATCATGAGGTGTTATCGCCAAATGCACGCCTAGGCAGATAAAAGGGCGATAAGAGCAAGGTAGAATACTTAACGAAAACGTTTCTTGAATCTACTTTTCTATATCCGTAAATCCTAGTTTCGTCTCATATTTCCTACAAGAGATCTATTTTATTTATTATCAATTAACTTTAATTTAGGAAAATGAGCCACGTTTTTCATTAATTAGAACTACCTTTACACTTAATTAAGCTTAAACTATTGTTAAATTGTATAAATTAACTAAAAGAAAATAAAAATGTTGTATTAGACAAAACCAACTTTAGAAAAAACATTGGTTCAATTCAGTTTTAGTCTCGTCTGAGCAGCTATTTCGCTTTGATGTTCGGTTCGTGGTTAATTCGAACCGCTTCATTTGAAAACTAGTTTGCAGCCTTGCTAAGAATGTTTATCATATGCCACATTCTCAATAATTTCTTTATTTGAAATGCTGCTAGAAAAGATATCATTCGACAAAAGTTAAATATGTTTTAATTCCACAAAAGTGTCTCACTGCAAGGGCATTCGGAATTCGTGGAGCTATTCGCTGGCGAAACTTTTACAAAATGAAAAAGAATTGCAAACAATGCAGTGCAACATTTAAAACATACAATAAAATGAAATGCAAATAAAATGTGCCGCTGACACGACAGTGAAAAATAATACAAAATGCGCGAAAAACCAGAGGAAAATATATGTATATAAAAAAAAAAAAAAAGAAAGAAGATATTTGCGCTGGCAACATAAAATTGGCTGGTTGTTCGGGCCATAAATTTCTATATAGACAATATCTGGATGTTGTTTGCGCCATTTCGCCTATTCGGGGGCATTCGTCGGTATATTTTGCTATTGTTGTGATTGTCGCCATTCTACGCAACATGCAACAACTATTAATCATATTGAATGGCTCTGTTCCTGCGCCTGACTGTGTCATCCCGGCTAATCAATCTTTACCGTGTGCCGTCCTCTAATGGCACTGACAACGACAAAGGCAATCTTCCTTTCCGCCGGTCTCATCCCCCCCATCTATTGCGTAGAAGAAAAATGGCCGATAAAGTCATTAACGCCTGGCTGGCCACCTGCCCTGGTATACACGGCAGTCCACTGATCCGGACACGGATACGGACTACACAAGGAGCTGGCCGATGTCTGAGCCGGCGGGCCAGGCCAGTTGCTATTTTGTTTATGGGCGGCGGCGCAAATCTCTTTGCGAAGCCGCTGCTCAATGAGGCGGCAGGCAAAAGCCAAAAGGGGATTAGTTGTAATCAATAACTTGGCCAAGTAGTGTGGAGCCAGGGCCAAGGGCTGACTGGTCGTCTGGTCTGGGGGAAGGGCCAGCTCTGCCCGTCCGCTGTTGTTTGCCTGTCGAAACTTTTGCTCAGGGAAAGAAAGTAAGTGGGAGCTTGGGCGAGGACTACCCTCAATGTGAGCCCTTTGTGTGCGCCAAGTTATTATTATAATTTTTCTTTTTGCAAATGCGGATTAATTGAAAAGTTTGCCATTAGGAATTCGCGCTTGGTTAAGTTCCTTTCGCCTTTGTTTCGAGTCGCAATTCGCCAGACTTGGCTCTCGGCCCACGCCAACGCAAACGCCCACGCCCACCTATGAAATATCCATTTTGTTAGGTGTTTCAACTATTTGATCGTTATGGATTTTGACAGCTTCATTCGCAGTTATGATGAAAATTACTTAAAAGCATTTTGCACAGCGCTGATTTGATTGATGGGCGTTTATGTGCCATGCCCGGCAGCGGAGGCAGGTGTTTGGGGCCGGAGGCATCGTCATTATATTCGCATTATCGACTCGTCGTGGGCGCGGACGCAATGAGGCATCGCAAATGCCAGTTGACGTGCTGGCGGTTGAAGAGCTGACAAAAAGTTGCGCCAATTTGTGTCAATTATCAGGAGGCTGCCAACTCTCCGCTTGCCCCTTGCCCCTTGCACCAACCCCTCCACCCAATCGCTCCATCCTCCGATTGGTTGCGTTTCACCTGGCCGTTGAGTGAAGTTTCGAAATCCGTCGAGAGTTTCGCGGAATGTGGGGCAGCATTTAATGAGAAAACAATGAATATAGCCAAGGCTGCAGGAAAAAACTGCGGCTTTCCGCATGAAAATTTGTTGAGAGTTGCCAGCTTTCAGTTTTTCATAATGTAATTTGAGCCGAAAAAGTGCCAACAGCAGATACGATTGCTTTTTTTCGTGTAGCAGCCAATTTAAAAGTGCAAAGCAATTACAAAAGTTAACTAGAGTTCGAATGTACTTTTTAAGCATTGTATTGCAAGAGCTTTAAGGGCGCATTGAAGCTTTAAGCTGTATTCGTTGTGAGCAGCGGTTCAGCTTTTGGTTAACTCCTTCTACAACACTTTTAAGAAACTTGGCTTGAAAAAGCTTCGAAAGCTCTTGAAAGATTTCTTGTGTGCAGCTCAGAAGCTTTTGGTACACTCGTTTTATTAAAAATAAATGTTTGAAAAGCAAGCGAAATTTAGCTAAAAGCTTTAAGAGAATAGAAGAGCTTTAAGTTGTATTTAGCATGTATTTGTGTTGTATTTTGTTAGAACATTTGTATGTTATTTCGCTTAATTTATGCGCAAATATTTTTAAAGATTATTATGTAAACTCAAAATCAAACTAAAAACATTAAGAGAACAAAAGAGCTTTAAGCTAGCTTTACTATGTAAAGTTCGAGTTGAGATAAGTATAATTGAAAGCTTTAAATTCAAAATAGAGCTTCAAGTCGTAAACACTATATGCACTGTATAAGCTCTAGAATAACACTTTTATTTGCAAAAACTCTTTAAAATGTTTGTCTAGAATAACTGAAAGCTTTCGAAAAATTTATGAGCTTTAAACTGCATTTGCATATAAAATTCCCTATTTTCTGAAAAATGCATATATGCCGAAAAAAAATGTGAAAATCATGTTAAAATCAAATCTAAGGCAAATATTGATGTAACTTTTCAACAATATTCAAGCAATTTACACTGCTCGTTCAGTTTGGCTTATCCTTATTAAGGATTTATGCTTTAGCATGCGTAGAGCCTTGAAGGATAGGGCGGGGGCTGGCACAAAACATTTTGCATATCGTTAATGAAATCCTTGCTGCACACACACCGAATGCAGTCTGAAGCATCTACTAGGCATACTGGGCGCTCATTAAAATCGAAGAGCGTCGAAACAAATCGATTTTCGTTTAGTATCGCAATCAAGAACACAACAATTTTTGTACTCGTGCTAAAAATTTGTTTTGTGCGCTATAACAAGTCTCTGTCAGTCACGCCCCTCCCCCACTTTCCCCCTGGCAAACCTGGCTGAATGGAGAACTTAAAGAGCACTCGAACAGCACTCAGCCGCAAACACACACTCGCACACACACGCACACACACAAACACTCGTTATGCATGTGTGTAAGCTGCTGTTTAAGTGGAGTTTGCCTTGCTGCAGAGAATTTTTGGGCAAAATGTTGGGGTTGTAGGCGCCGCATCGACGTGTCGGGCCATCGTCTGTGCCTTGCAGTACTTGTCAAGATTGAATTTGCCACGGATATATAGTACATATATTCCATTTCTCCAATTTTTTTTTAACAAGATTTTTTTTTTTGTGATGTTTTCTTTTTTTTGGCATTTTTATTGATCAAACAAACTGTGGCAAGTGGCAGCCAGTGAAGGTGTCATTGCTCAGCGGGGCTTATAAGCAGATACTACCTATACACACACACACACACACACACACACACACAGAAATATATATATACAGATATATATATAGTTTATGGAGGGAACACGCGCAGTGCGCATAAATTGCATGATTCGTTTGGGCAACTGTCAGTCGGATTTTTCATTTTCATTATTATTATTACAAGTTGGCAGACATTGCTTTATGGTTCGTACAAAAGAACTAGTTCCGTTTTATTTTCTGTGTAGTGTTTTTTTTTTTGTAGCAAGGGGCTTACTTACCGGACCAAACTGTTCAAAGTAGCTTTTGACATCCTCCAGCGTGGTGGGCGCCGAGAGGCCGCCCACAAAGATTTTCTTCGTTCTCGTCACCATCTGCAACAAAATGAGAAAAAGTGGAAAAATGAGAAAAAAATTGTGAAAAAGTATCAGCATAAATGAACGAATGAGCGCGTAAAGCGCAAATGGCAAATGCTGCTTAATTTAGCTGTAGCCTGGCATTTAAAAATGCATTTATGGTAAGTCGCTGAGCGCGGCGCGCAGGGGATGGTGGGTTGGGGAGAGGAGGGCGGGTCGGTGTTGCCCCAAAGTTATGGCCCGCCAGACTGCGAGGAGCCGTAAGAGTCGCTGCTTCTGTAACTTACGGCAACAACTTTCGCTATGCGTCGGACCATTTTGTGCACTTTATGTAGTAGCCGCATGTGTGTGTGAAGTGTGTGTATGAAACGAGTGTGCGAGCGTATGTGTGTGTGTGTGTGTGTGTGTGTGGCAGTGTGTGCAGCTGGCATATTTAAGCTGACAGTTTCAAGTGCCAACTTTACGCAGTTAGCGCAACAGCAGCACCAAAAATGATGGCGAGGCAAAGATGGCGCGGAGTGTCGAGCCGCACATGTATGTGTGCATGTGTGTCTGTGTGTGAGTGTGTGTGTGAATGTGTAACTATGCAAGTGTGTGTGTATTGCAACGCCAGCCTTTTTAGCCCGCAGGCAAGCGTAAACTGTTAACGTTAAGTGACGGCAGTTAAGCGACAGTGGGGCAAAAAAATATACAAAATTTGACTACAACTGGTTCCGAGAACTGTTTTATTTACAAGCAGCTTTATTTGAAATTGCACTTCCAAACCAATTTAATTTCCTTTACAGCTGCTTCACACAATACGAACCCAAGCTGGTTCCAAGAACTGAATCATTTTGTAGCAATACACGTTATAGCTTGTCTATAACAGGAAATTTCTAAAATAAATGTCTGTAATTGAAGTTCTTCACACGAACTGTTGCGGTTCAGAACTAGTTATATTTCTCTTACGAAGAAACTGGCTGCTAACTAGCTCCAAGAACTGAATCATTTGAAAGCGAACAATATTTGCTGATGAGAAACTTTCTATGAAAAGCAGTTTCAATTGAAGTGCTTGTTCCTGTTCCTAACAAGCTCAACTAGTTCCAAGAACTGAATCATTATGTTGATGAATAGATAGTTTTGGCGAAAGTACGTGTCGCGAACCATTTCAAAACTAGTTCGATTTCTTGTGAAAACTTACAACTTTTTTAGTTCGCATGTCGGTTCAATTGGAAATGAATGAATCGAATGATTCAAATGATTCACTTGCTTTTTGATTGAGTCTAGAGTTAAGAATGGGTTCGTTAAGCACGCTTTTTCTTTTTTTTTTTTTGGTTTTATCATTTCGAAATTTTGCGGTTTTTAAACCCGTTCTTTTTGGCCCCATGGTTGGTTTGTTCCAGCTGTAGGGCCGGATGAAGCTGATGACGCTGATTGCACTGAAGCTTGCAAGCTGCAATTTATGAGCACACAGACAACACGCTGCAGGGCCCGCCTGGGCTGGGGGAGGTAAAGGGGGTGGGAAAGGGGTGTGTGTGTGTGTGTGGCAACAGACGGCTGGGAAAGATGTGGGATACGTCCGTTAAGGAAGCTAACGATATGTAACAGCGGTGCTGATGTTTCTGCTGTGCCAGCAGTAAAATTCATACAATGTCGTAAAATTAAAACACTTGTGTTGTCGCACCAGCTCTCACACACACACACACACACACGCAGGCACACACACACACACGCACAACTACTAGCATAACTACAAAGTTAGTCATGCAGCTTTTGGCAAGGCAAATCGCTTTTGGCCCGTGTTCTGGCCTGGCCTGGCCTGGCTGCCAGCTTGGCCGTCTGCCCCAGAGTCCCACTCTCTCTCTCTCTCTTTCTCCTCTGTCTCTCTCTCTCTGTGTTTGTCTGCGCTGCACTTTACACAGGTTGGGCAAATACAGAGCAGAGTTCGGGGTCTGGCTAAGGGTCTTCCTTGTGGAGCCTGCTCGCTGCAGGCGGGCTGCTAACAATTTGCAAAAAAAAAGTAGAAAAACAAAGCGTGGAGAAAAAACCGTCAAGTTGAGTGCGCTGCAAGAAAGTAACAACATGACGTCCAAGACAACGTTGAACTCCGACTCCGGCTCCGGCTGCGACTCCGGCTCCGGCACCGTCTCCGGCTGTGGCTACTGCTGCTGCCGCCGCCGGTCATCAGACATGACGCACAAAATTGCAGCGTTGTTAAAAAGCGATTCGAAACAGCGTCCGCCGCCAGCACTTTGTTGTTACTTGGCTCGAGTCGAACGCTAATCACTGCCAATGAGGCAGCTACTTAAACTAATAAACTGGCTAGCGACCGGACTCGTCCTGCGGCCGGTTGGCCTCGCAATGTCATCATCAAATATATAAATGAGAGAAGGGGTGTTCGCCTGTGTTTGGGTGGCATCAGCGATAGCTCGAAACACGCCCAGCGCTGATAGCGCGGCATGAATCAAAAACAAAACACACCCAGCCGAAAAAGCGGAATACAACAAAGAGCCCCAACTCAGCCCCAATCCAAGCCGAACCGATGATCAGGCCAAGCCAACTGGCGACCTCAACAAATGGAAACACACACGCATACTAACGATGTGACACGGCATTTTAACGGCCACCGCACGGCGCAGCACAGATTAGGAATGTCAATATTAGCTACGGCGAGCAGGACTCGCAGCTAGACTGGGAGCAGGACATGGTATGAGTTATGTGTATATATGTACATATGTATGGCCAGAGTTTGGGCGGGGCCTGGCCCTGGGCCTGCCAAATTTTGACAAATGACGTCAGAAGTGGGCGTAGAGGAACTGTAACTCAGCTGAGGTAGGCGTGCCTCGACGACAGGTTACAAGAAACTGAGCTCGTTCACAGATATCCAGCCAGATAGTCGTCGAAATGTTGTCGAGTACTCGACCGGAACACTTGCAAATGCCAGGCCTGGGCCTGATTACAAAAAGGTGTTGTATTGGGCAGGTCTGTTCAGACAGGCGGCATAAAATGCCCAAAAGCAAAGAAACTTTATTAATGAATGCAATTTAGATGGCAGCATTAAGCCAGAGTGAAAATCGAAAATCAATTCAATTTTGGCCAATCCTTGGGAGCTTGAAGTCTAAGCAGATTGAAGATTTTTAATCAACATTTTTGGCCTGGATTTCGATATGAAAACTCTTGTTTACAAACTAAAATAACCGATATACCAATCTAAGGCCAGCTTTTAAGAAATCGATTGACTCCTGACAAACTTTGGGCAGGTTCTAAAACTTTAGCTACACTCTTCGAACTTCTGAGAAGAGTTTGAAGTCAATAATATATTTTTTTCGATTTGAAATACCAGGTACACGCCAAATATGAAAGAAAAAACATTCTCTATTGACTTTTGACAAGGTTATCTTAATTTTAAGAAAATAAAAGTAATTTACTATGGAATTCCAATTCTAAGAGTCCAAAATTGTCACATAAAATCGAACAGCAAAAATCTAAACAAATTGGCTTTGCAAATTGAATAAGACATTAATCTGAAGGTTAAAATCGTCAAAATCAGTTAAATGGTAGAGAAAGTTCTACAATTTTTCAGGCTAGGCAGAGCTTCGTCTATAATTTGCAAGATTTTTAGACAAAAAGTAATTTGTATTAAGGCATACAAATAAGCAAAAAGGTGTGTCCATATTTAAATGCAGAGTCAATCTAGAGTTTGGCCAAATGGCATTCTTCACAAAAATCGATTTAATTGTGCCAAAATATGGCGTGCATAAAATTCATTAATAATTTCAGATTAAAAGTAGAACTTCATAATATAATATTTCAGATTTATATGCAGAACTAGTCTAGAGAAAAAGTAGAATTAAATATAATTATTTCACATGAAAATCGTGTGATTTTTGACAATCTTATAAAAGTTTTAAGGCCAGGAAACATTTTATTTAAATATTTAAATAAAATAGTTTTGTTTGAGGTTTATTTATGGAATTTTGACATTAAAGTTCTTTAAGAAAACTCCGTTAAAAGATTTAAATGTAAAACATTTGTTTTAGATTTTCTTTCATTTATTTTAATTTAAAATTTGTAGAAAATTGCGATTACATTTTTTTAAATGCAAGTTTCTTTTTGGTTTTCTTCTAGAATTTTTATAGCTGTAAATTTAACCATTCATTTGAAAATTCGTAGAAAAAAGTATTAAGAGATTTAAATGCAAGTTTTTTTGGGTCTGTTCTGTAGTTTTCGTGGAAGCCAAACAATTTTAAAAGTTCTTTTTAATATAAAATATGTAAAACCAAAAAATAGTTTTAAAAGATTTAAGAAAGGCAAGAGTTTATTAAGTATATTCTGGAAGTTTTTGTGGCTAAGGTTGATTTTTATATAAAATTCAAAAAACCTTGTTTTTAGACATATAAATAAATATTTAACAATAGGTTTGTTCTGGAATCTTGTAGCTTAGATTTTTGGCATCATTTAAACAGAAACTACGTAAAAATATGTGTCTTCACAGATTTAAATATATACTCAAAGTTGAGTTTGTTCTGGAATATTTGTGGCTCACATTTATCACATTCTTTGGTAATAAATAAATTTTTGGACAACGATCTCAGTCGTTTGAGTTCTGGCAAAGCTGATAGAGTATGAAATAAGAATACTGCGAAACGAATTGAATCGATTGTACTTCACTTGGTTTACTTTCACATTTGCATTTTCACAGCTCTTTGAGCTTATTTTAGCCAGCATGTTAAATGATATGAATATGGCCCTAAATTACGGCCCAGTTAACCCCGCTGCCTCTTAAAAAGTTGAAGTAAGTAGCTCTATAAACTGGGTTTTAACTGCACAAAGTTAAGCAACTGCGCGTGCAATATTTTGACTCAAATATATAGTTGCTATCATTTCCACCCTCTTAAGCTGCTTTTAATGGCCTGCCAGGTGGGTTGTTATTAACTGTGTATATGGGGGAAATTGGGTAGGAGAGGAGGGGAGCAAGGGTCTGAGGAAATGCCCATCAGCGCTGGCAATCAAGCCAGCAACTGCCATCATCTCCGACGTTTCGGGTGGGGGGAGGAGCTGTGTGTTGCGAGAGGGCAAAATCAATTTAACACTTTCAACTAAATTATTCATTTTGCATAATAATTTTCAAATCTGTCAAAATTCACACACACACACACACACACTGATACACACATTGTAAGCAGGCTTTTATTTGATACATTCAGCGGTTGTCGGCGTCTGCACTTTCACACGCTTAGGATCGCGATAGGGATGTTGACTGAGTGGGTTGGGTTTTAGTGAGCGAGGGGTTCTCGACGCCTGTAAAAAGCACTCAAATAATTCCCAGGCGTAAGCTAAACCAGCGCCAAAGTTGCCACGCTGCGCACAACAATAGCAAACAGCGCACACACACACAGAGGCTGCGGGGGCGGTGTGTTGCTAAAGTGGAACTGAGACTAAAAAGTAAAACCCTTTAACCGAGCGTAGGCAACGGCGCCACGCGAAGCGTCACAAATTCTGTTAAGCGAAAATTTCATCAACGCGGCACGAGAAAATTTCCATTCGCCATTCAGGCTGTGACGCCCGCTCGTACGCCCGCCCGCCCTCTCGCTGCGTCCACCCGTCCATCCGTCCGGTGCCGTCCGTGCGTCCTTTTCGTTGTCAAAATGAAAGGAAAATGTCTCATAAATCCTTTTAATATTAAATGAGCTCGTTCTGCAGCCCACCTTCCCCTCCCTCCCTCACCCCCCCCCCCCCCTCCCTACAACCCTTTCATGCCACAAGTCGCGCCACGCACACACTTAAAATTATGTGGCTAATGGGAGCAACTTGGCTGGAAATTGCGCGAACCTGTCGAGAATGCCATTGCCAGCCAACTTTTGCCAGCCATTCAAGGATCTACACATGTTGCCAAAGCAGAACCCCGATACCCTCCCCCGCCTCCTCTCAAAATTTGTATATCTGATTGTGGCAAGACTTGTGGCGGGAGGTGGGGGGGAGGGCGGTTGCGCCAAAGGTTTTCGGCGCCAATTGTCATTAAATGTAATTTTTAAACCTGTTAGCAGCGCGCATGTGTGCCATAAAAAGGGTACGCTATGCCCAATGTCCTTTTGTCCCTTTTCTTTTATCCCCCTTTTTATTTTTTGTTTGTATTTACGTGCCTTCCCCCAAACATTTGGTTTTTATTGTCAAATTAGTCGGGCAAGCGGGTTTATTAAAGTTGTTTTGCGACAAAACTCTTCATGTTCCTATTATGTTATGTTATGCATGCTGTGTGTGTGTGTTGGTGTGTGCCCAAAATTTGATGCGACACAAGGCATTTACACACCCAACTCCATTACCGACTGCCAATGCCAGCCCCAGCCCCAGCCAGCGCTTTGCTGTCAGGCAACGACAACAATTTGTAACATTTGCCGCACTTCCCGCAAGCATTTTTGAATGCGGCAGCGTTGGGGGATGAGGCTTGAAGTGGGTGGCAGTAGGGGGGCGGCCTAGTCGTCTAACCCACTCAAAAAGCTTCAACATCATTCAAAGTGACAAATTATCCATGCAAATTTTACAAAATGGCTGCCAGGCGTGGGCGGCGGGCAGGCCGAGAGAGAGGGGCATATCGAGCCCGTGGGAAAAAGTGTTGCATACTTATGAGCGCGAGGCGCCATTTGAAATATGAGCATTGAATGAAGGAAAAGTTTGACAAAAACACACACACGCACACACACACACACACGCTTAGCTAAACGTAATGTAATGCACAACAAAAGGCCTCTATGTATATTCGAAACAAGGATACGTTCTGTTTAGGACACGCTTCAAATGTCTGTGCCACTGTCTGCCTGCCTGTCTCTGTTTATCACCGTATTGTGTGCGTGCATGCGTGTGTATGTGTGTGTGTGTATTGTTGCTGCTGCTGCTGCTGCTGCTGGCTATGCATATTCGATATGCTCCATCAATGCCATTGTGCCTTTGTCTTGCTTTCAATTAAAATGACCACACAGCGAGATGGAAACTCTAAGCCTGCCGAACAAACGTCCCGCCCCCTCCGAAGGGACACCCGTATTGTGCCCAGTTGCTTGACCGAAAATTTGTGCAATTTCCGTTACTAATACTTTTTGCTCAATTTCCTTCGCATACACACACACACACACACACAGCACACACTCAGCAGGCAGACACACTGTTGATTTATTGCCCTGGCAAATATTTTGCGCCTTAATTTCGTTGATATTTATGCGGCAATGTGTCCTTGTGCAGAGCCAATAAACACGTTTGTGCCACTGACAAGGGATAATGGGCTTCCTGCCATATATATAAATATATATACATATAGATATATATAATGGTGTGTGTGTGTATGTATGGTAGTTGGCAAATCAGCATTTGAATATGCCCCAGGGAGCTAAAAGCTGTGAGGCCAGCGCCATCAAAAGGAATGCAAATCGTGTGTCCTGTCAGTCGTCCTGTTGCTCCAGCTCCTGCTGCTGCTGCTGCTGCTGACTCGGACGGAGCTTGTAAATCAAATGAAATATATTACGAGAGCCGCATAAATACATTTGAAGATTGATGTGTAGCAAAGCAAGCGCACAAGAAGAAAGAGTTAAGGAGCGAATGGAATGTGAGTGTGTGTGAGTGTGAGTGCGTGTGTGTGCGTGTGTGTGCGTGTGTGTGCGTGTGTGTGTAGTGACAAGCTTAGCTTTGCTGGCATTTTAATGAGCTGCTGCACAAACTAAACACAAGCTAAAATGGCGCATCGCTCACAAATTGACTGCCACACACAGCTTTTGCTGTACTGTATGTGTATGTGTGTGTGTGTGTGTGTGTGTGTAGGGGCAGAGTCGCCTTATTTATGCATAACAATAATGAATATTATACAACAAGCCCGAAATGTAATTCTGTGTAATTAATTATTAATTTATGCGCATACATTTAACTCACACGCATTGTCGTCGACAGCAGCAGCAACATGCTCGCAAGTAGGTGTGTGTGTGTGTGTGTGTGTGTGTGTGTGAGTGGCATTGGCATGCTGGCACAATGGCGACTGGCGGATGCGGAAACTGTTTTGCTGCCGTTGATGCTGCTGCCAAGTCAGGCATTGTTGTTGTTGTTGTTGCAGCTCGACTAACGACCAGCAAGGTCTGCGCTTGTTGTTGCTGCTGCTGCGGCTGCTGCTGCTGCTGGTCGCATGTCGACATTGTTGTTGTCGTTCTAATGTTAAGTTGAATTGTCATTAAAATTGTCGTCCATAATTTCGACATTAAATACACATACACACACACGTGCACACACACACACACACAGCATCAGCAGCAGCAGCAGCAAGAAGGATGTATGTAAATTGTGTGCGGGCTGCAACACTTTTGCGACTACAGCATAAATGCTTGCCGCTGTGCGTGTGCGTGTGTGTGTGGCGCGTGGTTAAAAAGTGCCAACGCAGCATGTTTTCAACATTGTTTAAATTTATATGGCAGACAAGGGAGCATGGCACAAAAACAGGACCGTAGCAGCAACAACTTGTGCTTAAAGTTTTAAATTTGCATAACTGAGTGCAGAGGCAGACAGCAGCAGAGGGGGGGCGGGGGGTCGGGTGGCTGCAGTTAGTTAGTTAAGGGGCAGGAGGGTGGGAGGGGAGGAGGGGTTGAGGGGGGGCTAGTTACACTTATGGCAATTACTGTGCTCATAAACTACAGCAACGGACCCCAATCATCATTAGGCAATGGCCATTACGTAATTATCGCAGTTGAGCCTGAGGTGGGCATATAATTGAAATTTGTGGCCCAAGACAATCACAGAAAGAGCGGGCGGGCAGGCGGACGACTGCTAAAAGGGGGGCGGGGGCCAAAAACAATTTGGAGTCAATTTCGATAAAGTTTTAGTGCTCGTCCGAGCCCGAGTTTCATTTAACGCTAATCACTTGCAGCAACGAAACCGAATGTTACGAAACGAGCCACAACAAAATGAAATTCCTGAATTGGCCAAAAATAATTTGTCTTTCAATTCGCCGCAAACGAACGTGAACTTGTACATAATAGTTGGGCGCCATAGTTGGTAGGGGGTGGGGGAGGGGGAGGGGAGGGAGGAGTGAGGGGGTGCGGTACGTGTGCTATTTGGTTTAGATTTTTGTTTTTGGCCAAGGTCAAATGGCAGCTGAGCGGGCTTAGGTGACGGTTTTGCTTAATTAGAACATTCATTAATCAAATCAAAACCATTTGCCGCCCCGTGGCAGGACTTAAGCTGGGGCTGCCGGCAGCGGCAGAGGAGACCGAGGACTCGAGACTCGAGAAAATGCGGACAGGAAACTTTTGCCGAATGGCAGCCAAACACGCACAAAGATATGCCAAGCAAGAGAGAGAGAGAGAGAGAGAGAGCGAGAGAGAGCGAGCGAGGGAATAACCAAATAAATTCAGTCACATAGAAAAACGACAGACGGCATTACAAAGCGCAGAGATTGGAAGGACGAAGGACGAGGCGAAAAAGGAAAAGGAAACGCGAGCAAAAAGCGACCATTAAAACACATTTGTGTATCTATTTTTAGGGTAAAAGCAAACCAGCCCAATTCCAGCTCGAGCTCCAATCCAAACAGCGGGCGGTAACAGAATTTGCTAAAAACCCGAAACCCAAAACCATCAACAATAGCAACAACAACAACAAGCACTATAAGAGGCTAAAGCAGGAAGAGGAGCAAATGAAAAAAACTTAAAACTACTTTAATTTATGGCGCACGCATTTCTGTGTTTAGTCTCGTCCTGAGCTTTGTTTTTGTCTTGGGCGCCGCCAAAGCAATCAGTCAACAGCACGAGCAAACGATCCAATCTAAAGACCAAACTCAACTAAGCTCCCAACTCTACAGTTTATATAGTACATATATACTCACACACACACACACACATATATATATATATGGGTACATAGTTTAAGGAAATGCGCTAACTAATAACCCAAAGACACGACAGCGCACGAAACGTGCAATTAAAGCACATGAAATTCAAATATTTGTCTTGCCAAACGGACCTTAAATTAAGTTCAAAAGTGCCAGATATAGATTAGCTAGCATACCCTGAACCCCTTGAAAATTGCTAAATGGGGTATAATATATTTGTGCCAAATGCATGTAACAGGCAAAAGGAAGCATCTCCGACTCCATAAAGTATTTATTCTATTATTTATTCTTTACATCTCAGATCCTGATCCCATAACCTATCAGAGGTAGAGACTTTAAACGTAGGTCCTCCTATTGCACGCGCAGTATGAGTAGTTTTCCGATAATCGATAACTTGCCCCTTTTACCAGAAATCGATAAAAATCGATATAGGAATACCTGTTTTTTTAACCAATAATTCTTAGGATCGGCATATATTAATTCGTTTTTTTCTCGTCGTATAAGAGAAGTTAAATGAGGGTTCAGGGTATCACCTAGTTGGGCACTCCCGACTAGAGCCTCTAACTTGTTTTAGTTTGCTTTTCAGATATCATTACGATTTAAATTTATCTGGCATTTTATTAGAGTCCATTAAGAAAAAATACCTACGAGATGGATCCTTAAACTTTTGTAAAGTAATAATTACAATAAGAGATTTACATGCCATATAAAAATATGCTAAGCACATAACAAGCTTGAATTGAAGCATGTAAATAAAATCATTTGAAATGGATTCGGTAAAAAAATGCATAGCAAAGCAGAAATATATGAATATTCCAGATATCAATCTATGCAATTTGTAAAGGAAGGAAAGAAAAAAACAACTAACGACTTTTTGCCATAAAATATGCATTTGATTCATGCTGAATATAAAGTAATTTCTTTTCATTGCATTTACGTTAAGCGGAATTAAATATAATAAAAAAAAAGCAGCTGTCACATTTTTTAAAAGGACACAAAACGCATATCCTTATGCCAATGTCAGTCACATATTGGATATATATAAAGCGAATGAGTCTGATTTTACCATAATTATAATATATGTATTATTCAAATGATATGATGATAAAAATCAAGAGCTGTTAAAATTCACTTCTCATTTTATCTTTTCTTCTTCTTCTGCTAAGTAGCATAGACATATTTTTTTGTTGCAATTATTTGTTTATGTTTTTGCTTCTTTCATTCGCATATCGTTAAGGTTTTTAATTCCGTGCGACTCTCAACTAGACGAGTCGCGGGAGCTTGAGGTCAAAGTGAGCTCCCAAAGCGAAGTGTCGTCTGTGACTTTGGCTCGGCTTTTCAGTTCTGACATATCTTTAGCTGTCTCCTGCTCTGCCTCCTCCTTCCCCCCCCTTCTCCCCCTGCCCACCGCTCTTTCGCTCACTCTGCGCCCTGACAAGCGGCTAAATTATGCATAAGCGCACTACCCGCCGCCACATTATGACGAGGCAGCGAGACGCAGAGCTGATGCAGCAGGCGGCTGCCAGGATTATGCATGACACTGCGTGGCCAGAGGCGGGCTTGCAGGCGGTGGCTACGCAAGGGGGGGTTGAGAGGTTGCTTGGGGAGTGTGCAGCACTCTTGTCAACGTACTCATCACATTTCCCTCTCTCTCCCCCTCTCCCTCTTTCTCTTTCTGCCTACCCGCCCCGCATTAAAGCAAACAAACAGCAAAATATTTGTATGCTAAGCCAACACATGCGACAGCAGCTGCCACGCCCCTGCTCCCATATATCCCTCCCCTCCCCTCCCCTCCTCCACCCACTCTTGGCAGCCGCCTATTGCGGCTCAAGTATTTTGCATTGCTAAGCAGAAATTATAAATCAGGGCAATTGTTGAAGATTTGCAGCCGCATAACAAAATTTGCGCAGCAACGCTCGTGGGAAGGGCGGAAGCGGGGCCGCGGGGCGGGGCCGGGTTTGGTATGCCAGATTCCAGATGCCGTTTGCCGGCAACACCAACAACAACAAGAACAAGAGGGCGGCCGGCACGCACACGCCCCGCTGCGGTCGTCCCGAGCGACGGTTGACTAACTGACTGACTAAGTGACTGACTGCAGGGACAAACGCAGCCGGAACGTGCACAGGCAGGCAAATACTTTGGCGCAAAGTGACAAAAAAAGCAGAAGAAGGAAGCAAAGAAAGGTAAGCTTTGGCAAGCCGAATACTAAACACCCTTTGCAGAGAAGTGTGCTGGGCTTGAATGCCGAGTTTATTGAAGATATCTAGAGAAATGATTACCAGGAAAAAGTTTTTGATCGATGGGAAAAGCTTTATAATAAAGCATTTCGCAAAAGATAAAGTAGTTTAAGTATATGCCAGTATATGGTTAAGATATCTAAACACATGGAAGCTAATTATATAATATTGTAGTCTTATCCGGCCAGATAAACGAGCATGGCTTTATCGACTGATCAAGACTTATATATACTTAATAGGACTGAAATGTCTTTTTCTATACATTACAAATTTCATAACTATATTAATATACTCTCTACAAGGGCATCAAAAGTCATAGGAAGCGAAAAACGCGCCAAAATGAATTTAACGAATATGAAAACAAGTAAAGCAGACAAAGAGACAGGCAGAGAAAGAGAGAGAGGGAGGGGGGGAAATGGAGAGAGGGCAAGCAGAAGAGGGAGAGGCGCGTAGCTGAAGGAGATGAGATGCGACGACTGAAATCATAATTTAATTTAACGTATTTTTCGTTTACCCAAAGACAAGACGAAAAATCACACACACACACACACACACACAGAGAGAGCTGGGCGGGCGGGTGTGTGCGGGGGTCGTCACAGTGCTGCCAGACAGACTAAAAGCAGCGGAAATAATGCGACGTTTAAAAGTGTAAAAGCCGTCAAGACAAAGCAGAAGAGCGGCATAAAAATAGTAGTAGTAACAGCAGCAGGGCAGCAGAAATATTTGGAGCAACATTTTCCTGTTTTTTTTCTGTTTTTTTTTTTTTTTTGTATATATATATTTTTCGGGTGTGAGTCACTTTTGGTAATAGAATCGCGCCAAACGCGTTTTTCGCCTGCGATTTTAATTTTAGTAATGGAAGACAAAGGAAGACGACAGCCAGACAAACGGACGGACAGCTGCTGAGACGGACAAATAAGCTTAGCCAGCGTTGCCAGCTGCAGCGCGAGAAGACACTCAGAGAGCTAAGAGAAAGGGGCGGGGTGGGGAGATGAGCTGCTGCCTCTTGAAGCTGAGATTTATTACGCCACGTTGCAGTTTGAAGTTGTCGGGCCACATAAATCTGTCAGAACGTCGACTGGTTTGAGAGCTGCATGGGGCAGGGGCAACAGCAGCAGCAGCAGCAGGGGGCAGCTGGGCAGCAGGGGGGCAGCGGCAGGGGGCATGCGGGTGTTTGCAATGCGCTGCAAAAATTTACACATGATTGTTATTATTTAACGTTGTTGCTGGCGCCGCGCGGCTGCTGCTGCTGCTGTCATGCGGTTTTTTAAACGATTTTTATTAGTGGCAGCGCGTAAAGCGGAAATAACGGCCACGCGCCGTACAGTAGACAACACATTCGCATTCACACACACACACACACACACACGGCCGCACATTTGCGATGCATTTTGCATGGCGTGCACGTAAATGACCGCCAACGATTTAAATTGTTATCCACCTCCCGCTCGGCGGGCGCGCGCGCGTGTGTGTTGTTGCCTGAAATCAAAATGCATTACGTATACGCAATAAAAAATTACGTAAACGTAATGTGTGACGCACAACAAAAACAGCATACTGCAACTGGCGACTGCGACTGCAACTGGCGACTGCATTTTATGCGTGCCGCGCATTATCATTTAACATTTCCTGTGCACAAAACGGGCCAAGCAGGATGTGGTGCTGGCAGGATGAGGCCAGGTCAGCACCAGGAATTGCAAACGCACTGCGAATTGCAAATAACAGAAAGGTGCAGTTGGGGGAGGGGCAGACAATTGATTGGCGATTCAGACTAGATACTGCCACTGCCAGTGCTGTAAAACGCTCACAATTTCTATTTAGCTTGCAATCAAATTAGAATTTCAACGGAACATGGCCAACTTTTATTTGCCAAATGGCAAATGAAAATTGTGGTGTGAGAAAAACTCATGAAATGTTTATTAAAAGAGCGCAAAATCATAAAAAAAAACATAGTAACATTGATGCATTGACAAATTGAGCTTAGTTTACAGGCGCGTCGTATAACATGATTCGTAGTAAAAGCTTTTTATGGCCAATTCTCGGCCGTCAACTGCGTAAAATTCTGTAATCAACGCACTGCAGCCTTCTAGGGCCATAACAACAACAAGAAATTCACGAGAGACACCAAGTTGAGCAATTCGAACCGTTTGTGACTATAATTCTCAACTGGTTTGCACAACAACTGAATGCCCAAACAAGGGCAATGAAATGGATTTCTATCAAGCAAAAGTATAAATATCTTGGGGAAAACTAGCAGAATTTACCATAGGCATATTTTATTTATGATTTGTAGATATTTTTGCAGAGACGTTAAGGTCACATGCAAAGGACAAAATTCCAGCTGCAAATGTGAAAAATGAGCGGAAAACTTAAGCTCATTTTCATTTTATTCACACTTTGACGAAAGTCGACTCCGCTGAGTGGAAATGGGAACCTCAGATAGAACAGTCCAATTTAAGCTATCTGCGAGCGCGGCAAATTAATAAAAAGTATCATTTGAAAGGGAAAACAAGTTTTACAGCCGCTGGTAAATGTATATAAATAGCTCGCATTCCCCGGCCTTGTTCGTGGCAAGTTTTATGCTTCACATTTTAGTTATAACCTCTCTTCCGTGGAGAATTAACCCGCACTATCTTGATCAATCAAATAGTCAGTCAATCATTCAGCTTGTCAGTTTGTCAGTACTTCAGTCAGTCAGTTGGGTTAATCAGTCAGTCAGTCACTCAGTCAGTCAGTCAATCAGTCAGCTTAAACAGTTTTATATATGAAGAGAGAGAAGTAAGAGTAGAGTAAAATTTCCAAAATGATTTCCAGATTATCAGCTAAATCTCAAGCGTTTTCTCTATTAGTTTAGCTCTAAAACGTTTTTGACTTTTCTGCCCCCCTCCCCGGGAAAAAGTGTTTCATTTTTTAATGCACATTTCGCACAGTTGCCAACGCCAGAAAGGAATGTTTATTATTATTGTTGTTGGCCTTACACACATTCTAAATGCACTCCAGTGTTGTGTGTGTGCGTGTGTATGTGTGTGTGTGCCCCCTGTTCAGAGCGAAAGCAAAAGCGAAACCAAATATTTGCCTGCTGGCAATTTTACTTGCTTATATTTTCCATTTTTCTTTTTCCCAACTGAACACGTTTTCTCTCTCTCTCTCTCTCTCTCTCCCTCTCTCTATCTCTGTCTTTTTCCGTGTTGTGCTCTGTCAACTAATCATATAGAAAGCACTCGCGCTGTCAATCTGCGACTTACTTTTGCTTCTACTCATATTTTTTTTTGTTATAAATTTGGCACAATAATTTGTTAAATTATTGCGCATACGCCGCGTGTGTTTGTCAACGCAAATAACTTGGGAGATTTACGTATTTTTTTATTTTTCTTTACTTTTTTTTTTTTGTGAAGAGCGACTTTGCACTTTGGGGCCAGAAGCAGCTCATTGCCAGCGCAAATAATAAGCGTAAGTAAATTTATAAGACAAACAAACAAACAACAAAAACAACAACACGAGTGAGCAGACAACAAAAATAAAAAAATGAGAAACTTGCAGCCGGGACAGGTGGTCGCCACCAGCTGTATGTATATGTGTGTGTGTGTGTGCTCCACTTGTCGACGCCAGGCCAAAGCCAAACAGCTGCGGGCCAGGACACGGGCAACTTGGGCAATATTCATTCTGGTGGCAAACAAACACGCAGCAGCAACAACAACAATCAGCAGCAGCTACAACAAGTATAATAACGCTTTTGGACGCTGCCATTTGCGGGCCAAGCCCCCCAACCCCCAACCCCCTAACCCCCCTGTCGCCAAGCATCGCGCTAGTTGATGAACTTCGTGTTCAAGTTGTGTAGCACAAGAGTTGACGCCTGCTGCTGCTGGTAACTGGGAAAGCAGCAGCAGCAGCAGCAGTCGGAGCAGTCGGACAGCCGCCAGCTGTAACACTGATAGCAATTCCAAGAGACAACAGCAACGTGTGGCGGGACGGGGGCGGGGGCGGTGCTTGCACCTTGGACAGCGTCGCTTTTGGTGAGTTTTTGTTTTTCTTTCAGTTTATTTTAGTTTCGTGTGATGGCAGCAGCGGCAGCGGCAGCAGCAGCCGCCGCCGCTTGGTTTGATTTTATTATGTTTTTCTTTTGGCACCACCAAAAGCAGCGCACCACGCCCCCCCAACCACCCAACCCCCACCCAAGCCACTGAGTACTCAGTCAGTAGATGGTTTTGGTGTTTTTGGCCACATGCTGCCAAAAGTTCTTTTGGCCCGTTGGCTGCTTTGTTATTTGGACTACATCGACAAGGCACAAGCTGTGCTCCCCAAGGCACGCTCTGACCTTACTTGAGATGGCGCTGCGGAGTGGTGCGGGGTGGTGTGGCTGCTGCGCCTCGTTTCCCTTTTTACAAAAGCCCCGTTACAATATCAAGTTAATTGTTTGAAATAAGTGCCGGCAAACCCAGGCAGCAATTGCCTAGGCTCGACCACGCCCACGCCCAAGCTCATCGCAAAAAAACCCATCGGCTGGGCTTTTGCTTTTTGCTGAGGTTGCGGTTTCTTTTGTGCCGCACACTCATTTCGGCGGCAACTACCCACATTTATAGTGTTGCGGTCTCTGTTTGCCAGCCAGCCAGCCCCAATCTCCCTACCCTCCCTTCCTCCCTCCCTCCCTTCCTGCCGTCCCGCTGCCCCCTTTCTTATCAACTGTTGTGTTGTCACCGCTCGCAGAGCCCAGCCCCAGTTTTCTTTTTGACTGCTGTGTCTGTCTTCTGGGCGTTGCATGAACTTTTTGCCCCCACTCCTCCCCTCCCCCCACCCCAGACAGCAGCACGCTGCAAGCCCGCACACAATTTCACTTTGACTCACTTTGCTACAGTCGCAGTTTTCGCCTTCGTTGCCATTTCCATCTGCCAGTTTCAGTGTTTGGAGTGCACTTTTCCGTACAACTTGAAATGAATCTAATAACTTGGCTGCCCACAGCCACACACACACGCATATACGCAGTCGAAAAACAATTGTTTGACCCTGCCGCATGTTGCAAGCTGCAAGTCGGTGCACCAAAGCGGATTGTTGTCTTCTCTTGGCGCAACTTGTTGTCGAGTGCTTTGGCATCAATTTTTATGCACTTGCGTTGGGTATTTTAATTTTCAGCTGCGATAGCTCCAATCTTTTGGAATATATATATATTCCTGATCAGTCAGCTGCGATCTATTGGCATATATATATTCCCGATCAGTACTAACAGCTGTGTCGATATAGCCAGGTCAGTCTGTCTTCGTCTATGCGATCTACTCGTTCATTGTTTAAGCTCTATTCATGAAACTTAGGCTCGTCTTTCTTTATATGCAGAATATAAGTCCGAATCAGCCGAATCGTATTACTATATCATATATCATATAATAGGTATCGACAGTTAATTTTTTTTGGTATAAGAGTTTTGTTTTTCACGATTTAACCAAACTCAGCTTCTAATAATTTGCCTTTGCTTTCTAAATATGCGCAAAATATTATCAATTTCGAACTCCTTTATCACATAGCTTTATATAAGCATAGAAAACTTTTTTGTTTTACAAGATATCTTAACCCAGCTTAGATTTCTTCATTTACAATCAAAATCATGTCAAGATAGAAGATGGATCGTTCGAAAAAAGGATTTGTTGTCAGGAAAACTTTATTGATTTTTAAGCTAACTTAACCCAGTTAGAAATATTCAAATTCTACCATGTTGCTTAACTATGATCAACATTTTATCAATATGGAACAACTATATAATATAGCTATAAAGGAAAAGTCGTTCTCAAAGCGATTTGTGCTAAAACTTTTCCATTTCTTAAACTTCTCTCTAAGCAAACTGGCGATTTGCGAGTTCTACTATGTTCAACATAGAGCCAATCGAAAAATTAGATATTATATAAAAAACCTTTCTGTTAACTTCTTACTTAAATGTTAAATACTTAAGAGCATTTAAATTCCACTCATATATCTCCAAAACCCTCAGCCAAATGTCTGCAAGGGTATTTAAACTTCAACGTGTTGCAATTCGCGTTTTTTCTTCGTTTTTTTGTTGCTGTTGTTTCTCGTTTGGTTTTTTGCAATTTTCCAGTTTCCTGCACTCAATTCAAATATATTTTACAAGCAGCCATTTTTGCTTTTCTTGTTGCTTTTTGCTTAGTTTTTAAGTTTTTCGCACAAAGCAAAAACGTTAACAGCTCCATTAGTGCAATTTATTTGTCAGACGCTGGCCCACACACACACACACACACACACACACGCACACACGCACACACATACACACGCACAGCCGGGGCTGGAGTTAAAGACAATGTAGACAAAGCCCAGGACTAAAGCCAATTCAAAGGCTGCTTGTCAACTTGATTGTGTTTGCAATTTCATAAAATAACAATTCACAGCTGCCGCCCCCCCCTCCGTTTCCCCTTCTTAACCCCCCACCCGCCCACATGCCGAGCTTGTTATTTTGTGTTGGATGCGCTGATTGCCGCCGGCGGTTGTCACTTGGCGCCTGCTTCCTGTCGCCTGCCTAAGTAACTCGAATGGAATGCGTTTGCAAATAATTTGCAAGGTGTGAGAGGGCCAAGTTTTTGCTTTTTTCTTCTTCTGCCTGGATGCCCCCCCGCCCCCCGCCAGCCCACGCTCCTGGCATGCCAAATTCAATTCACACAAAATACCCGTAATTCAACACCCCGGCAAAAGCCACTCCGCTGACTGATTGGTTTTGCCAAGCCTTGGAGTTTTCATTCCCAATGCCCCAAGACCCCCAAGACTCTGCCCAAGACTCAACTACCCAAGGCACATTGAAATGAGCTAAAAACCGAGCTGTTTCTTCTGCTGCTGCTGTTTCCTCTGAGTCGGCTACTCCGTCTGTTGGCTGCGCTGACTGCTGGTGAAAGTTTCTCTCCGAGATTTTCGCCGTTGTCGTCGTCAACGTCGACATCTCAAGCGGCTCGTTGACATATTTGTATTGTATTCAATCGATGAATTTTCTGCGCGCTTCTGGCTGAGTCAAGGCAGCTTTACCCTTAAGGGAAAATGACTTATTTTCTTACGCACACATTGAAGTGGCTCCCAGCTCAAAGCAGCTGGCAGCACAACTGCGTCCTGACGATGTCCCGACGATGTCCTGGCATGCTGCCTGCCTGCCTGGCTGCTCGACTGCCTCGACTGCCTTGGCTGGGGTTGATTGCTTGTGCGTCGACATTCGTCCTGGCAAAAAGTTTGTGCCGCACACATTTTTTACTTGGCTGCCTGCCTCGACTTTTGCCGTTGATATTAAAATTTTAATAAACCCACGCACGCTGACTGCCAGCTAGTTGCCCCCTTCCCTTCCCCGCTCCCCCTGCTCATCTTCTGCTTGTTGCACTTGACGGAAACGCGTCAGTTGGGTTACCCCTCCCCCGCCCAGCTTATGCTCCCAGTGTGTGTGTGTATGGCACGCACATTACGATGCGGCGACGCGTAAAACGAAAACGTCGTATTTGTGTGATTGCCTCGACCCTACAGCCCTCCCGTCCCCCTGCCACACCCCGCCTCATAACTTCTTGGTCCCCAGCTGGGCTGACAATGCCAGCGATTTTTGTGTCGCACGTGAAACATGTTGATAAATCAAATCTCAACGCAGTCAATGCCAATGCCAATTTGGCTGACAATTGCTTTTGGTTTTTGCTTTTGATTTGCGGCTTCCTTTCTTTTTGTTTGACTCCGTCTCTCTCTTTCTCTGTCTGCTCCCCATCTGCATGACAGCTAATTGCTTGTGGCTACCCATTCCTACACTCACACACAGATACACCCACATACACACACACACTCACACTCACACTCACATGCTGGCTGGCTTCATTGTGACAGTTTTATGGAAGGCAGGCATCGCCTAAGCCCCTCAAGCAACGCTTAACGGCAGCTGCAAAAGGGACTAAGCCAACGCTTGGACTCCATGGTTTCCTCTCAATATGGACGGACGAACAGACGGATGGACGGACGGACAGATGGAGGGATGAACTGAGAGCCTCACTGACTTGTTGGCTGTGTGTAAGCAGTCGGATGAGCTCTGTTATTCGCCAGCTGATCCACTCGCAAATACGACAAAGTCAACGAAATAGCAAAGCACCTTACAAAAGCATGCCAAAAGCAAAGGCAAATGTAAGCAAGAAGACAGGCAATTCATGTAAATACCCTGCTGGGTTATTATTTCAAGAAAATAACAAAGTGTGTGTGTTCTTCGCAATTGCTTTTTGCAAGTAAAACACATTAAAGTCAACATAACAGCAAAACACCTTACAAAAGCATGACAAAAGCAGGAGAAAAGTAGGTAGAAAAACTGAGGTGCTTACAAGTTGAGTTGCACGCAATACGCTTTCCATTTTCAAGCTCTTAAGTATTTAAAGCAAATTAAATACATAAAATTGAGCACAAGTCAACGAAACAGCAAAACACCTTACAAAAGCATGCCAAAATCAGGGAAAAAGTAGGTTGTAGTAGGTAGATAAGCAGAGGTGTTCGCAAATTCAGTCGCAGGCAATACTCTGCGTTGTTTTTAGGATCTTAAGAATAAATTAAAGCAAATAAAATACATAAAATTGAACACAAGTCAACGAAACAGCAAAACACCTTACATAAGCATGCCAAAAGCAGGCGAAAAGGTAAGCAGAAATGGGAAAATCATGTGAAAACAGTCGCTGGCAATACCCTCGACTATTATTTTTATTGAAATAGTCAATTTTAAGTGTTGTCACGAATTAAGCACACAAAAATCTAACTAAATTTAAACAAATCTTATTTGTGGAAAGTTAAAGAATTTAAATACGAAATGAGTTTTCCCAAAACCTGCTCGCACTTGAATATTCTCTCAGCTAACATACATGTGTCTCGACCGTAAGCCCGGCTTCTGTTGTCAACCACATAAGCCTTGTAGAACCCATTATAACTATTGCTAAAACCTTTCTATCGCATTTATTTGATTGCTTAGATTTTGGCTATCTTATTCTTTTGTTGCTGGTAAATTCCGAAAGGACTAGACATTGATAATCCTGTGCTGCAGCTTTTGGCATGTCACGAAAATGGGCTTTGCGGTTGGGCTGGCGAGCTAAGGCCTTTAAAACTGGCTAAAAGGCAGCAATGGCAGCTGCCTTCAATTAAATCAAATCAAATAAAATAGTTAGTAAATAATAAAACAGTCGAGAGTCGAGTGCTGAAGTGGTTGGCAGTTTAATGCTCGTTTACGTAGCCAGCTTTTATGGCCACGGCAATAGACGAGAATTTTATTATAGTACTCGCACAAACGTCTTTGGGATCCAGTCGCCCAGGCAGTCAGCCAGGCAGCTAGTCAGCTGCGGAGGCTCTGGCTCTGGGTAAAGCAGTCAACAAACCATTAAACTCAAGTGTTTACCACAAGCCAAAGTCACTAGACACAAATCTAAACTGGCAGTTAGACAAGCACCAGAGCCCCGAACCAGCAGCAGGCAGCCAGCACCAGGCACCCAGCTAATGTGGCTTACGACTCTTCCACTTTGAGGCAGGCATCATCAATAGGTGTAGCCTGACACTGCACATTGCACTATGCCAACTACTTGAGCACGGAGACCGGAGAGTGGAGACCGAAGAACGGAGCGCTGTCGGTGGCAAGGGCCAGGCAATATTTATGGAGCAGGCGGCGTTGTTGGAATATTTGATGAAGATTTGGCAGTTAAATTTAACTGACAGCTTAAGCAATGCTCTGGGGCTAAGCTCCGCTGATAACATATAAGCGAATTTCGAATTTCGCTGCTAAAAATATATATATTTCTAGCTGCGTTGGGTTCGGTGAGAATAAAAGAAATCGACAAGAGTTTATGGCAGGTGAAGAGGCTAGAGGAATGCAAGAGCACAACCCAAAAGGATTACGTTTGCGCTTATAATTCTCAAAGTGTTCAGGCGCTGACTATGACAATAGCTGAACAGCGTTGCCAGATGTTAGATTAGGCAAGCACCAGCCTGCTTGGTGGCAGGGCAAAAGGTTTGGCAGTGTTGCCAGATCTTGGAGCAGAGTTTAGCAGGCTTATAGGCATTATATTCCCTATAAATATATGTTGGAGTAGGGCTTTTAGTTTATGGCATAGAACTAAGCAGCGTTGCCAGATCTTGGATCACACTGAAGCTGACCCTTAGATTATTCGAAGACAAATTAAATATAAATTAAGATACTATTTTTTTAGCACAAGTTTTATTATAATGTGTATAAATTTCTAACTGGCAGGTCTAGCTGGTTTTGTCAGATGACTAAGATGACTAAGTGTTGCCAGATAGTAAACATATATCATATATACATATACATATACCAGTCGCAAAAAAGCTACTGATCGAATGTATATGGCTTATAAAACAAGTTTTTAACTAAACTATGTAAATATATAAAATGGCAGGGCTAACAGGATATGGCAGATTACTGAGCAGCGTTGCCAGATATCAAATCAAACGCAAGCTTAAGTTTTGAGTAAAACAGCAGCTTCTAAAGGACTTAATGCTGCTTTGTGCCGCAAATAAAACATATTTAATTGATTTTTTTTATTTCTTAAACTTTAACTCCCATTTAAGCAATTTTACGGCTAGTAATAAACAAAAAATCAGAAGCACTTCAAACAATTCAGTTTATTTGATGGCATCTTAACGAGTTTTTGGCTAGTTGCTTGGCGCAAACGAATTTAAAATATTTCTGACCAACAGTTAAAATGCAGCAAGTTTTGCCTTCCGATTTTTATGATTTAAACAGAGCCAAGGCGCGCATTCATCAAAAAACAGCTGTAGGCCAACAGCCAGCTCCCCTCCCCGAAAAGAAAGGAAGAACCGCACTATAAATACTTGTATATATATTTATATATATATATCAGCTTATTTATGGCCACTTTTCGATCGAGCCTTTATTCGCGTTTACAGCTGTGCTATAAAATTTATGAGGCAAGTCTTGCCAAGCGGCCAGTTTGAGGCGGGGTACGGAAAAGTCGCGTTGAGACACGCGAATTGCCAACGCGTTACGTTTTATGCGCGCGGTGCGTAATTATTTTTATGACATTTTTTTCTTTTCTATTTTTTTATTCTGTGCGCGCTTGTCCTTTGTGTTCTGTGTGTGTGTCCGTGTTGAAGTGTTGGCGTTTGCCAAACAAATTAAAAGCAAATTACAAGCAACAATATTATAAACAGGTACGAGGACGCGACGCGACGCGACGCGAAGCCAACTACAGTTTAGATGCGGTGTCCTGCAGCAAGGATAGCTGGAATTTTAATTTCTCTGTTGTGCTTGAGGCGGCGGACGGCGGGTGGGCGGGCACACTTGAAACGATTTACTCGCCAAAATCTTATAAACGACACGTTGTAATGGATGGGCACACACACACACACACACACACACATAGGTGAGTAACGAGCGCCCCCAGCGAAGGGTGACGCTGCAGGGGGGGTGAGGGTCAGGTGTCGTTCTTTTTGGGTGCGAAACGTGCCCGACTTTTGGACATAAATTAATTTATTGCGTGCGAAGCGAAATATGTAAAAATAATAGCAAATGGAAAGGAGAGCAAAAAAAAAAGAACAACAAATAAACGACAAGAAATACAAAAATAATTCATTGCATACTTTTCGGGGGGCGCAAAACTTTCATAAACAAAAACAGTCGAGAGAAAATTGGGCAAAGAACAATAATTAAGCAATGTCTTATGGTAAGGGGGAGTGGTGGGAGGGGGGGGGGTGGGGTAGCGGCTACTTACAACGAGTTTCTTTGTTGGAATTGTGGCGGTTGTCGCTGACAGCGGCGTCGGCGTCAAGGGCGGCGCTGCTACTGCCGCTGCTTGAACTGGCGGACTAATCGCTTTAATTGTCGCCGGCGCTGGCAGCGTTGGCAACGGCGGAAGCGGCGGCGGCTGCTGAAATAACTCCGCTGGCTGCTTCACGTAAAACAGATTTACTCCAAAGTGTGAAATTTTGATTGAATTTATAGCAACACCTTCGACAGGAAAATTTCTGGATGAAAGCGCCGAGCAACCGTCGGCCGAAAAGCAAAACAAAGAGCGCGTTTACTGAGCTCTTCCCTGTTGTTGCAAGTTGTTGTCGTTCTTGTTGCAAGTTGTTGTGCTTGTTGTGCTTGTTGTTGTTGTTTTGTTGTTTTTTAACTATTTGTTGCTTGTGTTCGTTTCGTTGTTTATCGCTATGTTTCACAACTAATTGAGAAGCTCTTGAAATTGCCGTTTAACTAATTGCATTTGCGTTTTTATATGTTTGTTTTTTATTTACGTTTGTTTTTTTTTTACACTACTAAAGCTCAATGTTAGACAGCGCGTAAAATATGTCCTGCTTCTTAGTTGCTTGCTGGCGTATTTGATTTGTTTTTTATTTGTTGTTGTCGCTGTTGATTGCACTTGAACGCGTTGCGAATCACGTGAATAAAAATCTCGCTACTGAGTGAAGCGCGTCGTCGTCTACCGAAAAATTCGCCGCTATTGACAATAAATTGAACTGCGTCGTGAGTTGTTGTTGTTGTTGTTCCTTGACTGAGAATTCGAGAATTGATTTCCTTTTGGGCTTTTCTTTTTTACTTTTGCTGTTGCTTGTTGGCTTTTGTTGTTTTCACTAGGCTACTTTTGCACGGCTAAGGAACAGAACGCAACGACTGCTGGACTCGCTTGTCTGATAACGACTGAAGGACTCTCGCGAATTGCGTAGGATTTTTAGCAAAGGCAAAAACGCAGCCAGCACATCCAAAGCGGCGACGTCAGCAGCGGCAGCGACAGCGGCAGAGCGTCCTGTGGCAGCAACAGCGACAGCGGCAGCAGCGCAGAAGCATTACAACAACGGAAGCGACTAACAGTGCCACAGGCAGCGCGCGCGAGAGCGAAAAGGAGCAGCGCGTGTGTGTGTGAGAGAGTGAGAGAGAGAGACAGGGGGAGACAGTGACAGCGAAGGAGAGAGAGACAGCTGTGACGCGACAGCGCGCTCGTGAACACCCCCGCATAAGCACGAAGACAGTTAAATGCTTCCATTGTTGTTGTTGTTGTTGTTTCTGATGCGGGCCAGCTGGCAGGGTTGCCAGGCTCACTTTGGTTGCAAGCAAATAAGCTCAGGACTTGGCCTGAAGTTTGCTCAAATTAATTAATATTTAATTTAAGCTAATTTTATATATTAATTAAAATTTAATATGATTTTAAGGGCAAGCAAAAATAATGCGCCTTTTGGGTATGCAACACTTTTTGTGCAGTTGCATCGATCGATGCTGTTAGCAAGTATGCAAGTGTGTGTGTGTGTGTGTGGCCACTGTTAGCCAAGCAGCTTGTACTTGGCTTCCCCCACACGCCCCGCGCCCCCCGCTTGCCTAGACAGCCGCACAATGTTGCAATCACACAGAAAACAGTCTCTAAAAATTCACTTTCACAGGCCAGAATGACTTAACAGAGTGGGAGAGAGAAAGAGAGAGAGTGCGTATGAAAGAGAAAGGTAGAGAGAGAACGCGCTAATTGCAACTGTAGAGGCAGCCAGAGAGACGCACACATACATGCACAACAACAGAGAGAGAGAGTGTGTAAGCGAGAGAGAGAGAGAGAGAGAGAGAGAGAGAGAGAGATAGAGCGAGAGAGCACGGGCACGCGCCGCTTTGGAGAGCTCGGAAAAATCTACGCGCGTCATTGTTGCACCTTTATGTTTGTTTTCGTGGGTGGCCGCCGCACACACACACACACACACACACACACACACATAGCCGACGGCAGAGCAACAGAGATGGGCAGATGAGAGATGGAGGCCGCAAATGGTGCAAACAAACAACAATGGCAAATGTAACCTCTGTAGAGGGTGTCCACTGCCGCTGTAGGCCGACTGTTAATGATGTTGCATGCAGCAGCGAGCAGCAGCTACACCTTGTGGCGGTGTGCATGTCGGTATGTGTGCGGCATGTTGAGCAATTAATGCATGTTGCTGCTACACTTATAGTTAATATAGTTAATAATTAATTGTTGTCATCAGCAGCAGCAGCAGCAGCAGCGGCAGCAGCGACAACATCATAATTGCCTAAGCTGTCGTTAGGCGCCTGCTCCCTGTATGTGTGTGTGTGTGTGTGCGTGTGTTGGTGAAAGTGTCAACTTGACATTGCCTGGAGTGCACGCGGCACCGCTCACACATAGCAGAACACACACATGCACACTCACACACATGCACACTCACACACACACAGGCAGGCCGCGCAACTTGCGTCAAATATTTTGTTGCCTACCGCCCCGGAGGCAGGTTTTCTGTTGTTGCTGACATGCCGAAAAACGCTCGCAGCGCCACTTGTCTGAGTGAAATTTCCCTCAAAAACTGTAAGCTAAACTGTCGCTCTCTCGAACTCTCTCCCTCTCTGTCGCTCCTGCTCTCTCGGCTGCTCGCTGCGCGGGCGCATTGGCGCGCCTTACCCCAGTTTGCTGCCAGCGGCGGCGGCAGCGCTGTCGACGTCAGCAGCGGCTGCTGGTGCCGCTGCCATGGCAGCTTTATCAGTGCCATGAAATGTTGTTCCCGGAAAATAACCCAAAGGAAATGCTGTATGTGTGTGTGTGTGTGTGTGTGTGTGTGTGTGCCAGTGTGTGCGTGTGAGCAGCAGCAATAACTGTGTACATGTAAATCCTGGTTTGTTTCATTTGCCGATTCGAAGCAGCTCCCCGCTGGCCATCCGCTACGCAGCCGAACTCCGCAGCCGGCGGCACTAACTTTGTGCGCTTGATGATGATAATAATGTTGCCCCTTTTGCCTTTGCCAGGAATCCAGCAGTCAGCAGGCAGCAGGCGGCAGGCGGCAGGCACCAGCAGCCAGAAACCCACAAAGCCAGACATCGTCTATGGAAATTCGTACGCCGATTTTCGAGCGATTGCAATTGATTTGTAATGTATTTCATTGTTGTGTGTGGCTGTGTGTGTGCGTGTGTGTGTGCGTGTGTGTGTAAGGTTATAAAATTTGTATTGATTATTTCGATTGCCTTTGTTCGTTGGCTGCGCTTTGTTCGCCCATCTAATGATAGCTATGGGGGCATTAAAAATGTCAAAGCTGACATTTCAGCACACTACAACTGTAGCCGGAAGGGGGAGACGGGGGGCAGGGGCGAGCACTTCCGCTAGCGGGCTAAGGATTAGTACTAGAGCAAATATATAAATATATAAATATGTTCATATACAGATATGCCTATGTGTGCGTATCCTAATGCCGCCTAGACACGCATCGGCAGCAGCTGAAGCTGAGGCCAAAGCTGAAGCTGGAAGCTGGAGCCGCAGGAGGAGCTGCCGCTGCGGCTTGGGAGTTGGCATGTGTACAAGTCAATTATGGGTCAAAATCCACACAGGAGTTGGAGTTGGGCGGCCAAACAACACTTGACGCCCGTCGCTCGCACAATTTTATGAGTTCCTGGCCCATTGTAAGATGAGAGATGTGTGTGCAGCAGCAGGAGCCCAAGGCAGGGCCCAGTAGCTCGAGCTGTGGATCCTCTGGCCCATTGCAAATGAAACATGTTTGGTTTTATCGCATTTATTGACGACTCCATGGGGACGCTTTGCCTGCCCCGCCCGACCCCCCCTTGCCAGCCAGTCACTCAAGTCGGGCAACAAGATCAAACAATGGACGCCTACAGAAAGCTGGCAGAGCTGCCTCTCCTGCAGCCCAGCTACTCAAATTGCGCTATCGAGCTGCTCAAAACAGCCACATAAAAAGATTATTTTATGCATGTGTGTGTGTGTGTGTGTGCGTGTCTTGATATACAAAAGCGTGGCACGTTATGGACTGGGTGGGGTGGCAGGGGGTTGCGTGGTGTAAAGGGGCAGCAACTAAATTCACTTAGAGCAGCGATTCGTATGCGAATGTTGCATTGAATTGGAATGTGCGTGTGTAGCAGAGGCTAACTCAGGAATTCTTCAGTAAATTCAAAGAATTTTAAAACGATAAATATCTTCGTAAAACGTTTCACTAAACTCTGAAAGACTTACAGATTTTCACAAAACCTATTTCCGATGTGATTTCAACGGAAATTTATTATTATATTATTTCTATAGAAAAGACAATTTTTAAGCATCACAAATAGCTTGAGACCCAATCATTGCATATCTCCAACTATATTTGGTAGATGCCAATTTCGGGTCGAGCTCAAATTTAGCCCCGTTTTGCACAAGAAAATAGACACAGCTTGCAGTATTTTCAGTACAAAGGGCAAATATAATATTAAAAATTGAACCTAATTGCGAAGCTGTGCAAAACAAGCTTTCCGAGTGAGCTGGTTCGAACCCATGAACCGAACCAGCGACAATTTTTTTGCTGGTTTGTAAAACTGCTTAAATGATAAATATTTGAATATACATTAATTTGATTTATTTTATGCACATTTATTATTTTGTTCTTGCAAAGATGAAAAGTATTTGTATAAATTTATGAATATTTATTGCAGCAATAAATAAAATGCATTTTAATTGAGATTCAAATAAATATTTAAATTTGTTGCCAGTTTAAATTCAATTCTTAAATTGAGAATTTGAGGGTTTGTAGCAGTAATTGATAAAGCTTAAATCCCGAATAGACATTAAATTTAATTCCTATTAGATTAGGGCTCAACTCTTCAAGCAGTTAGGGTGTGTATTGTTGTATATTTTTTTTGGTTTTGTTTAACCATATCCAAAAGCACTCAAGTTGCGTTAAACCGCAAAACAATACTTGATATGAATAACTTATTTAGTCATGCCACAGACTCGATATCTACATGACTACTTAACATTCTCATGCACTTTCGCAATGTGCTCCACCTGCTGGTTAACTTTAAGCCAGTCGGGCGAGTAACTCAAGCGCTGCCTCCACTTCCCCTCTCTCTCGCTCGCTCTCTCTCTCACTCCAGTCATGTATCCTGCTGTTGTCCAGCAACATTTAAGCAATTTCGCTTGTTAAAAGCTTACGCCGCGCACTTTACTTTAAACCACACTAACAAATGCCACTTCATTCAGCAGATATTTGCGGCCAGCAGCAGCAGTGGCAAAAACATAGCGCCACACTCGCACACACACACACACGCGAGCTCAAGCACACACATATGCGAAATCACACACATCCTTTTGCCATCAATTCTCTAAGCACAAACAAACAGGCGAGCCCCACACACTCACACACACACACACAGACGCCCACAAATACACACGCATGCAGCAACACGCAAAGCTCTTTTCACTACAAAACGGAAGTACATAGAAGCAGCAGCAGCCAAAAACACAAAAAAAATATATTCACACACACACACACTGTATTGTATGTGTGAGCAGAATAGAACAGAGCTGGGAAAACTGCGAGCTTATAGAAAAATACAGTGGCAAAAACTACACACACACACACACACAAACACAAACACGCACACACCCGTTCTCACAGCCGAGTCGAGCAAGAGTAGCGCAAGATATTCATTCTATCGTAAAATAGGTGAGCAACAGCATTTGCTTGTGTGTCCCTGTGTGTGTGTGTGTGTGTGTGTAAAAAACAAGCGCCAACGCTCTGGTCAACGGATAACAAAACATAAATAATAACGACAGTCGCAGCAGCAGCAGCAGCAGAGGTAACAGGGGTTGGGTTGGGGGCAACAAAGGTAATGCCAGCCAAGGCTGCTGGGAACAGCCGCGGGGCATCTGCAGCCACCTTAGATATCGTTCTGGGAAAATATAACCATAGCCACTGGCAAAAAAAAAAAAACACAGCTCCTAAAAGCAAGCTACAAGTTTTGTGAAAACTAAATCAGATCGGTCAAAAGCTGGGAAACATACATCGAACTAAACTAAATAAAACTAAATATAAATTATGATATATATTGAAAGATTTCAGTCGAAAGCTAGAAAGTGTAAATCTAAGCTTAAATGGAAAACTTTTAGTATAATCACAAAAGCAATATTTCAAAATGTTGATGAGAAGACTTAATATATTTTAAATTATTTATTGTACTTTTAGCTAGGCTTAGCTGTAAGTATATGTTAGTATACATATAATATAAATATATTATTTTATATATTTTTCTTTAAAAATACTCTCAAGAATCTTAAAGCTCTTTAGGTGAGAGATAGGCATGTACATAATTGTTAAGTCTTTAATCAAGAAATGCTCTTCAAATTGTGGAAGACTTTCCAAGACCCTTTTACAAATTGGGGAAACCCTTTCTTCATTAATTTTAGTACAAAATCGAATCATAAATTCAAGCATTGAATAATTTGAATATATTAATTTTACTTTGAAAGCATTTCGAAGGCATTTGAATTTATAAATATTGATGTAGAATAAATATATAGCATATGCAAAGCATAATAATTCAAATATACTTTTATATACTTCCAACACGAAACACTCTTCAAGCTGTTTAAAACCTTTCAATTATTATTTGTATCTATTAATTATTTTTTTAATTGCTAAACAAAAACTTTTCTTAGTGTCCAACTGAGCCGTTTCTCTTTTGCCTGCTCTAAATATTAATAAGAAATTATCAAAAAGAATAAATCGCTGCAGCGGCAATAACAAATTCGTTTTGTTTTGTGGTTTATTTTTTTTTGGCTGAACATTTATAATGCATAGTGGGGCCAATTTCAGTTCAATTTATTTCTGTTTGCCCGAGCCTTAACTCACTTCCTGGTTCCTGCTGGGTGACTTACTTACTAACGGGCCAGCGCAGCCATAATGGCCACGTCGTATCGGTTTCCTGAAAGATGAAAAAGAAGAAAATATCGAGAGAAAAAAAACGGGACACGCGCCGGTCCAATGCCAAAAACTGGCAACCTCAGTACACACAGGAAAGCGCCAATGCCATGGAGAATAATGTGAATGCGAACAGCGCGCATATAACTCATTTATTTATTTACTATACACACACTCACACACATGTATATATATATATATTTATATATGAGTAGATGCGATTGTGTGTGCGTATCCATATCGCTATGCGTATGTGTGTGCGCGTGTGTGTGTGTGTGGCTTGCGTGCAGTGAAGCTTGTGTTTGATTTAATAGTTTATTAAGATACGCGCAGCAAGTGAAGATTAAGGCGAGCGGATTTGCTCGACGGTGGTTGTTGGCGCACTTAAATGCGACGACCACTGGATTTTGGCTGTGGTTTATGGGCTTTAAGCAGCCGCATAAATAGATTTCCCCATCTATCTGATGCTGTTGTTGTTGTTGCGAGTATTTGGAATGTTTGGGATATGGAATTAGGGAGTCATTGAGAAGATCTCATCGGACGAGTTAGATAACAATAATAACTTTACTGGCACAGCATCTGCGGAGTGAAGGCAAGGGTGTTAACAGAATGACAGCATGGGAAACATTGGAATTGGAGCAGCGATAACGGAACAGCGAGTACGTGGAACAGATGTTAATGAAACAGCGAAAATAGCCAGTTGAATATAGAACAAACTTCAAAGCAAATTGTATAATTCACAGAAATTCACTTGGATGAATTGGTCTTTGGTGCATGGAACAAGTAGAAATGAAACAGTACATGGAACAAGTGGAATTGAAAGAGCAAAAATAACAAGTAAAAAGTGAATCACCCTGAATCAATCGATTTAAATACAGTTTGCATATGTAACAGAAACGCCCTTAATAAAATTGGTTTCTAGTACATGAAACAAGTGGCAATAAAACTGCGAATATAGCTAGGTTAAGTAAAAGTATTGGAACAATTAGAAATGGAACATTGCACACAACCAGCAGGAAATGAAATACAACCAATTAAACCAAAAACAATCACAAATTCAACAGTTGAAATTTAATAGTGGAAATTAGAAGTGCGTGGAATTTAATTAACCAATTAATTGGAATTAAGAAATGGAATTCGCCTATGTGAAAATATATATAAATATATTAATTATTAGTACAACAATAATAATTCGGAATTTCAAAACATTCAGTACAAATAAAAAAAATATAGAAAATATGTTGAGAATTTCCATGCACATAAAAATGAATTATAAATTTAATTAACTAAGGAAAAGCAACGAAAATTTGAGCAATTCGGGATATATTTCATATGCCTAGTTTAGATGACATTTTAGAAATAATTTCTATGGATATCATCAGCTGCATAAAAATATAAATAGCTATTAAAATCGGCATTAATGTGATATTTATTTGATATTTATGATATATTTGATTGAGTATTTATCGCATGTTTTGGTATTTAAGTTGAAAATGTTTGCTACTTATTTGGAAATATCACACACACACACACACACACACATACATTTATAGCATATTTTCATAGCCGATTTGTTGTGTGTGTGAGTGTGTGTGCACAGGCAACTCATTTTAAAAGCCCATAAATTAATATTTTCACGCTTTAAATGCCGTGCACATACACACAAGCACACACGCACACCCTTAAACGGACACGTACACCCTTAAGTGTGTGATTGTGTGAGCGCGCGTGTGTGTGTGTGTGTGTGAGTTGGCAGCGATTAAAATTGCTGTTAATGACAAGCGAATGTTATAAATTACAGCAATGAAGCAATTTTTTGCTGTCTGCCTGACATGGCACGGGGCTAAAGTTGATGACTGTCTCTGTGTGTGTGTGTAGAGAGTGTGTAGAGTGTGAGTGTGTGTGTGCCTGACTGCCTGTAGCAGACACAAAGTTTGCCTAATTATTTAAGATCAACGCTACAGCTGCCATTTCAAGTCAACGACAAGAAAGAGCAGCAGCTAAAATACAGGAAACAAAAAAAAAAGAAAGATGAAAAACCAAACAATGAAAATTGAACTTGTCTGATGAGACGCGCTGCAGGACGAGGCCTTTGATAATGATGTTGTTTCTGCGCCGAGTGTTGGCTATGTTTCAGTGTTATTAATGATGCCGTATATGAGGCAGGCACACACACACTAACACACACACACTAACACACACACACAGAAGCAGGCCTGCAGCACACCTAAAAGCTTGGGCTAAATTGAGGTTGAGGTTTCGAAGAGCAGCGTGTGGTTTGGGGTATCCATTGCCTTAAAATTATGCGCCATATTTTCTGTCAGCATTTTGGCTCGTCGATGTCGGATGTGGTGATGGTGGTGACGGTGGTGCGGGCGCGGGTGGGGTGTGGGTGGTGCCACCAGCTGAGCGGGCTGTAAGTAGGCGCTGCGGTTGCGTTGCCAGTGCGACAACACACGTTGAAATCAATGTGTGTGATTTGCCAATTATGTGGGTTATACATGTACGTCAGTGTGTGTGTGCGTGCGTGTGCGTGTGTGTGTCTGTGGCTGCGTTTGGCTCGTCATTAGCGCTGTTTCCATTTCCGGCAGACAGCAGAAAACAGCAGTAACAGCAGCGGAGGCAGCCGTTCCTGTCAGAGATTCGCTGGCATTGGATGTCAATTTCATAAGCAATTTACGCAGCGACAGAGTTCGATTTGCCAACTGTTGATGCCGCATCAAGTGGCAAGCAGGCTGGCAGACAGCCTGGCAGCATTAGGCTGCACTGGCTCAATTGGAAATGTGGCACGGGAAGCTGATGCTGCTGCTGCCAAAATTCTGTGTGTGTTTGCATATATTTGAATGTTGGCCCCTCCATCAATGGCGGCGTCTAATTAACTAATTTTGTGAGGCGAGTGGCATTCGAACATTCGAAATATCATTTTCCTGATGGGCCAATATGTTGGCGGAACAGCCAAACGAGCTGTAGGTGGGGAGGCGATGCGGCGGCGAGGAGTTGGACGCGTCAACTCCATCGCAACGCTCTTGTTCAAACTGATGCGTTGCGCCATTGTCCTAATTATTGTCCTGCCATAAACAACTAACAGACGCAGAGCTGAAACAGCAGCAGCAACAGCAGCAACAGCAGCAACAACGACAACAACAATTGCCAATTCACCCTCACAAGCAGGGCAAAAGTAATGGCCGCTATAATTCACAGTTACTTATTGTTTATCTGTTCGTTTGCTCAGCTCGATGTGCTCCATAACTTAAATGGTCGCAACAGCAGCAACAACTAGAGAAGGTCTCTGCCACAAAGCGTGTCACGAGACATTAATTAGACGCTACTCAAGAGCTGGATTTCAAAGCGAAGCAGACTAAAGATTATACTGGAGGATATCTATATATCAAAAAATTAGTTACAGGTTCTGTTAAGGCTTCGCATGCTCGAAGAGAGTGAAGGAGAGAATAGATGGGAGATAATCCAGAATATAATAACAAAGAAGAGTATTATAATGACTGGACGATTCGTATTTGTCGTATGTATATAACATATTTATGAATCTAGATATTTATATGCATATAACCAATACATGTGCATGAATTCAGCAGGCTTGAAGATATTACCTTTCCTATGCAATATAGTTAAGTATATATAGTATCGAATAGTATATAGTATATTCATATAAAACCAGTTCTATGAAACAAAGAGTTTAATTAGTTTAATGTTTACGAAATATATGTTATGTATAATATATGAGTATATAATGTGTCTTGCCTCAATTCGGCATTTTGAACTCAAAACATCGTGCTCTTTTGCCCTGTGCACAGTCAGCTAAATACCTAGATATAAGAGGAAAAAGTCCAAAATATAGGATCTAAACTAGGTAAGCAGCAAATATAAATGTGGCAATCGGGTGTAGACCATTGCGTCATATTTATCACAGTTAATCACAGTTTAATATCAGCTTATAACAGGCAACTCTCACTAAGAATTATCGATAATTCTGATATATTGTGATTGTTCCATATAAAGGTCATCATGCAGCACATAAAAAGCAAAAGTTCTTAGAGCACATCAAAGTTAATAAGTTAAGCCCATCTTCATTAGAATGGAATCAAAGCACATTGCAGGTTAGTACATCATTTAAATCCTCATTTTATTTCTTCTTTATTTTTGCATCTAAAGATTTTTATTGAGATTTGATTGCCCGAAAATATGCCACAATCTAATTCACACATTCATTGAATCACTCGGATATTTCGTTAAGTATTTTATAGAAAACTTTTCGGGCTGCTCAATATTCACACTTTTCCATCTCTAGCTGGCAGCTAACTAGGACTCTCTGTGTGTGTCCTTTGTGTAAGAGACTCGATTCGATTTTGTGGCAGCCTGTTCGAAGATTTTGCCCAGCTTTGCTTTGGCTGAGTGTTGGGCGCTGTCTGTGATTTAAATGATACGAATTAATTTGAAAATTTTCAATGTTTTGCAACCTGGCCGGCAGCACGGAATGCTCTTCGGCTGTAGCCAAATGTTTAAAGGGGGGGGGGAGAGAAAAAATAAACTGGGGCCCAAGGAAAATCAGTGCACATAGCCGAAAAAGCCAAAAAACCGTGGCCATAACTATGTGCGGCCAGCAAAAGGAAACGAACAACAATGCAACAGCCAAACTGAGGCAAGGCTCAGAGCAGATTGCACAAAAAATAGTTGAAGAGCCGGAGAAGGAGCAGGAGCAGAAGGAACAGAGGCGGGGGCAAGCGGCAACAATGAGAGGCAACCACATTGGTGGCAAACGGCTGTTGGGGCAATGGGCAAAAGTTTAAACAACTATTTATTATGAAATACAACAAAAAGTGGCAGGCAGAAAAAAAAACTATTTAACACACACACACACACGCAGAGAAAGAGGAATGGAAACAGACAACAGCTGAGCGCGGAGGCGGCATCGGTGGCGACTCTGCGGCAAGCCTTTGAGCAGCAGGAATCCAGCTGGGCATGTTGCAGCAGCACAGGCACAGCCCAAACGATAACAGCCCATCCATCCATATCATACATCCATATCCACAGCGCGAAGCCGCCATCGCCAGACTCGCAACCGGAGCAGGAACTGAAGCTGGAGCTGGAGCTGAGGCTGAAGAGCCAAAGGAGCAACTTTTACGTGAAAATGTTCAAAATTTAATCAAATTAAAGTGAATGCGCCGCAGGCGAACATATTTCGCACGCGCCGGCGAGAAGCGATGCGCCGCTGTGCCTGGCCAGGATCTGGCATGGGAATGTGTAGCGTGGGCAGAGGCGCCGGCAGCGGCAGAGGCTGAGGCTGAGCCAGAGCCTGACGCAGACAGCAAGTTTAATATGTAAATTGTTTTTGTTGCTGTTGATGGTGGTGGTGGCGGTGGTGTAGGTGGTGGCGGTGCTGCTGCTGCTACAGCTCGACATTAAGTGGTTATCATAGCCATTTATGAGGCTGTTAAAAAGTATCTCATTAAACATAAATGGGCAAGCGGCGGGCGGCACACTCAACTAGAACTGGATAATAGATACTCGAGTCTGAGTCGGGCAACAAATTAAAGCACAACTATGCGCCGCAACAACAATTCAGCTCGCAAGCAAGTCGTATGCGCATTTGCCACGCCCAGCCCACCCGCCTACTTCTCCCAGTTATCCGGCACACATTCTACCAAATTCCGTTTACCTGTCAAACTTTTGCCATTTGTGGCCAACATATTTTGAAGTTAGCCCCAGCGTGCCACACAGCAGCCTGCCCCTGCCCCTGCCCCTGCCACACACGCTGTGTGGCCGCCAACATACAGAGAGACAGTGCCACGTTTATGCCTAAACTTTGTCAATTATTTGCGGATTTAACATTTGTAGCCTTGTGCGGATTTTGATTTTTGATTCCAGTTTAAAAAGGCAACAGCAACAACAACAACAACAATTCGACTGACTGCACATTATCATTAGAAATTTCATTTTATGCCATATTCAAGTTGTTAGGAGGACTTTCAGCGAACCAAAGCCAAGCTTTAAGGCATAGTTGTTAATGTAGAGTGAGAGTATAACGAGAATTGTAGCATATGAAACAAGGAAAAGCCAAGTCAGGTTCCTATTTATGCTCTTAAGCTATCGTGGGAGCGGCAAGGAAGTTCCTCTTTATCAATTTTCATTAAGATTTCGTCAAAATCTTAATTTCTCTTTAAAAACTGACGTAAAGTTCACCAAAAAGCAAGGCTACTTTACTTAAAAATATCATTTTATTATCTCATTTATTTTAACAGACATTTTCCGTTATGCGTGTCCCTTTTATCATGACATTTTTTTGCTTATATTAATATTTTTGTTTTTTCAAACTCATCTTTATAATTATGATACCCTATTCCTAAATGCAGATTGAGCATATGAGGCTGTAGCATATATAAATATTTAAGAAACTTAACAGAGTATCATTGAAGCATTAAAAACATGGAATTCAGATTCTGAATTAATATTATAATGAAAGTTTGTGTGGCATTTGTAAGAAAGTAAAATATTAAAAGTAATACGGAATCAATTGAATATATTACAGTATACAATTTATTCTTTGCTTAAGCTAAGCATCAAATATAATTATATTTCCAAGCTGTTTTCTGTTAGAAAACAGAAATTTGCAATCAAAACATTTTATAAATTAACAATGTCAGCCCAAAGGCAATTAATAAAGTAATAAGGAGTCAATTAAATTAATATACAATAAAAAAAAGACAGTCTAAAAGCAGTCGCTTCTGCTTAGTGCAAATAGAATTCTATATCCAAACTGATTTTAGTTATAAAACGAAATAAGGTACAGAAAATATATGTTAATGTGAAAACAAAGTTCGCCTCTACAAGGCGATTTTTAAACCAGTATAGAGAAGAGCAAGCATTAATGTAAATCGAGTGAAGATCGAGCAAACTTGATGAATATTGATTAAAAGCAACGTATTGCCCCACTTATTCAAGAACGTTAAAGATGCACTCTGTCGCATCTCTTGCTATACCCCCAAATCCAAGGTAACTCTCGAGTCTAGCATCGGCGAGGGAGCGCGTTTTTTTCTTTGTTGCTTACCTGCTTTTTATTTACAAGCATTTCAATATTGTTTTTATGATTTTTAGTCAATATATGCATATCAAATAACTATCAAAGCCGCACGGCTGCCACTCGCAAATGTCAAAATCTCGCAACAAATTATCAGCAGAGCCGTCAATAGCACCTGCTGCGCAGGGGGTAGCTATACCCTAGCAGAAAAACAATATGGAAGATGAGAGCAAAAAATACAAAAAAAAAGGATGGCACGCGACACCGAAGTTTAAATACGCTTTGCAGACATATAAGGAAGAGTGAGACTTTTAGTTGCTGAGTTTGACGAGGATGTCTTGAGTAACAGAAAAGTTGGCTATGCAAAATTCGTCCGATGCTGTCTATAGAGCTAAATGATATATTAATACAATATTTATAATATTATGTTTATATGTGAGGAGCATGAAGGATTCAAGTTTGTGAAGATATCTTGAGGAACAAAGAAGTTGTTCATACAAAAATTTCATTTACGAAGGATTGTTTCTATTGCAACTATCTGTCCAAAGAGCTATATGATATAGTTATGCTATATTGGTAAGATTATGTTTATATGTGGGGAGCATAGGGAAACCAGTAAACGTCAAGTTTAGTGAAGAGATCTTAAGGAACACACAAGTTTTTCATACAATTACTTAAATTTCCAACGATTGTTTCTATTCAAGCTATTTTGTATAAGTCGTAGCCTGATGCGGCAGGTTCTGATAGAAAGACGTATCCATGAAAAGTTTCATGAGTTATATTCTATTATTCATATTTATAACATGTGAAGAGAATAGTGAAGCTCATAAATGCTGCGTTTGCTCAAGATTTATTGAGAAACTACAAAGTTCTCCAAAAACTTACTTTTGCAATGATTTCCTTGCTAGATCCATATATAAGTAATTATAGTATAGTTAGTTATAGTTATATCACATACTAGTTATAGTTATATACATATATAGTTTTCCGACATTAATAAGATTTTCCTTTTATGTATGAAGCATAGTTAACGAGTAAATGCCAAGCTTGGTCAATATATTTTAAAATATAAGTTTTCCATGATTAATTTTGGACTTGTTACTAGAAAATTATATGAGAGTTATATGATCTAGTGCTCAGATCGGACTGATTATAACATATATATACCAACCACAAGAGTAAGTCGCACTTCTGCAAATAAATATACAGACAATCATGGCAATATCAACTCGATGTTGATACTAATCGTATGTATATATACTTAATGGAGTCAAAGATATCTCCTGCTATGCGTATCACATTCTATGACAAAACTATAATGCTCTACATAAGAGTATAAAACCAAAAAAAAAAAAGATGATAGTTGACGGCGGCAATGACAAGAACGAGAATGGACTTTGCGACTGGGGTTAAGGTTGGGGTTGGGGTTGGGGTTGGTTTTGGGGTTCAATGCTGAGGAGAAGGACAACCAGCAAACGCTGCAATTTTGCAATTTGATTATTTCGCAAAGCAATATATACATATATATAGTATATATGAAAGGCAAGAGTCAGGTGCAAATGATGTAGGGTGGAGGGGGCGGGGCGGTATAGTTGAGGGCAGCACCTGGCAACGTTTTTGGGGCATCTTCAAAAAACGAGTTGACGTTGGTGGCTGCCGTTTATTATGCGTAGCTCTGCACAACTTTTGCAAAGTAATAAAGCCACAAAAGTTCAACTTCAATTGAAATAAATTAATTTCAACATTCGGACTGACAGCGCCAACTAACTGACAATTACACACACCGCACACACACACACACACAGAGACGCACCACACACACACACACACACACACAGGCAGAGGCACAGCACGAGCTGAATAGCTGGGGCAGGAGCTGGAGACACATGCTCAGCGGTTGGCTCCGCTGCATGAAATAGTTGAGTAACTTTTCACTTTTATTCTCTATTCTCTGTTTTTTCTTTTTTTTTGGTTTGCTTTTTGCCTTTTGTTGTAAATGTAAAATAATAACGACAAAATTGCACTTTCAACTTTTGACTTTAGTTTTTTTTTTTTTTGGTAGTGGGCGGTGGATCGCTGCCTAGGCTGAGGCTGGCTTCTGTCTGTCTGTCCGTCTGTCGCTCTGAAGTGCCAGTGGGAAGCGCTATTGTCTGTGCAAAAGTTGAATTAATCACCCCGTCGCCCCCGCCACCCGCAGCATGCCGCGCAGCAGGCCAAGCTCAGGCCCAGGCCCAGGCCGAGGCCGAGGCAGTCTGCAACTGCAGTCAGACGCATACTTTCAACATAGTTTGGCTGCCTCAACGACTGTTTCATCTTGATTGATTACATATTTTACAAGTTATTGCACACAGCCACTAGGTGTAGGGTGTGCGTGTGTGTGTATGTGTGAGGGTCGGGGAGCGAGTGCAGCGGGAGTTGGCGTGAAGCACACGTATTTATTAGATTTATGGCTGAGTTTCAACATCTCCGTCTGTCTTCCTGTCTGTCCGTCCGTCTGTCTGTCTGTCTTTATGTGTGTATTGTAATGGATTCCGGCAAGTGTATTCATACAACTTTTAATGTATTGGAAATAACTAATATGTCTGCACTCTTCATTTTATTATGTTGCCATGCTCCTCGCGCAGCCGTGTGTTGTTGCAGTGCGTCTGTTGAAGGTAGTAAAAAGTAAAACTCATGTCGAAAGCGGTAAGCTGTGGCAATTGACTGAAACTGCCGGTTTAAATTAGAAAAGTTTGCACAATGTACACAAGATATACACAAGCACACACACACACAAACACACACATATACACACACACGCACACAGACAGAGAGCAGACATTCGAGCGTGTTAATTTAATGGCAACATGAGTGAGGCTTTCGCTTCTCTCTTATATGGCTGATATCTGTCATTTAGCCAGGTCCCCAAAATGTGCTTCATTATGACATGGTCATGCAATCGAAGCCACACACACAACACACACACACACTCACCGACAGGATTTGCGCCTTAATTGCATATATACTTTGCCCTTGCATACTTATGTGGCCAGAACTTTACGTTCGCCTCTGTTTTGTAATCTATTTTGAATTTTAAGCCCAATAGGCTTACAGATTCCATCACACAATCGATTATTTGACAGCTGCATTTGGCCAGTATTTAAACACATTCCCCATTTGTTGTTGCTGGCATCATTTTGAACAACTGTGGTTGCAGGCACCATTTGCCTGCCTCCGACTGCATTTGAGGAATGTTGCCAGGCAGACTTAATGTCAGTTAAATAATTGTCAGTTGTGTTGCAAACTGTCGCTTTGCAAACGCAAATTAAAATATATTATAAGCCAAGCACTCAAGAATATAGAGATATGTAACTATAGAACAATAGTTGGATTATTGGTTTGTACAATATTTCAAGTTCTTATGCCCTGAGCAAAAGTTCACAGGTTAATAGGCCACTTAAATTGTTATTTATTTTTTATAAATATTCTTAAAATGATGTTTAAGTGAGGCTCTTACGCGTCAGATAATAAGGGTATACACTTTGTATGCTTTTAACCAGCTTTTTCTAGATATAATATCCTTTAATAAAAATTCAAATTTGAAAAATAATTTTTCATTCACAAACTAAACACCTTTCTTTTCTTTTCTGTTATATGATTTAAGAACATTTTCATTTCTGTCAGCATATTTACAGCTGAGTTTTCTAAGTGAACCAGCATGAAGGTTCGAATCCTTGGCTAGCCCACGCTAGTGTGTGGATAGAGTATGCTATCATGCCAAGCTCTGTTAACTTTATCTTGTTCTTATATTAATTCAAATAATAGATAGTGTATATATAATGGACTAGAGGGTATACCCCGGCCTTGACAAAACTAGTGAAATATATAGAATATTTGAATTTTGACCAAGAATAATGTTGCCAGATTTAGATGCCAAATTGAGCAAGAGGCCAAACCATGAGCAAAGAGACAAAACTAGTAAAAACCGAAAGGATTCTGATCAAGTTATGAGGGTGGGAAATTTTGACCCATGTCTATATAGGATATTTGAGGGTATATTCCGTATATAATATAGGAGGGCCCACGTACCAAAATTCTTTTTAAGAACTCTTATAATCTTTGATTAATAAGGGATCATTGATCTTCATATTTATCAATATAAGTGAATTGGGCAGGACATCTAGATTCATACAGACAGAGAGATAGACTTAGCTCATCCTCTAGATCAAACACATATATACTTTATAATGTTTGAGAAGCTTTTTTCTCCCAACAACATACATTGGCCTAAGATATATGTCTGACATATATATAAAAATTCCCTTTTATCATGCCAAGTCTTTATTTGTTTTTAATAATCGCAACTCATCTACATTCCAGTATTTAGAGTTCCGTAAAACATGTTTCAAGATTTCAACGCTGCATAACAAACATTTGATTTCTTGCTTCCTGTGTGTGTGTGCGCGTGTGTGTGTGTGTGTGTTGGTGTTGGTGTGTGTGCAGGGAAATGCCGCTTACAAGCATTCATAAATCCTCACCAAGTTCAACGCGCGACAACTCTGCTGTCCGTACAGATTCCGTTTGTTTAGTTCAGTTGGTTTTTTTCTTTGTGTTCCTTTGGTCGTTTTTGTGCACATAGTTTTTTATAGCATACTTATGTGGGACAGCGGAGCGAAATCCATTTCACTTATCCCATGCACTTTTATGGCTTTGGCCACCAAAAATTTTGCACATTAAAGCGAACTTTTTAACATGACATATGTAAGCCAGTCGTCGCCCGTGCCCAGCTCCCCCGTGTAGCTGGGATTTGCGGTGCCACCCATTGGCCAAACACACAAGTTGCACAAATACACATTTCATATTCATAGTCTGAGAGCTTAAAAGCAAAGAAATTAACTTCACAAAAGTTTGCACAAACGTTGAAAACGAGTCGTCGACTCGTCGAGTTGTCGAATGCGACGACACACACGGCGTATGTGTAATATGTGAATATGAAAATGTGTTGCGCGCGCGTGTGTGAGTGTGTAACCCGTAGCCCAGAACACACCCTTGCACAAGGCCTACTCGAAATGTGCTTCGGCTGCGGCTCTCCACACTATTTTTGTGCTTAGTCGGCTCATCTGCATTTTATGGTCCAAAAATATCATCATCATTTTTTCGCATTTCATTATGTTCCCTCTCTCTCACTCTCTCTCTCTCTCTGTGTGTGTGGGGCAACATGCTAGCAGCTGAAAACTTAGCAGCCTCATTTAGTATGCTTCATTTCATTATATGGCTCGCTTCCCAATCCCCAGCTCCCCACAACTGTCGCCTGCCTATGACTACTTTAAAAATAAGAAAGAAAGCAAAAATGAAAAAAAAAAGCAGCTCTTAACTTTCGCTGCAACCGCAAACATTTTGGGCCACATTTTGTGGGCAATCCTTCTGCCTGGGCCTCCGACAAAACGGTGCGAGAAATTGTCCTCTCGTCAGTCGTTTTTTATATTATTTTTTTTTTTACATTTATTTCTCTTCTTCTACTTTTTTGCGCTTCTGATGTCGCATGCAATTTTTGTTTTTTTTTTGCGCTGCGTAGCAACTCCTTTGGGTCTGTCTCCACGCTGGGCGCTGCTTGTCCTGGCTGCCAGCCGGCCTGCCTTTCCCGTCCCGCCCATTTTGGCGCCCGCTAAGCTCATCTACAGCCTTCCGCCTCGTTGTTTGCACCCCTCTCCCGTCACTCATTTTTTTCTTCTCGTAATTTTCATAAGCAGCCGTTAGACGTTGGATTTATGTTTTTAAACGCCTTTTAATATGCGAGAGGATCTTCGCGCGCGCCCCAACAGAAAACAGAGCAGAGCAAAGCAGAACACAAAGCCACTTGCAAATGCCGCGTAGCCAGCCTCGTTGTCCTAGTCGCCTGCGTCCTTAGCCCAACCAGCCCCAGCCCCCCTCGCCCACCGCTTCCTCGCTCGACGCCCTTCGTCCTTGGCCTGGCTGTGCCTTACGTTGCGCGTTCCGTTGCGTGGCAGGGCGCAAATCCAGTGAGAATGCGTTTAAAAAAATATTATAATAATAACATTACGTAAATAATTGTTGGGCGCTCGGCGTCGGGAGGTGCGGCAGGACGCGGGTAAATGGCAACGGCAACACGCGCCGCAGGAATAGCTACGGAAATCAGCTGCGTGTTGATAAGCAAAGCGAGAGAGAGAGAGTGGAGAGAGAGAGAGATAGAGAGGAGAGAGAGGGTAAACTGAGGGACACTAAGAAGTTGCTGCCTACGGGTAGGTCCTGTTCTGCCTCAGGCTTTCGCACTTGGCGTGCGTGTGCGCGTAATATAGCTGTGCTTTGCGGTTAGTCGCAGCATCACGTTAAATCGAAAAGTATTTTAAAGCCGCATTAGTAAATACCCTTAGAATAATAACAGATAAGCTGACTGCAAGAGTATTATGGTTAAAGAAAAGTATTTTGAGATTCAACTTTAAAGAGATCATAAAACAAAATAGTTCAGAGCTATTTCAGCAGCTACGCCCAAAGCAAAGTTTAGTCTTAGAATTAGTTATATTAGTAAGATGTTATGGTATATTATCGTTTATTATAAGTTAAGTTTATTATCGTATGATTAACCTAATCCCAAATAGTAACTTTAAATCATAAGAGCTAAAGCTGTTGAGATTAAGGGCAGGCCGATTTTTTATAGTTTACTATGAACCGAACCTTAGCCCAAAAGTTTTAGATAAAAATTTAACTCAGCCGAATTAAGAAAATGTTAGACTTCAAATAAAAAACTTTAAATGAAGATCCAGCATCAAATTATAAACAACCTAGCTTCCAACCATTGCATTTATCTATCTATTATATATTGAGTAGATGACAAATTTGGTTGGAAATCAAATCTAGCCCGCAATTCATAAATGTGAATATATGAATGGCTTGTCATATTTTCCGCAGAGCGGGCAATTGTAAATTAAAAATTGAATAGATGCATTTAAATATGGAAAGCATTCACCAAACCACCAAAACTCTTGAAGCGAATCTAAGTGCTGGGAGTTTGTTTGAACTGTAAGGCAAAAATTTATTTTGCCCTGCGGCCCAAAACTAAAATTGGACTCAAACTTATTTAATTAGTAAAAAGTTTAATTTATAGAAATTCATAATTTATGAAATATTACTTTCATTCTTGGAAGACCTTACATATTTAGATTTGCCTTAATATTTAAACTACTTTTAAATCCCTCTTAAGTCTTGTATACTTTCGGATCTAATGCAATTGCACTCACTTTCCCATTTAACTGCTTTTCTAACACTGTTTTTTTCCAAAAATATCAAAGCTTCTTAACACTTAACCATAGCTTTATAAGCACAGAAAAGCTTATGTTATTTAAAATTCAAATTCTATAAATTTTTAAAATTTTTCTGCTTTTCCAACACTACTTATCCCCAATTTGATCGTTGTTTAACACTTAAGAACAGCTTGAAAACCACAAGAAAGATTTTGTTGATTAGAATTGAAATTAAATAAAATTTGACTACTTTACTATTTTTCCAACACTGTTAATTCCCAATTGCCTCGCTTCTTAACACTTAAGTACAGTTTTCAAAGCACAGAAAGGCTTTTGTTAATTAGAATTCCTTTTTTAAAATATATATAAAAGCTTTGTTGGCTTTTATTCCCAGTCTCTACATTTTATTCTAGGGAAATTGAAAACGTTTCGGATATAATTATAGTTTCCCATATTTTGCACAATATATTTATTAAGAGTATAATATGAAGGAACAGACTATCAAAGTAACTTTTTCAATGGCCACTTTATCCTCATATTTCTCATCATTTTTACTATATTATTATTATGAGTAAAATATATAAAAACAGACTATCAAAGTTTTCAATTGCCACTTTATCCTTCAACTACGATATACTTTGAATCATATTTATTTATTCAGCCAGTAGTTCTGTAGTTTTCCCCAACTTGTCTACGCAGTGCCATGAACAGTTTGGTTTCCTTTTCGGAAAGTATCGCTGAATATTCAAAATACCTTTGGGGCATATTCCCGTTACGCGTCATGCTTCACGCGTAACTCCCTTTTTTTTCGCTAGAGTATCTCGTGAAGGAGGGCGAAAAAAAAAGGCGCTACATAGATGAGGCACATTTGTAACTCTGTCTAACCGAGCGCAGTGGCAGGCAGCAAAATGTGCGTGTGGCATTTAGTAGGCAGTGACAGCGGCAGTGGCAGGGGCACAGATAAAGACGGAGGATGGTGGCAGAAGGAGGTCCTAAACGGGCACCCACACACACACACACGCACACCCATTGCTGTCGAAATTTTGTTGTCATCATCACTTTGCAGGCGAAACAACTGAAACTGATGGGAAGCAGGATGGGGGCTAGGCTTGGCGTTGGGGATGGGGTTTGCTGGAGATGGAGTTGAAGCCGTAGCCGTTGCTGCCTGTCAGCCACAAAGTTATCTGCCTGCCAGTTTTTTTTTGTCAGTAATATTGTTGTTGTTGCCATCTTCCGTTTTTAATTTCATCTGCCATTTGCTGCTACTTATGACACATCCTTTGCCCACAACCCGCCCAAGATGCTCCCTCAAGTGCTCAGCTTTTGCTCAAGCATTCGGTAAAAAAATAACAACTTTTTCTTCCTTTTTTTTTGTGGTAATATTTCTGTGGGTACTTACCTTGGGATGTGCACGTCGCGGAAAAGCTACTTTCGGGTCCACCTGCAAGCAGAAGAGAAAAAGTGAGTGAGAGTGAGTGAGAGAATGTGTGAGAGAGAGAGAGGGAGACAGCTGTAGAATGCGTAGCAAGGAAATCGTATGCTTAATGACATTTAAATGAAAAAGCATTTCGAGCAACTCTTCATATTAATAGCCGAGCATAAATCTTGCATAAGCCTGCATTGCGCATTAAGCGGGAATTACTCCTAGGGGATGCGCGGGATGGACAAAGGGGCGAGGGGGCGTCTGTGGGTGTCATGATGGTCTGCGGTATATGCTGAACTTGGAGCTGAGCACGCACGAATTAACGCATAACAAATTGCGCGTCCAGCGGAGAGCCCCGCAATCCGGCGGCGCCAATAAGCAGCGTCATTAAAAATAATTAAAAATCATAAAAATTCAATTTTAAGTGCTTTGCTTTGCCACTCATTTCGGCTCCTTCCTGTTACGCCAGCCCAGCGGGCTGCTCCCTAACACACACAGACACACACACACACACAGTGAGAGCGCTCGTCCTGACAGCTCACGGTAAGCCCCAAGGGGTCGGATTGCGGGGTGGGTGCGGTCTCCCTGGGGTCTCATTTTTGTACGCGCCCCCCAAAACTAAATCTTTTTGTGAAGTGACTTTGCGCTGCATTTAGCTGCAAGTGCGGGTAACTTAAGCCAATGCCGCAAATAAAATGGCAAATAAAATGAAGAGATATTGGCTAAGATAAATGCAGCTAGAGAATGGCGCGAGAGAGAGAGAGGGAGGGAGAGGGAGGGGGAGAGCGCGGCAACGCAATATCCTCTGGCGATAATAATTCGCACAGAAATTGTCACAGGACAGCAGCAAATGTTGACAGGACGGCAGTTTGCCGTGTTGATTTCCTGTGTGCAGCACGACAAAACAACAACAAACAACAACAACAACAACAAGAACAACAAACAGCAACAAGAACAAGAACAACGTTGCAGGGGCAGCCTGGCCTGGCGGGAAATTGATTTTTAGATTAAAATTAAAACTAATCAGCGCGGAGTGGCAAAAGTCGACGTCGACTTTTTGGTGAAATACATCAGACCGAAAAAGCGTAACGAAATGAAATGAAATGAATTCGCATCGTTTTCAGTTTTGGCCCTGCTGTGTGTGTGCAGCCAAACGGAAACACGAAACACTGTGCTACACACACACACACACACACGCACGCAAACAACCCACACACATGTGTGTGTGTGTGTGAGTGTGTGCGAACTGCAGTTGGTTTCGAAAAAAGTGATATAAATATACATATAAATGATGGCTGCGCATTTTATTTACAGTTGGCCAGCTGTGTTGCCATAAAAGAATGACCAACAAATACAGACAGACACAAACAGACACACAGACAGACACACACACACAGACAGCTAATTAAGCTAATGCCAATGTGGCGTATGCGTAATACGAGCTGCCTTCTGACAGCCTGTCTTCGCCAATTTTGGCCAATCCGGCTAATCAAAGCGAATTCATCAATGACATGCATTGCCCAGTGTTGGACAACGTTCAAGCTCCACTTGACTGTGCACTTTGAAACACACACACACACATATTTATGCGAGTCTGTGAACTGTAAAGTTAGCCTGGAGCAAATTTAAATCTTTCATTAGTTGCCCAAAAATCAACGGATTTTCATGATTTGTTAACTAGTAGATGAGCTGACTCGTGCATTTGCATTTGGAAATATTATATTTGCGAATTGCAATGTCAAAACTCATATTAATATGGTATTGTGTTGGGAAATTTCAGGCTCTAGGCTCCAGGTTAAGGCAAATACTAATATCTAAAAAAAGTGGATGAACATACAAAGCTATTTATAGCGCTCTCTAAATTTGAATATCCATAATTAAGTCAAAACTCCTGCGATTCTAATAAAGTATACACCTTTGGTCTGGCCTCTAGATTTTGAAAATATATTAATAAATTTAAAAACTCGTGTCCGAAAAAGTGGATAAAGAAAATTCGAAAGTAGGGATGAATGAAATACCTTGTCAAAATACATGCACTTTTAAGTAGTTATTTTCAGGATTATTCTTTTGAATTGAATGTCAATATTATAGTCTAAAATTTGGACTAGAACAAAGCCAAAAATAACTTTACATAAAGCAATTATTTAGCTTTTAAACCTTCCAAGCACATAAAAATCATTTTTGCTTTAGAGCTTTTCAAAACTTTGTCAAAACTTTAAAGGATAACATTTGGACGGAATATAATTTCACATAATTTCAAAAAGTCATTTTATTTTTTCTCTTTTTTGGCCTTGTGAAATCAAAAAAGTTTATAAATTGGCAAGCTCAATATTTAATTTTTAATCGCAGTTTATTAAAAAAGCACACAGAATGGCAAAGTGAAGCTGCTCATTTTGATGCTCGGGCACCACCAGCTGCACCACCCGCAGCACCACCCGCAGCACCACCCGCGTTGTAGTCGAGCACATCACGTAATTAAAAATTGTTTGGCTTTTAAAAAAATGCACGTTTTTGGCTAAAGCTTTCCATAGACAGGTTATTGTTTTCTGTCTTCTGCAGCTTTGAGTTTTTTTTTTTTCTGACGTGTTTTTCATGTTTTTTAACTTTTGTGATTTGCTGTTTTTGTTAGTTGCCTGTCATTGCTTTGAGTTTCTAATTGCTGTCAATAGAGAGGGAGCGCGAGAGGGGGCGAGGGAGAGAGGGAGAGGGAGTGCAAGCGAGAGACAGGAGGCAATTTATGAAGCGCGCGAGTTGCTTTGTGCAAATATTTTGCATAGCTGGTGAAGTTTTTTTCTATTTTGTTTCCCGCTGGGTTTGTTTGTCAAGAGTCGGGTTCGAGTTACGGATTGGTGGGTGCATATTCTTTTTTTTTCTTTTTTTTTTGGCAGTAGCATATGTGAGGTGTGTGGGGAGATTTACCTTTTTGCCATCCAGCTCGTGTGTGCCTTGGGTGAGTACCTTATCTACGCTATTTGGATCGCTGAATGTGACAAAGCCAAAGCCCCTGCAATAGAAAGAGAGAGAGAGAGAGGTGAGAGAGTGAGAGTGAGAGAGATGAAAGTAAATATCAACACGGTTAGACAAGTTGCTTAAATATTTGACAAGCAGCTCGATAAACCTGAACTCAACACAAACTCGGCAACTCGGCAAACTGGGAAACTGAAATTCAGCTACGGTACGAGGCAGCACGTGCGCCAATTAGAGGCTCAAATTACATCAAAAATATTGGCTAAGCAAGTCGAAGACTGACTTTCGTCGACTGCTCTTTGCCTAAACCATTTTGCCCAATTGCCAAGGCTCGAATGAGCTCGACTAATGCTCGACCTGAAAGACGCTTACAAGCCATTACACACACACACACGCACACACACACACACACACCCCAATATATACACACAGCCAGACAGGCTGCCTTCCCGTGTCGTGTTGTGATAAACTTATTCTTGTTAAATATTTAATTAAAATGCTTATTATCTCGCACTGCATTTTAATGAGTCTCCCATGCCCATGTACCAGCCAGAGCCAGAGCCAGAGCCAAAGACAACAAACCAGCTCACAGATTTTGGCTGTGCCACAACACACCAGCCAGCCCTCCCCCCTCTTGACTGTGTGTGCACGTTTATGTTTATTTGAGTTTTGCCACTTGGCAGCGACGCTTAACGATGCGCCAGGCGTTGCTGCTCCAGACTCCGTGCCTTCAGCTGGCACCGGCTCCGGCTCTGGCTCCAACTTCTTTGCCAGACACAGCAGCCACAACGCTCGTATTTGTCTTGCTCTTTTAGGCGCTGCACACACACACACACACACACACGTATCCAATCCAGCTAGAGGAGGTGGGACGGGGGTGAGCGGAAGCCTTAACCGCAAGCACAGACAGTAATTAACGACGATTCTATTGCAATTGTGGCGATTGTTATGGTTTTGATTATACCACTCCTCGCAGAGCCAAGCGGAACCGATGGCCAGCTACAGCTGCTCCTTGTCCACTTGGCTTTTTATTGCAGCAACTTTATACACAAATTGCTATGCAATAGCAACAACAACAACAACAACAGCAATTACAATGAGAGCTTGTTGCAAATTTATAAAAACAATTTGCATATGGAAAAGCTTCCCACACACACACACACACACACACACAATCGTTGCAGCTAAGCTTGAGCTCGGGCAACTGGAAATGGAATTGGATTTGGGTATTGGAAATGTGGGCGCTGTGCGTGCAGCCGTGCACCCGGCTCGGTGTTTTGGTACGTACTCGACACCGCCTGGCACATATTAAATAAACATTTCTCTTCGTATTTATAGACAAGCAATTTGTGCAAATGCATTGCGAAAAAGCGGCCTACGCCTATTAATATTGATTTAAATTGTTGACGGTGCGACGAGGCGGGGCAGTGCGGTGCGGGGGCTTAGCCTTTAGGTCATGTGGGTGGCACGCGCTGTTGAGTGGTGGGCGTGTCTCCACTCAAGTGGGTCACACAAAATTGCCAAACGGAAAGTGACACAAAGTTGAAGCCAGAGACTGCTGCAATGCCTCCTGCACTTATATGAGCAGACGTGCACCCCCCCCCCCCCCTTTCCCTTTCTCTATCTCCACTTCTCTGTCTCGCTCTCGCTCGCCTATTGTCTCTCACAAAGTGAAAAGCCACAAATTTAAAAGGCAAAACTCAAAAATAATGTGTCTCCTGTGTGCAATTTACTCACAAATTCAGATTCAATTTATGCAACTCGAGGCAAGGCAAGCGGCAGGCGCACCGAAAAACCCAGCGACAGCAGACAGCACCAGGATAACAACAGAATAAGGACGTGCATGCGTGTGTTTGTGTATGTGTGTGTGTGTGTGTGTTCTGTGCACAATAAAAAGCAAAATAACAACAAATAGCTATACAGCTACGATTATAAGATACCCTGTACGACAGATTCACAGAAAAGTTGCTGCATTTATAACTCCCATCGAAACATTTATCGAAGTGTGTGTGCAACAGCATGAAAAAAGCTTAAAAATGAACTTTTATGCAGTCGCATTTGTATACTCAAATACCTATTAAAGCTTTAAAGCTTCTTCTTCCACACATTAAGTAAAAGTTTCATTAATTTACAGTATATTTTCTATAACATACTTTCTTCCTGATTAACAATTTAAAAAAGATCTGAAAGCTTTTAACAAGCATTATTTTTTCAATTTAAATTACTATTCTAACTACTTAAGTTACTGGCTACAACTCTGATCTTCGCTTTACAACAGCTTTTGCACGCTATAACAACTTCAAAAGCTAAAAAAAGCTTTAGACAAGCTTAACTGCGCATTGATTGCATTAAAGCTGACTTAAAGCTCAAAGCTTAACTAACTTGTTAAAAGATAACGGTTATTCATCTCCTACATGTTATCTGCTCTACAGGAAGAAACTTTAAAAGTAAAAACTTGAGAGCTTTTAGCTTTAAGCTATTCGCTCAAAATCAATACTTTGATGTTTTACAAATTATCGTTCATGTAATGTTGTTTAAATATGAAACACAAAACTATTCTTGAAAGCTTCAAAGCTTTAGGCCAGCTGTCTTTGACTATGTGAGCACTGTTCAAGAACCTTAATAGTTTTTGCTTACTAAAATATTTCATACAATTTTAATCTTACTTCTTCTACTTAAAAATTACGGCTCAAGTGCAATTGTTTAACTAGCTTCCCACACTCAATGATCGTTTAAATGTTGAAAAGCTTTACACACGCTGAATGATATGAATAAAACTAACTCTCGACTAATTTATCTAAAAAATAACGGTTATCCTTCTCTTACTCTCGCTACTTCTGTGTTTCATATGAAAACATGGAACTTTAATAGTTTTTGCCTATAGGAAGCAAACGATTCCGCCAAAAGCTTAAGAGCCTTAGCTATGTAAGCTCCAAGCTTAGGATCTTCACTGCTATTGCTCACTTCTTGTATTTGTGAAGTTTCAGTCCAGTAAAGCTGTTTAACTTTGCCCCACTCTGCTTTTAAAGACTAAAAGCTGAGTGATATTTGATAAATGCAATTAAGCTGACTTAAAGCTTAAAGGTCGGTTAGCTCAAGCTTTTATTATACATATATATTTACACCTTATTGTTGCTTTTTCCATGAAATTTTTCATTATTCAAATGTACTTTTTTATCAGCTTTAAAGCTGCCTAATTAATCTGACAATTCAGCAAAGCTTAAAAGCAGACGGGCTGTCATCTCGAATAACCCTTTTACCCTCTTCGCATACAGGGTATTTAGTGTAACAAACAGAGACATGCAGACTAGAGGATCTAGAAACATGCAGCCCGAACTGGGCAGGTGGCGGGGTCGCCGACGTAGGTGGGCTGCCTGAAGCTGAAGCGGAGGCTGGGAGTGTACAGAGCAGCGGGGCAGCGGGGGCCGGAGCTGATGCTGAATATGGTTTGGTTTGCTTTGGTTAGCTTTGTTGCTGTTGCTGTTGTTGGTTCGTTGGATTGTTGCTTGTTGAATTTTATAAAGCCGTTTCAGAATGCTAATGAGCGCACGCACAAGCTGCCAAGGTAAGCAGCAGCTGTGGATGTGGATGCGGGCAACGGGCGGTTGAGCCGGGCAGGGAGGAGTAGGGTGGCGGGGGGGGGCAGCGTGGCAATCATGTAACACACACGCCGCAAACACGTACCAGCTACGAGCCAGCCTCAAGAGTCGTCGCTGCCGCCGCTGCTGCCACCGTCGCCGTCGCCTCAGTGTTGCAAGGAAGCAACATAAAAGTCTTATTTGAATTGCCTTGCAGAGCTTGAGAAAGTTTCATAGTCGCAGATCCTTGTTGTTGCTACAGTTGTTGTTTGCATTATTGTTGTTGTTCTTGCTGATGCTATTGCTGGCTTACGCACAATTTAGCAAAACAACTTGCATGTATTTAGCCTATGGGTTTGCCTGAGTCGCCATCTGAGCATGTGTGTGCTTGTGTCTTTGTGCAGCAGTTGGGGTCCTGTCTCTGGCAGCGTCTTGGATTACCGTAAATAATCTAACTAAATGAGTTACCAAACGGTCAAAGTTCAGTCGAGGTGTTGCCAAAAGGCGTCCTCCAGCCCAGCAGCAGCATTTCGGTTAGTGAATATGTGTTGCAAAACTAAACTTAAGATAAGCGCCAGGATCCACCTACTACTCCCCTTTACCCGGCCAGCCCGAGAAAAACAAACACATCCAGGACTTGACTAGTTAATGCTTACGTAGCTGGCAGGCAAACTGAATACGATATTTGAGCACTACATATGTCCAGTAAGCATGATAATGTGCCCTTAAAGACTGCGCACGGTAAGCACATTCACCATACTGATACTAGATTAGCCTCAAAATGTCCCAAAGGACTCTTAACTATATGGCAACGGTGCATGCCTCTCGAATAAGTTACGCATGCTACATACACAAAATAGTTTAAAGGAAACATATTTATTGCCCACACATGCTTCCAGCCTTAGATAGCTGTAGGTATTAGAATTGGGGAATTCCAGAAGAATCTTAAGAATTAAATCAGAGTCTAGGGTACTTAAAATGGACAGGACTAATTAACGTTCAAGGCTGTAAACAGCTTACGAGACGAACACGTTGGAGTCTAGAATTCCCATTTGCTTTTTACTAAGAGCCGAGAAGACCTCGTTCATACAAACATTTTGAAACTTTCTAGAATGTATTTAATTATATAACCAGAAATCATAAAACTAACAGAAAACTGATTGCGATGAAAGTAACCTAAACTAAAGCTCTATGCCAAAAATATTACACTAGCTCAACACACAACAAACAATAACTGAACTGACCTAGCCGAAAAATGCAATCTATGAGAATCGCAAAGAGAGGCGGCGGCAGCAGCAGCAGCAGCAGCAACAAATGACGCCTGCTCGCATTGATGAGTGCGCGCAAGAGTGTTTTATGTACAATGTACTGTTTATTGTCGCCATTTGTTGCAGCAGTCGCCTGTCAAGGCTGCACGAAGAACATTAATGGCAGCCGCAAGTCATGCCCTCAACCTTAACTAAAACTTGGAACTGGCAGCTACAAGCACGAAGGCAGGCAGGCAAGGCAGGCAGGCAAGGCAGGCAGGCAGGCAGGCAGGCAGGCAGGCAGCACGACGAGCAAAGTAGCTGACGGCTAACAAAACTTTCAATCCACTGCGAGAAAGAGAGACGCAGTCGAACTAACATCAGCAGCAGGATGATGGCGCTGGAGGTGCCAGGACAACGCGACGCATATTCAAATGACTTTTTCGTGTAAAAATTCAGAACAAAACAAAAGCGCCCAAAGAATTGCAAAGGAATGCAACTCAAGATGAGCCGAGAGCAGAGAGAGAGAGAGGGTATGTTGCCAGAGAGAATAGGGGAGACTGACTGAGTGTCGTCTTGAGGGTGGGCGGCGGCTGAAACTGAATTCGACTGGTACAGGCGGGGGAAGGGGGAGGTGCGCGAGGGCACTTCTAAGCTTTGGCTACAGTCAACGTCAATCCCGAGCGCACTAACAAGCACTTGCAGCTTGCCACGACGAGGCCCAAGACGCTGCCTGGCGACTCTTGGCGACAACGTCGACGACGACGACGATGCTTTTGTGGTGCTTCCTACCGTGTTTTGTTTTTTCTTTCTTTTTTTTTTGTTGTATTTTTTGCTGACCCCGCCCGCCCGGACCGCCGTCTATGCAGCTGAGGCTGCTGTCGTGTGAAGTGGGGCCGCGTGCATGAAACTTTCACAAGTGGCTTCCTGCCTTGCTGCCCGTGCTAGCACTTTATAAGCCTATGGCTCACGCCCACGCCCATTTTGCACGTTTTTATGTGCCTTTGTCTTGTTTCGTTGTCGTCGTCGTCGTCGCTGTCGTCGCTTTCCTGGGCACCAAAATGCATCCTTGAACACGCACACTTAACTGGGCCTGCGTGAGTGCCAAGCTGCTCTGGCAGTTGAGCTACTCAAAAGCCTCCAGCTCCCCCAACCCCAACCCCAACCCGAGCAAAGACCAAAGTCGGGTAACCGCCTCCAAGTCGGACGCGTTCTCAAGAGGCGACGCTCTAGCCAGGACTTAAACTGGGGCTGGTGCGTGCCCTTGCGTTGATATGACAGGCAACCAGCCAGTCCTCGACTATGGCTATCTATGCGGCTCGTTTGGTAATTTGATTAATCCAGCGAAAAAGAAAAGACGGCCATTCGATGTTGTTGCAAGGGGTTGCCACTGCCGCTAGGGCTAAATATTTAAATGGCCCGGCCATTATGAAAATTTATCGATTTAGTGACAGTTTAAGGACACACATTATGGCGCCCATTTGTTATGTTTTTATGGTTCGTATGCCTGCTGCTAATGTCAATTTTGAGTGTTGCCTTCTTTTGTGACGCGGCGCAGACATTAAATTCGCCTCTCTCTCACTTTTTTTTTTCTCGTCTTTTGTTATTGCCCAGCCCTGGCAAGAGGTGCTGGGCGGTGGGCGGGCGGGGCACATCATTTAGTTGGCCCAACGACGAAAAGGTAACTTTATTTTATAATTCATTTTATTATTATTATTATGTAAAAGTGCTGCGGCAAAGCAATTACAATGGAGTGAGGCGGGCTCGTAAAAAATAAACATAACAAGCAACAACAATGCAGCAGGGCTAACCCGACTATTAAATGCCCTGCATTTAATTTGATTTGCATTCAAAAAGATGATTCATGATGAAAATAAAATTAAAGATTATTTACAAAATTATTTATAGACATTTCTGAGACGTAGAAGAAACACGTTTCTTTCAAGGCTATTAATACATAATGTGCTTGAAGAAATTACCCGGCATTGCACGGCTCAAATGAGCAATATTTAAAATAAAAGTGATTATGAATTAATTTGTTCAATTTTCGCAAACAAAAAGCTACACAAATTGCCAACACACGACTTTGCAGCACTTTTTATATTGTGCTCCGTCTTAAAGGGGCTTTGACCCTCAACTTTCTACTCAGAGATTTGACGAAGCGCAATGCAAACGATTTCTTGTGCTGTTTACCAAAATTGTTGTAAATTTTGATAATTTGTTCTTATATTTTCTTGTATTATTTAACAATACTCCAAACTTTCGACATAAGATATAACTTATATATATTTATTTTCAAACCTTCAGCCTTTGCGCTGCGACAGATACTGTACTCCAGGACAAACGCAATATACCCCTGCGACGCTGGACATAAAATGTGAATTGCTGGGCATACGAGTATTTGTACTTTTCGGGGGATTTCTTTATAAAACTCTCGGTGTTGAAGAACCGGCAAAAATACAAACATAAAATGCGCATAAAAACGCGCAGAAAGCGCATGAAATAATCAACAGCAACACACACAATGCTGCGAGCTGATGGGTAGCACGGGTGACCAGGACAGGGGGGAGGGGGTTGGTCCATTGGGTGTTGTGGATGGGGCAGAGCAGGTTGCTATTGCCGCTTGTAATGCTGCCACATATGAGAGTGCACACACACATGCGAGTTGACAACATCCGAGTGTGCGACTGACATCTCAACAACAGCGGCAACAAACAAGAGCGTAGCGATTCCTGGGCAACAGGAGAGCAGGGCTTTTGTAGGCGGGGAGGGGGTGGTGCAACGGGCGGCCGTCCTAATGGTCTTTGGCTTCGTTTGTTGCTGCTGGTGCGGCTGACTGATGTTTGCCACAGCCAACGCCATAATTAATGATGAAAAATTGCTACACACTCGCACACACAAGCACACACACAATTGGTCACATAACATATGCAGTTGAGCTGCGCTGAGAGTGGGAAAAAAAACAAAAAAATATATATATGTATATGTATATGTATATGTATATATAAACCCATTTGGTATTGTGCTGCAAATTAACATGAAAAGGGCAAAGCGGCGTTGCCAAAACAGCCGTCGACCAGTTGTCGAGTGGTCAAGTGTGATCCAAAAGCCAGCAGCGGGAGTGGGAGCAGGAGCAGCAGGCAGCAGGAGCAGCAGACGGAGGCTGAGGCGGATAAAGGTCAACTGCTGGCCGGCTGCTGGAGGGGCCGCATGACAAACACAAGTGAGCCACTAAAGCGTCGTGGGGACGTGGGATTGGGGCGATTAAATTGAGTTAATTATGGCCACGTTTTTGGATTGTGCTGTGGTAAGTGTAATGAGTGATTTGAAGCTGACAGCCAGTCAGGGGGGGAGGAAGGGGGAGTCCGGGGTAGAAGGCGCCTTGCCTTGTGATGAGAGCCAGCAGCCTACGTATACAAGGCTCATAAATAACATTTAAGTGCCGGGGGGGTGGGAAATTAAAGTTATCCCAAATGCAAAGCAAAGCGTTTGGCATTTAATCAAACGGATGATAAATGAAAATACCACAAGCGAAAGTAAATAGAGAATATTGCAATTATGCGCTTGTGAAATGCAACGTTTTGTAATTGCAAAATCATTTTCCAGACCATGCACTGTAAATTTGCTAAGCTATTTGCCTCGTTTCAAACTCACAATGACACTGGCAGCAAGTGTAAGCCACATTTTTGATTAATCTTGGAGAAGTTTAATTGACACAGCTTGCAAAAGTAACCTGTACATGTTCTCTCTCTATCAAAAAGTTGCTAAAGAGCTTGCAAAAGCAACCTGTTTATTGTCTGCCGTAAATCAAAATCTTCTAAAAGCTCTTTGCTGGCTGCCAATTTTTAACTATCGATTAAAGCTATAAATGAAAGCTATATTTCTGATTAATTTTCGAGAAGTAAAAGTTGGCAGAGCTTGCAAAAACTACCTGTTCATGATCTCTGCTTATCTAAAAGCTGCGAAAGCTCTCCCCTGGCTGACACATTAAAGCTTTTAATGGCATTTGAATAATTGATTAACCTTTAAGCAATTGCTCAATTGAAGCTCTATTCTCTATTTACGTTAAATTTTAATAGTCTTTGAATATCAGCTCCCAAAGCTTTCTCTAAGCTGTTACTATTCTGGTTTACGCCGAAAAGAAATACTTTAAAAGCTTTTCGTAAGATCGATTCCAATTAAAGCTCACTGTTAGCTTAAAGCTTTCGCAATTTTGTTCTCGCCCCAAACACAACTTGTTCAGCTTTTATCGTTGGTCTCCACTATCCGATTTCAACACATCTATTTATGACTTTTAACTTTAACATCAGCAATCTGTACCTAATGTAAAACACTTCAGGCACACACAGACACATATATTCGCATCAGAGCTCTAGAAAGCATAGCAGACTGTAAATGTTTATAGATTCTAAACAGTTAATGGTTTTCAAAGTGTTTCGTGTTGTGTTTACTCTTCGACAAGGACTTCTTATCTAAGACCCATTAAATTTATGTGCCGCATTGTGCACCAAATGTGGTTCTGAGTTATATCGCCGTCTCCGATACAGATCCAGGTAAATTTATATACACACATATATATATAAAACATGCGCTGAGCGTCCAGCAAATAAATAAAAATAACATTTTTGGCGCGTGTAGGAAAAAACGAAAGGCAACGAGCAGCTGGCTGTTGCGGGTATAGCCGACAATTGAATACTCTGCCTGAGAGCAAGAATAAGGTTACATGTTTATACGTATTGCAGGAGTCTTGATATGAGAACTTGGGTAATACAACATGAGTACAATAAACAAATCTATGTTCTTGGGAGGTGCGTCTCAACCAAGACTGCAATCTTTTTTTTTTACGTACCAAACCTTTAAGCAGAATTGTTGCCCAAATAACAACGAAACAGAACCTCGAAATAAACCCGAACTCGAATTTTTAAATATAAAACTTTTAAGCCCTTTCCAGCACCAAGCATAAAAGTCTGGCCTCCAATCATTGCATTTATTTAACCATATTTGGTGAATGACAATTTGGAGTAGACATCTAATGTAGCCCGCGAATTCTATAAGAAAATATCGAAGATATGCAATATTCTCAGTAGAACGGGCAAAATGCACATTTAAAATTCAATTTTTCTATCAACATTTAGAGAACAGTTCACAAACCTAAGCTTAAGTCAAAAACATAGGATTATGAATATCCAGTTACACGAACTGCAATACAAGGCGGAAAGTGGGTTCGAACCACTGACCTTTCTTTTTTAGGTTTTTGCTGCCGTGTTCTCAAATACTTGCTGTACATATACTTATTATCATTTGAAGTCAGTTTTATTCATTTTCACCTCATATCAATCAGCTGCAGGTGAATTTTAAACTTCCCAGCTGAAGCCACGCCTCCATGAAAGTGAACCATTTCAAAGTAAATTGTATTCACGCCTTTCTACTTTTCGGCAGGTAGCCAAAAAGTTTGTTATGCTCGCGTTGCAAGCTGAATGACAAATGTTAAGTGCCTTGCCCCCGAAAAGCGAGGGCATAAACATTAACAAGAGAAAGAAAAATTTAACTTAATTGCCATGCACAAAAAATGCGTGAGGTGGCAAACGGCAGGCGTGCCACCGCACCCCGCCCATCACCCACCGCCCACAAGCCTGGCAGTCATAAAGGGGTGTTATATTTGTTGTTGTTGTTGTTTGTGTTGTTGTTGCTGTTGCTACACGGCGTATTTGTGGGCTTGCTTGTGGTTGTTGGCTCCGGCTACCCGCCGCCGTCTCCGTCTCCGGCTGCGGCTCCGGGTCTGCATTGGGCGTGCGTGCGCCCCGCGATATAATTTATGTTTCAATAACTTTCGAAACTCATTGAAAAGTCGCTTATGTTTGCTTCAATGGTGGCAGGCAACAGCAGCAGCAACAGCAACAACAACAACAATGCTCATGAGAAGAATGTTAAAAGTACAACAATAAATTGTTTGGATTTACTTATAGTACTGAGGGAGGGGCGGGAATGGGGGTGGGGGGAGGTGGGGTCGTACGCGCTCGCTTCTACAGCTGCCATTTGCCATTTTACTCAATTTTTATTGTTGTTGCACTTCAGCGACCCGCTTTGTCTTTGCTGCCGCAACAACAACAACAACAACAACAACAACAACAGCAACTCGCTTAAGTTGCAAAAGTTTTGCTATTTTTTGTACACAATTTTACCCAACCACGCCCCCTAGCCCCCGAGCCAACCCCCTGAACCCAAGCGATCTAATGCTTTGCTGAATGTGTTTTGTTTGCCATTTGCTTTGGTTCTGTGCGCTGCTTTTTTGCTTCTTTTTTTTTGTTCCTGTTGTTATTTATTCTATTTTTTATTTTGTTTTTCTGTTGTTTTTTGCTGTTTTCATTTTGTGCTTTTAAATTTATTTGCAAGTTTTCTAATTTGTACTTCACTCCATTTTATTGTAATATACAATCTCATTTGCACAAGGCACGAGAGCTGTGTGTGTGTGGGGCATGTATCTCAATCTATCTGCCTGGTTGTAGTATCTAAACCAGCAACAGGCAACAGAGAAAGATAGAGAGAGGGAGAGAGAGGTAGAGAGAGAGAGAGAGAGGGAGCGGGGGGCATGTCGCCTACGCGCATGCAATGCTTTCTTTGCCAGCGGTAAAATGTCTGCCCTGGTGCGCATATTTATTAACCGCACTGTTGACTCTCGCTGCGGCGCCACCAGCAACAGCAACAACAACAACAACATTAGCAACAGCAACAAGAACTTTGTGTGCAGCTTGTTGCTGCTGGTCTCAGTTTGAATTTTGTTGTCGCACCTTTTCAGGAATTCTGTTTACATTTATTACTTTGCGCAAGTTTAAGTGAAAAATTTCCATAAACATTCTTTTAAGCGACATAAAGTTTTTATTAAATTTTGCTAGAAATCCCTGACACGATGATATCAGCAGCGACATCAACGACAACGACAACGACAACGGCAACGGCAACAAATAGAGCTGCGGAATTTACAACTAGCAGGGCCTTAGATTTTCAACGACCCGCTGATTCTGGCTCCGGCTCCGGCTCTGCCTTGTTGTCCCAGGCGCAGGTCCTTGCTGCCGCCTGCTGTTAAGACAGCAGCCTGCCTGTTGGAATCAGTGGAGTTGTTACTGTTGTCGCTGCCGCTGCCGCTGCTGCTGCTGCACGCAGTTCATAAAAATTTTGCCAGCCAACGTGACATGCACAAAGGCAAAGGACACGTGGCAGCAGCAGCAGCAGCAGCAGAAGGAGCAGCAGCAGGACTCGCTGTAGAATGTGGCATAAAGTTTGCCCGGCAGCGTGGCGCTTGTTAACCTGAGCCGTCTGTCGCGCGACCCCTTTTCAGCCCACTTTCACAGCACATTAGACGAAATTCAATTAAAACAAGGATATATTTCGCAATTTGGCATACCAGTGTGCCAGTTCTTTAGCTGGAGACAAAAAGAATGCGCTTAACTTTGGCACGCGCTGCGCTAAGCGTGTGTTAACATTGCGCGTACGCCGCGTGGGACGCCTATAAAATTAATTTAACTGGCACGCACACCCACACACACCCACCCACACACACACACACAAACGCACGTATTAAGTTACGCGCTAGTTTATAAGCTGTCAATTTTGTTGCTTCTGATGTTGCAGCTGATTATCGCAGCTCAAATTCAATTGCAATTGACTCATTAAACGCCGCTCATTATTCAGCGCGTCCGCAGAAACCAGCTAATTTACGTTAAGCATTTTTGAATACGCTCAAAAAATGGCATACAGCCAGGCTGGGGGCGTGGCTGTGGTGCAGGTGGCTGATGCAGCCAGCCAAAAGCTGATCGAAACCGCAACAAATGACAAACGATTCGAATAAACACACAACACACGCACACTGCAGCCGGAGGAAGGTAGAGGCGGGGGGGAGGTTGGTTTTGGAAAAGAGGAAAAATAGCAAACACATACATACACACACTGCACACACATATATCATGTGGAATGTAAAGCAGGCAAAAAAAAAATAACAACAAGAAGGAAAATCAATGAAAATGAAAACCAATTAGCGGTTAACCAAACTGTTCAAATTTGGAAATGGATGCAGTCGCGCATGGCCATAAACAACAACAACAACAGCAGGCAGCACAACAACAACAACCAGAACAACAACAAGAGCAGCAGCTATGGAAATTGTAGTCGAAAGAGCAGCCCTAACAAGCGTCAATAACAGAGAGCTGAAAAGGTAAACGCGGTCACCGAGATTTACCAGAATAATAATCAAAGTCTGGTCAGAGCCAAACGCCTGCCATGAGAACAATTACAAAAGAGTTTCAATATATGATTTTAATTTGAAAATGCGGGCATAGAAATCGATCCGACCTGCTCAACTTGTTAGCCACAAGCGAAAGAGTATACATGCCACATATTCGCTGCTAGTTAGCTAGAAATGCAGCCTTAATGTTCCCAGATATGACTTCACCTGGCTTTGATGCCAAGTTTTGTTGTAATTAATCAAGCTAGCAGTTAACAGGAAAGTCTGTTGTCTATGGAAGCGGCAGGTTCTTAATAAATATATGAGTAAATGTACATGGATTGGTTCAGGTTAAGGTTCGACTGAAATCTAGTGTGAGCTATGCAAAATTATTGAAATTTCGGCTTCCAGGCGTTTCGGTATAAAATTGGTTTGCAGTCTTACCAAGAATTAACACAGTTAACTAGTTACGAGTACTTTAAGGGCTCTGATTATTTCCAGTTGGTCTACTGTGCATTCTCCTAGTATCCAAATTGATTAATCATATATTAATTATATTAAAATATATTATAAAATATATATTATACCCTGTACCCATTGAAATCGAGTAAAGAAAGTTATTATAAACTTATTTGAAAAAAGGGACATATTCAGACCTATATATATTATCGGCTCAAGCCAAATCAATTGGAAATGTATGTTCTCGCATATGTGTGTTAAGTTTATCCTAAATTAAAAACAAAAACAATTAAGTTTTGATAATGTCAATTAAATTATCGATAACAGCGATTAAGTAATCGATATAATCGATTAAACGGTAGATAACATCGATTAAAATATCGATTTCAGCGATTAACTTATCGGTAACATCGATTAAATTATCGATCTAAGCAATAACATGATATTTAACAGCGATTAAATGTATCAATAACATCAATTAAGTTATCGATACAATCAATTATTTAATATTTGCAACCCATATTTTCTGATAAATAAATAAAAACTTAATTTAGGAGATTTACCCATGGATACCTTTCACGAGAGTTAAAATTTGTAAGCTTAAAGAAATACATTTTGATATGAAAATGAGTTATTTCACAATGTGTTCAGCTCATTTGAATTCTTTTTCATTTCATATTTTCAATTTTCTGCAGAAATGTCCAAGAGCATAAACGTTAAATATAATCAGATATTCTGGAAAATCTCACCCCACACAGACTACCGAAAGAGAACAATACACAAATTTCTTGCTCACTTTAGAGAATCAGCCGAGAGCCCCCAAATAAAGCTCTTTGCTCGTAATTTACTCAGCGCATTTGCTGTAATCTTTAAGTTAGGCATATCAATTAACAGCCCGAGCGACAGGGCCTCACAATTAGATTACTTTAATTGAATAACTCACCTGGATCTGCGGGTTGTGGGATCCTTCATGACCATTGCCTCAGAGATATCGCCGTAGCGGCCAAAGTAATCGCGTAAGCTCTCTGCAAATACAAACAGGACGGGAAGCAGAAGAAGTGTACAGAAAATGAAACAAGTGTGTGGTAAATAATCAATAAGCGCAAGTTTATGAAATGTCAGGGAGCAGTCATCAAAAAATATATATACATATTTGACGAAATCACCGCCAGGCGAAATTTACTAATTTTTGTTACGGTCTTCATAAAAATTCGCGCGCGCGTTCGTTGCCGTCATAAATAAATGACGTCGTGCCACAACCAAACACACACACACACACACAACCACACACAAGCTGTGTGCCCTCCAATAAAACCCCAAACACCAACTCGCAGCGCCGCCCAACTCCAAAGCCAATTGCTGGACATTATTCACATGCACACGCTTCAAGGCTCAACAAAAACCAACAGAGAAAAAAAAACATAACCAAAAATCCATTCCGTGCCGCCTCTTTGGCACTCGCAGAGCCCAACCCAGCCCCAACTGGGCTGCTGCTGCTGCTGCTTGCCACGGCAGCTGTTGTCTGCGGTTTTGCCGAGCTAATCTGGCAGCCAGCGAGCGCACTTCAGTGGCACGTACGCACACAAACGCAAAACTGAAGTTATTTCAACAAAATTGCCAGACAAACAGCGAGTCTGTCAAGGGCTAGGAGACTGGGAGGCTGGGGTCCCCCCGTTGATGGGCCCAGCTAACAGTTTGGCTGCGATTTAATGCAGCAAAAAGCCGATAAAGTCATCTGCGCCAAGCTGGCAAAGAAACCCTAATCCAGTCCGACTGGATGCTAGCGTTGGGCCGCAGCAGCAGCAGCAGTCGCGTCATAAATTCAAACTACAATAAAAATTCAATAAAACAAACGATTTTTTGCCGCACACACACAAACACGCAGCAGCAGCAACAGCAACTAGTTGCGCTTGTGGCAGCAACAGCAATGTTGTCAGCGGTTCGCGTGGCAAGGTTTTGCAGGGAGTGGGAGGGCGGGGTGGCATGCAACGCAAAACAAGTCGAAATGCGTCGCGTGATTTACATAAGTATGCACAATAATTATGAACAATAAAAAACAATTTGTTTGCTTATGACAGTTTCGTTGGCCATAAATAACAGCGCCAACTGGCTGGCAGCAGCATGCCGGTGGGGCACGGGGCATGGGGCAGCGTGGCAGAGAGTGCTGCACTGCTGGTATCCTCGCTATGCGTGTGTGGCATGTAAATTGATGGCACACACACACATGTACAGGCAACTACAGCTCTGTACAACGGGTCGTATGTGTAATGCGCGCGCCCTACGTGGCATGCTACACTTTAAGTTTTAATGGGGCGGCTCGCTCGACATTTGAAATTGAATGACCTGCCAATTAGCTGCAGGTGTATACAACATTTCAAATAAACTTTCTATAAAGTAGCAAAAAGTCAAGCGTGCGTCTGAGTTAAGCTTTATTTATGAGTTGTCGCCTCGGTAAATGGCAATTGCAATTGCGCTGCAGTTCACCTGCGATTTGCCACACTTTGTGGCAGTACTTAAACACACATTGTGTGTGCCTAGATGCCAGTGGAAATACGCGAATTCGAGGCGCAAGTTTCATAGTTAGTTGAGGCCTTTCAAATTTACGAACTTGCAAGCATATAAAGCTTATTAAAAGTTTAAGCAACTATCATTTTGACAGGTTCTTTTGGCAAAAGTAACTGAAGTAGGTTTACATAAATTATATTTCAAAATAGTTTAAATATTTTTTAGCCAACAGCCTCTTATTTGAATTTGACCTTTCGGTTAGCAAAGTTCAACAAATTGTCTGTTTATTGTTGCATTTTGATTTAAATGGAATTTAGAAGAGCTCCAGATCTATGCTAAACACTTGCATCAAGTTTCAAGTAGATTTTTATACATGCCTTTTCACATTTTATAAATAGAATTCGTAGCCATAACAATATTAATAATAATACCACAAAAAACAATAATGCATAATAATTAACGAATACTTATAATAATAAAAATGTACTTTAAATTATCAAAAATAATCCTTGAAAGTTCATAGCTTAAATAATAATACACCTAAGTCTGTTTTTACACGGTCTTTTTTTACACGGTTTTGATATAACACGGTTTGAAAATTGAATATTTTTAATTTTTTTACACGATTTTATTCCATTTAGCACGATTTGAAATTTTATGTACATACTTAAATTTTTTTTGTCAAATTTAATTTTTGCGAAGTATGTTCATATCACAAAAAAGTATTTATGAAAGAAAAAAATTATTCCAGCGATGATAGTGAATGTATACGCGTTCGAAGCAAGCGAATGCGAATAACTGATGACGACAGCAATTAAATTTATGTTGCTGTATTTATGATTATCACTTATTTTATTTTATTTTATTTTATTTTATTTTTTACCTTAAAAATTGAATAACCTATTCTTTTCGTTCACAACATAGTTGTTTAGTTCCTGAACTTGCCATACATTTAATTTATATTATGTACTTTTAAGATTAGAGTGCATATCTTTTTTATCATTAATTACTATGCTTGTGAAAATAAGCATTATATATTTGATTTAATAAAATAAACATGAATTCTTGTTCTTAAAAATTCTTGTTTTTCACTAATTTTAATAGGTTTTAGAGATTAGGAACAAATCACCCATTTTTGTATACGATCAATGTCTTTTTTACACGGTTTTTTTTTACACGGCTTCTTCTGGAACCAATCTACCGTGTAAAAACAGACTTAGGTGTACTTTTATTATTTAAAAGTCATGATGTAAATAAGTATAATAATAAAAAAAATTGAAACATCAGAAAAAAAACTGCTTTTACAAGTTAATAATTAATAACTAATAATATTATTGGCACTAAATATCATACAAATAAAAATATGTATATATAAATAAAATGCATAATATAGTGAATATTCGCAAATCTTTATTTAGCTGGCTCGAGCTCCAGGGTTTTTTTAAAAAACAAAAACGAAACACATTTTTTGTTTAAATTGATATTTTCCAACAAAATTCGTCTGCACATCGACAATCGGCTTCAGGGCAAATATTTTACACGTTTGCGCTTCTTGACGTTGAGATTTCAACAAAATTGTGTTTCATTTTTATTTTTAATAAGCCCAGGACGGCGAGCTAGCTGAATAGAGATTTAAAATGCACAAAAATTTACAATATTTAAAGAAATAATATCATAAACAATATATATTTATAAAACATTTATTAATCTAGCACTTCTTGATTGCTATACACCAGAAATACGACCTAAGCTTTGCTTGAAGTGCATTAAAATAATATTATAAATTGAAATAATATAATAATAAATATTAATAATAGAAATTCTAATAGGAACAATATTAAAAATGATAATAATATTAATAATGAATGCTCTGCTAGAATTTCACAACGCACTCAGGAACTTTAGACGTTAATTAAGTCTGGCATCCAAAATGTCAATTTCTCCAGTTAAAAAACAATTTCAAATCGATTTAAAATAACTTAATAATTTGCTCAAAATGTAATTGAACTAGTTTCTCCTTCAAAGCGCAGACAAGTTCGTTAATTCACTTACTAAAAGCAAGTTAGGCTCTTCTGCGATTTATTTCTAGCATCGACCACTTGTGGGCAACTTATTTTTTTAAGATTGTTTCCACTCAAACTGTACATCCAGTGCAAACATATGTCACTTGTTATCCAAAACATGAAAATCGTGTATCCACAAACAGCTTCGTTTGTCGCCATTTGCGCTCCCTCTTCCACGATTCTGCTCCTTCGCCCTCTCTCTTTCTTTTACTCACTTGCAGTGTGTGCAGAGCTCATAACTCAATCAACTGCCCGAAATTAACTGTCCGTCAACCTTTCATTTACCTTTCTAACCCACTTTGTCGCTGCTGTTGCTGCTTTTGCAGCTCGCATTGCGAACTATTCGTTTCATAGAGCGACGACCATTTCGCATACCCAAATACCTTTCCGCCCAATTAACTACTTCACATTTCTCTCAGTGCACAGCGCCAACGCAGCCCCTGCCACAGTCATTCCCCCCCGTCCACCTACCGCCCTCTTGGCACTTGGCATGTGCATTGCATCGCTTTGTTCGCTGTCGGCCGCTGCGACGCTCATTTTTGAGTGACAGCTGCAAAGTTTGTTTTGCATTTCATATTTGCGCGCGCTCTTACCCCCCTCGCTCCCTCACTCGCCCTTTCTATTCGCGTGTGTGCGTGTGTGTGTGTGCACAGCGACAACTGTCACTTGACCGGCTGTCAGCGTTGCCCACAGCCAACCCCCCCGGGCCACCCGCATCAGGGCCAATAGAAGAGCTAGCAAACAAAATAAATGCGCACATGCATAAAGTGTAAATGCGAATAAAAACACAGAAAATCATAATAAAAGAAAGAAAAAAAGGAAATTAATGCGGTCTTAGGCGCAAATTAAATACCCTTCTAGACATATGGTTAACGGCTTTGCGTGCATCTGAGGAGAAGAGTTAAGCTCCTAATTGCTGAGTTTGGTTGGCAATTCTTGAGAAACTGCAGACTTTTTTATTCTAAGACTTATTTTTCCAACGATTTGCTTTTTGGATATATGTTATATAGTTTTTCGATATTAACCAGACTTAACTTTTATTTTAGAAACATAGTTAACTAGTTCATGCCAAAGCTTAATTAATATATTTTAAAATAAATCGAAGTTTATCGTAGTTAACTGTTGAATGATTGCATGAAACAGCTAGGTATAATGCTTACAAAAAGTAAGTCGAACTTATGCAAACATTCGTGAGGATGGCTTTTAAAAAGAGGAAAAGAGGACAAAGAAGCAGACAGACAAACATGGCTATATCGATGGCTTTTCTGATCGACTCTAATCGCGAATATATATCCCAAATGCTGTAAAAGTTGTCTTCTTCTATGCATTACGCACTGCATAACAAAATTAGACTACCCAACCGCAGCAAGGGCAAACGAAAAAATACTCATACAAACGAAGGAAGGATAGCAAAAAAAGTGGACAACAAATTAAAACGCGGCAAAATAAAATTAAAATTTATTTGCTACAGTAACAAAAATAAAAATAAAGAAAAGCCGATGTATATAAAATAGGAGAGCGAGGGCGAGAGCGAAGTTGCGGGCGGGGCAGCAAAGTGGCAACAACGACAACAAAATATATTGTTGTAACGAAGGCAGAAGCCAAACTTGGATTTAATTAAAATGTTTACCACAGTCATTTCATTTTCATAGCCAGCAAACATAAATTTTGAAACGCACAGCCACAGCAACAGCAGCAACAACAACAGCAACAACAACAACAACAACAACAGCAACAACAACAACAACAGCAACAACAGCAGCAACAACAGCGCTGGCAACCACAAAGCGAAACAGCTGCAAGAAAATGCCCCAAAAAACCATTAAACTTGGCCCAACACAACACACACTCACACACACACACACAACACACACTCACACACACACACGCACACTAACTGTATATAAATACCGTTATAGAGCCAACTCTCAATTTGGCCAATTTTGATTGTTGCATTTCGTAAGCAAAATTTGCCTGCCAACAAAAATAAAATAAATTTGCAGGTAATTAGTTCAAGCAGCTACCAGACGCACACACACACAGTACACACTTACACACACACACACACACATACACATATACGCACACACACTCACCCGCATACACATGCTTAATGTCAGTATTTATACCAAATCCATTTAGTAAAATTATTTATAAGAAAAGTCAACTCTAGTCTACCGCTCCACAGCCGCCCAACCCCAGGCATATCCAAATCCAAATCCGAAACCCGTTTGCGGTTGCAGGCATATTAACCCCTTAACGTTACAACACAGCCCGCCCTCTCACCCAAAGCCCCGCTCCCCCCCTCACCGCCTCACATGGTTGTATGTCAAAAGCACAATGCTGAAACCATAAATTTATGTGCTTTCTATTGTTTTTGCCAAAGAAAGCGGAAGTTGTGTGTTTTCTGTGGCAGAGCTAAGCCAGCAGCAACAGCAACAACAACAGCAGCAACAGCAACAAAAATAGCAACAACAACAAAACAAAGCAAAGCTACAGAGAAAAAGGTGTGCGCTTAGGGATTTCAATCAATTGTGAACCCAGGCAAAAGCAGTAACAACAAAAAACTAGACTATTTTCGGCACGGCGAAGATTAAATACCCTTTATATATGAACTTAATTTACGACCGACTGTTCCCATAGGAGCCATACCCAGGTTTGTTCTACCTTAAGAAACAAAAAAGATTTTAAATGCAAAACCAAATTTTCCAGCGATTCGCTTTTTAGATTCATAGAAGGTATAATTTTCTAATATTAATTAGGTTTCACTCATATGTAGGGAGCATAGTGCAAATGGAAAATTTCAAGTTTGGTCAAGATATTTTGAAAAATATGAATGCTCTTTTCCAAAGATTTATTCTATAGAACCTGTATGATATAGTAATCCGATTTGTATACCCTGATCCCATTGAAAATGGTAAAAATGTTAAAATGTATTTTAAAGATTTTTTTGGTATTTTAGGGCTATACGGCAACTAGTCTGCCAAGTTTATTTAAGATATCTTAAGAAACAAAAAAGTTTAACAGATAAAACCTCATTTTTTAAGCGATTCTTTATATAGATTCGTATGATGATATGGTTTGGTATATGTCTAGGTTGGTCAAAAAATAATTTTCTCCAACGATATTTCCTAAATTATATAGTTATCTGATCTTTAAATATTTTTGCTGGTGATTTAGGGGTCTAGGTCTGCTTAGTCTAGTAAATATCTTCAGAAACAAAAAAGTTGAACAAACAAAACCTAACTTTTAGGCGATATAGCTTTGTCAGCTATATGACATACTGCTGCGTTTCCGTTTTACAGGTTTGCCTAAAACGACGAGGACTTACTGATTAAGAAAATATACACTTAATGGATTCAAAGAAGTCTGCTTACATCCGTAGCACAATTTATAGCTTAATTACAATACCCTTTAGAAGGGTATAAAAAACTAAAGCTCTGCTCTCGGCTTGTTTTGTTTGAAAACGCAAATTGCTATTTTGTCTGCACACGCACACAGCGTGCAAGAGAGAGAGAGAGAGAGAGAGAGAGAGAGAGAGCAAGAGAGAGATAGACAGGGAGAGTTCTCTGTAACACATCCCGTGCCGTGTGGCATCATTTTTCATGCGCTCGAACAACTTTTGACAAAGGTCGGTCAAGCAAGTCTTAAAAACTTTGCGACAAGACAACGCACGTTTCATCTCCTGGTGCCACGCCCCCTGTGCCCGCTCACCCCTCAACCCCTCAACCAAGGCACACAGTGCCATCTGCATCTGCGTCTCGCTTTCGCTTAGTGAATTACGTCGACTTTAAGGGGTTAAAGTTCAGGTCGGTGAGCTACCGGGTAACAGTTGTCGCTGTTGGCTCTTGGCCCTAAGCCGTAAATAATAATATTTAGACAAAGAGGCCGCCCACACCAAAGTAAGCCCCAGCAACGTTTTTCGCACTGACATTTTGATGCCCTAAATCCATGGGGAAAATTGTACACTTGATAAGCTTGAAGGTCATATTATGGAATTACACAAGCTGAATATAGTTTTATAGTTGTTACTTGCGTTAAGTGAAAAGAATGTGAAAAGCATTTTCTTTCTCTCTTAAAGAATTTTAAGCAATATTATCCCTGAAATATTCTCCTCTCCTAACTTTCTAATATCTCCGTCACATTTCATTTCTATGTAAGAATATTTGGTTTCTTCTTTTTTCTCATAACAACCGCACAAAGTTTTCAATAGTCACGGTTCCCAAAGGTCTTTATAAAATTTATAGGCCCCGACGGCACTATAAAACTAGCAGAAAAATAAGAAAAGGTCGTTGTCAAATGTTCTGCAAATAAAATTAAAAAACGAAATAATAATAATATAGAAAATAAATATGCATGCTCTGACGCTCTCAGCAGCATTTAAAATTTAAACTCTCATTTCATATTTTTAAATTCACACATAAATTTCATATTCCCATATAAAAAGCAACCAGTTCCTGTTGACAAGCTTTTAAGATTATCAAAATCCGAATAAAATATAAATTCAAATTCAAATAAATTTGCCAAACGACAACAGACAATTCGGAGAGCTAGAAACACACAGAAAACTTATATATTCTAAACAATGACAAATTAAAATACCCATTAGCTAAAATGCTGCGTCACACACACACACCCACGCACACACAAAGACACACGCACCTTAAGCCCCAGCAGAAACTCGGAGAATTTGAAAGTTGTTTACATGCGTCGACATTTTTACCTTTTGGCAATCGAGTTAAAAGAAAGTTGCTAGCTGAAAAATTTGCCTAAGTTTGCGCGATTTATGGTTAGAAAAGTCATAAACTTATGGATTTATACCTTGACTTATGTAGCACTTACGATAATTGCATTGAATTGAGAATCGCCAAGAGAGGCGCGCGCGTGAGACGTTCTGGCAACTTTGCATAATTTATGTGAGCGCCGGTTCAAAGTTGAAACGACGCACAAATTAAAATCAACGCACAAAATGATTGATGAATGGCCAGCCGGGCGACGGGAAATTCTGAGTGTGTGTGTGTGTGTGTGTGTGTGGGTGTGTGTGTGTGCGTGGGCCCTTTTGTTTGGGACCCGCACAGTCATTTTAATAGTATATATGGGAATTGGGGGACGGAGCCGGACGGACGGCGTTTCAGAGTTTGCTGGTCTCCGATAACCAAGCAAAACAATGGGCCAAATATATATGGTATATACTTATGCGTATAAATAGCACAAGGTAAACGGGGCCCCAAAAACCAAATAGAATGTCAAAAATCAAAGTCCAAGCCAAAGTGCTTGCGAAAACAAAAGCCAAACAAGTCGCTGGGCAAACAAAAGGTGGCCAAAAACTTTTGGCACAAAACAAAGCACAAAGTGGGCCGCAAAGGCAAAGGCAGAATCAGAAAACTTTCAGTCAACTGAGCGAGAGATGCCTGCTTATCTACCAAATATAACCCCAGAGCCCCGAGTACAGAGCCCCAAGTCCAGAGATGCCTCAGATGCCGCACCACGACATGGGCGCATCAAAAGCATGCTAATGTCCAGCTCTGGCCGCAACGACCAGGACCTGAGGAATAGCCAAGGCTTGGCAGGAGGCGGCAGCCGAGAAGTCAAGCACGAAAAAGGGTCAAGAAATGAAAGCTTAGAGAGCTCTGATATGCGAATCAATTGATTTTGAGCCGTAACCGGAGAGAGAGAACTGAAAAAGTGGGCGGACGGGTGTGGCATGGGGTTTGGGTTTGCGGAAAATGCAAAGTTTGTTTTTGCGAATGCAGTCGCACGGAATAAATTTCTCGCAGCGCAGGTAAATCGTCGTGGAAATCACTGAAGGCAAATTAAAAAGTAACTGACAAAAGAAAAGCGAAAAGAAAATAGAAAGCAGAAAGGAAGAGCAAAGAAAAAGCGGAGCATCCAGTCAGCTATAGTCAGCCGATACGGAGCCGATTGGACAAGTCAACTCAATAAACGGCATAAGTAAGAGCCGAACAAAAGGGTCAAGCGTTGCGAATAAACTGAAGTGGGAGGCCGGGTGGGGGGGAACTTCGAGGAGGGGGCTGTGAGGCAGGCTACGTCCGGGTGGTTTGCTTGGGGTGCCAATAAACCAAAAATGCGACGCTCGACGTAAATGAAGCCGCCTTTTGTATTATTATAGCAGTAGATATTTGAGAGGGGGTCGGATGGGTGTGTGCGTGTGTGTGTGTGTGTGTGTGTGTGTGTGTGCGTAGAGACCTGTGCTGCTAAGCATTTCCTTATATAAATTATTGTGAATTTATGCGAATCATTTCCAGTCGGATTGCGTTCAGCCGGGCAGCGGCAAAAGCCGCCATGGATTTTAACTTTATAATTGAATCCATTACTTAAGGAACGTGCAGCAGGCAGGCTTGCCAAGATTTCGATGTATTAAAGTGTTGGCAGCAGCGCTCTAGCTTGGAGTTAACCAACAACCAGACAAACCCCCACAAAAAAAAAATTAAAAAAAAAAATGAAACAGGCAACAAGCCCAGCTCTGATTGAGGGGGTAGGGGTGGGGGGAGGGGAGTGTTGAACGCGCGGCGAATTAAGTTTTTGGTTTGTTGGCTACACAAAAACCTCGAAATAAGTTTTAATTACGGGCATATGATGGTGGCCGATAATACGATGAGAGAGCGAGACAGTGAGAGAGAGAGAGAGAAAGGGAGGGCGAAAGAGTGGGTGGGGCAGCGGGCGGGAAAAGTTTGCAGCCAAGGCAACCGGCGTCGAAGCCGTTGACTGACTTGAAAAATTCTATTATAATTAATAGCAGAAAATTATGAAATTAATGCAAGACGCAAACGCACACACACACAGCCACACACACACAGACACACACACATACGCACACACCAAATTGGATTCATTAAAAATGAAGTGGGTTTTCGGGCTAAAGGCTTATCCCAAACAAATTAGAAATGCTGCGAAAAACTGCACGGGGCACGGGCAGCCAACAATTGAGGCCAGAGTCAAAGGTTTACGAATGGGTTAACGAGTAAGAAAAGACAGTCGAAACCAAAAGGGGTTTAGTAGCTAGGGTTATTCGGGCTCTAACAATGGTAATCATAATGGAATAATAAACGAAAAGTTAATGCAATGAGAAACTGGATTAGAAGCTGATTTCAGTCGCTTAAATACAATTACAATAAATGATTGCAGCTTAAGCAGCTCAGAAATGTGAGAGAAAAGAAAAGAAGAAAAATGAACTTTTCTTTTGGGATTTTTAATAGAGTAAAATTGGTGCATATTGAGAATCATTTATAATTTTAAATAAATAATTAATTTTAAATTAAATCATAAATAAAAAACTATTCATTTCACAAGCATTTCCTTAAGAGCCTTTCTTAAATTAAAGACTGTTTTATATAAGTATTTTTATTTTTATATGTGCCCATTTGTCCTCTGTACACAACTTATATTTGAGCACAGATATTTTATGATCGGGCTACTATAAAATATGGCTGATACAGATATAATTGGTCGCAAATTGATGGCAATTTAATGGACCATGCATTTGTTAGAGCTTTAATGTAAAGCAACAAATAACTAATATAAAAGTGTTTTAATTCTGAGAAAATTGCTATTAAGCAAAAATTTCTCTTAGTTTTTAAAAAACTGGAATTGTTTTTAAAGCAATTTTCTTTAATTTTAAAAAAATGACCCAAAACACATTTGCCTATTCTCATTTTTCTATACATTTTACCTCTCAGACTCCAAGTCTATGCCAATTAAGATTTTGTTTTCTGAAAGTGAACTATGTTGTGCGCCCATCAAATAACCAAACCTCAGGAAAGTTGGAGAATGCCAACGAAAGCCACTCTATATGCACTCGGTGGCCACTCTTTTGGCTAGCTCATCCAGTCAGCGAGGCGGTTATATCAGCGCGCTTTCAAGTATTCACGCAATTTTTCATACTAATTACCAAGCAATTTACTTTAGTGTTTATACTCAGAGTACCCTCCTTCCCAGGCAACAGCATTTGGCGACTGGGTGGCAGTTGATTGGCATTGGCAGCGGCAGGTGGCCGCCTCATTAGTGGCTTAGCTTGGTGTACAAAATGCCGCACTTATGGCAAACGGCAATGGGCAGAGGCGAGAGGTGTTGCCAGTTAGCCAGCATGAGACATGAAAAAGCAGCAGCAGGAACAACAACGAAGGCGGCATCAAATTGACACTTAACCAAAGCGCAAAGTGCTGGCCGGGGGAGAGAGCGAGAGGGAGAGTGAGAGAGAGTAATCGGAGACAGCAGTGGCAGCAACAATAAGGCAGCCACACGTTGACCAGCAGCCAGTTGCAGAAGCAGAAGCAGCAGCAGCAGAAGCAGCAGCAGCGGCGAGCAGGAAGCAAAGAGCTGGCGACTGTGTAAACAAAGACGAGAACAACGTGCAGCAGGACACACACAGAAGCAGCAGCAGCAGGAGGAATGACAAGCGACGAGGCTGCCTGCCTGCCTGCCAAGCTGCCTGCCACATATCAGTCAGCAGAGAGCAAAAGCTGAGGGCGCCTTTAAACTGTTTTTTCGGTAGATGGGAGGGAGGGAGGGAGGGGGTGTGGCACTTGTTGGTGTCCATAAGCTGGCTGGGCAAACAGGCAAACAAACGCAACTAACAAGCCATAAGATGACAGCCAGCCAGTGACAAATTGTGCCAAATCGAAATGGTAAACAAATGCCAAAGAGCAGCAACGGGGCCAGAGATCAGTCACGCCCAGAATCAGGACGAGTATAAACCCCTGCCACATACCACCCCGCCCCTGACCAACAAATATGCAAATATTGCGCACAGCTGTTAATTTGCTAAGCGCATAAAAAATATGAGCAACAATTGCTCGACGGAGAGCGAGAGATTGGTGTCCGGCACAAACTGTGGCAAATCGATAGCATTACATTATTTATGCAGGGCAATCAAATGTGCCACGGGGCGTATGCGCAATGGCAGCGACAGCAGCAGCTAAGAATGGACCTTGTCCAGGACGAATACGTTTGCCTTAGCTGCCGCGGCCACTTTGTGCGGCATTAGCTAAACAAATAATCATTACTTTTTCCATTTGTTTTTGAATGCTTGATGTCTGAGCTGCACACACACACGCACATGTGTACCCTCTAATGTGTGTGTGTGAGTTTTTCTCTTAGTGTATCGATAGCCTCCGACTGGCAGGCAAATAAAAATCTCTCACGCATTCGCAGCACGTAGCAAACGCCACCCTCCCGACCTACCGCCCTCCCACCGCCCCCTGTCCACGCCCACCACTTGACTAACACTGAGTTACGGCAGCAGCTCTTGAGGCACAATTTACTCCCCATTCTTTACGCACCCCCCCCCCCCCCCGCATCTTCTAGACTTATTTAAAAAAAAAAAGAAGAAAGGAAAAAAAGAAAGAAAAGTATCAATTTCATTGTTACGCGCACTCGATTCTTTTTCTTTTCTTTTGCTTGTGCACGCTTCCCCATTCTCTGGCATACCCTACGGCTAGGGTATTAGAATATTATGAAATTAAGCTGCAACTTGTAACACTTCGCCAGCAGTTGATTAAAGCAACGCTCAGCTCGTAGAGTCAAGGATTACAAAGAATACAAAGTATTCGATTTCTTTTATGAAACTCTTGAGGAAAACTTAATAGTAATTTTATTATTATTTTTTATAGTTTATTCTTTTTAAATAAGTAATTAAAAGTTCCTTTAAGGCTTAGACGTAATCTCAGGCTTTAAGATGACGTATGCTTAAAAATAGTGACAAAGAAACTTTTCCAGAATTTAATAACTTATTAAAAAATAATTTTCGAATTCGATTAGAACATGTTGGTTGTGGAATTATAATTTATATATTAAAAGAATATTTAAACTTGATTCAAATAGGATTTTATATTGGATCGAATCTATAATTTGTATTTAAATCTTAAGCCAAATAACGAATCGAACCATATTTTGCTTCAAAAAGTTTATTGTATATTCAGCAATAAAAAAATAATTTATAAATTTATCCCCAATCATTGCATTTATCTAATCATATTTGATAGATGTCAACATTGAGGCAGAGTTCAAATATAGCCCGCATTTTGTTTATGAAAATATGAACGGGCTGTCATATTTTCTACACAATGGGCAAGAGATAGTTAGGCATTTCATTTTTGTATTCAAATTCTGAAAATGTATGACAAAGCATTAGGCGAAGCCTTAAACCAAAAGCTGGAATCCTGCTTCCACATTCACAAACTCAACCTCAAGGCGAGTGGAGGCCATATAAATATTTGTAGTAGTACATATTGTATTATGTGTAATATTGGAATATATATTCGATAAGTTAAAGAAATGCCTTCCTTACATAATAATAACTTATTTCGATATGTGCATATAATCAATAGTAATTTGAGAATTTATCTTAAGTACTCTATGTATCGATATATCGATACGAATGAAAGGCGTTCGTGGAGGCAATTCGTCGAATAAAAAGGAATTAAGATTGTACGCATTCCTTTTTGAACTTATTTTGCCAAGAATCGGTCAGACATATTGCCCACTTCGTCAAACAGAAAAAGTTTTAGGGATAAATATCCAAGTCAGAGTTTCAAGATATGCACAAAATACAACAAGAATATTTACCGATACTTATCGATAAATATCTCATTCTTAGTTTTTAGTTCAAGAGTTAATAGAGTTTCATGTATTGATCATTCTCGATATATTTATATATTCTTTTGTATATATTTCTGTATATCTAAATATCTGTATATCTATATAGCCTAATATCTATATGTCTATCTATCAATATATCTACATCTTAAAGAAAATGTTTAAAAAATCTATCTTTTATATTCAGCTTCCACATATAATTATTTATAAATAATAACATTTTTTAATCCTTAAAGCAGGTCTGAAGCAACATTTCATGCACTTCTTACAAGAAATAATATATCTATCACGAAAGAGTATACAAAATTTGTTCTATTCAGTGTGCAATTTCTTTTTATATGCGTTTGCTTTATTTTTATTTGGCAGTGCAAAGTGAAATAAATTTTGTAACGCCAATTGCAGGGGCCAGGGCCAATATTGGAAAATGTTCAGCGAGGGGTCAGGCATGAAAATTATTGGCCAGTCATGACGTGAGTTTCGAGTTTTTCATTTTCTTCAATTCATTTTCTTTGCCCTGCCTTCCGTTGCGTTGCGTTGCGTTGCGTTCCGTTGCGTTACGTTACATTACGCTGCTGGACATTACGTTACGTCTTGTGACTTTTGCATAAAATTTCAATAAGCGTGGCGTCTGCTCCGTCACAAATGAGTTTTTCCCAACTGCTTGCCATAGATTACGAATAGTTTGGAGTTTTTCCTGTGCTTTTCTCTGTTTGATTTTTATTTTTATTGGGGGTCTGTGCTTTGTTTTGTTGGCTGCCGTTTTCCCTGGAGGCAAATTTTTGAGCTAATCCCGTGCTACAGCTGAGCTGAAGGGATAATGCATCATTTGTGGTCAAAATGGCAAACGCGTTAAGTTTTTATGGCCAACGACTTTTTGGATCTAGACCAAAATCAGCTCTTCCCTGTGTACGTGTGTGTGTGTGTGTGTGTGTTTTGCTTAGCTCGTTTGCTTTGTACTTTATTTTATCGCTGTTGGCAGCCGCCACCGAAAACCAAAACAACAATAAAAACAGTCAAAAAGCACTCGAAATGCCAAATGAGCTGCTTGGTCAGACCCCCCCCCCCCCTCTCTCGCCCCTTCCGCGCCTAGCTAACTGGTACGCCTTCTATTTGCCTAATGGGCCCCTAAAGTGAGGGCCAACACAGCACAGGCACCGCCCGCCTTCGGCGCGCACCTTTGCAATTAATCCGCGCGCCCCAGCCACGCCTTCGGTTTGACTGCGGCCAAGGAATGCCAGAGCTTTGTCTCCGCAGCGCTATGCCACACCCCCGCCAGCTAGCTGCCGCCCTTGCCCACAAGTTTTTCATAAACAAAACTCGGAAAATCTGCTGGCTGCCAGCAGCAGCGAAACATTTGAAGCACTCGCTCCAAAGCCACGACTGCAATTTGGCAGCGATTTCGTTTGCCCACAGAGAGTGAGAGGGAATTCGCTGCTCCGATGGCCCCGGGGAACAGAGAGAGATTTGTGTGGGGGGAAGGTGTTGCTGTGCCGGAGAGCAAATGCCGGCTGCTATTTTCGGTCTCAAGTGACAAATATTAGAGCAGTCTTTATCGCTAATTAGACTTTGTAGCCGTAAATCTGTTGTCATTTCTTGTTGCTGCTGCTGCTGCTGCTGCTGTTGCTTTGCTATTGTTGTAAATTGTTGCTGTTGTTGTTGTAATCGTGGCCAAAGCCAACAGACCACGGCAAACACACACACATTGCCCCTCACTCCTTACTCCGTACGCACCAACTGAGACATGGCAAATGCGTTTCAAAGTTTGCCAAGTTTGTCGAAACTGATGCCGGAAGCATTTGGTAGACTCTTGAGACTGGAAATTGAGCAGCGGCACAGCGCATCGTTTGGGGAAAAGGACATTCAAAATAAACATATGAATACATATGTGAATGCGGCGAAATGAGTCGAGTGTGTGCACTCATGAATGTTGCATGCACTGATTGCAGACAACGGACAAGTGATAAAATAAATTAATGCAAGCCAAAAACTTCGAGAGAAGCCAAAAACTACTGTCAGATCGTTAAGGAAATTAATGGAATATGGAAGAGTTGATGACATATATGGAATATGCAGATTATGTTAATTTTATTAATTTGACTATAAGAAGTAAAATATAATAATTGCCTGTAATAATCGAGAAAAGGCAGAGATCACATAAATATAATTTATTTATTATTTAAAATAAAATTAATTAATGCATAAACAAAAACTTTCAGGGTCCAGAAACTAAAGGAAATTGTTAGAGATATTATCTCTCTTTGTATGTCTCTCTCATTTTATTTATCCGTCTTTCTCTCTCTCTCTCTCTTTCTCTGCCTCCCTCTCTTTCTCTAACCCTCTCGACCGCGCCCTTTCCCTCTCTCTGTCATGCTCTGTCTCACTGTGTATTTCTTTCTCCATCTCTTTACTTGTTTTCGCTTTCTCTCTGCCTCTCTCACTCCCTCTCTTTCTATCTTCATTAATTTTTATATTTTACTCTTTCTGAATCTCATTTCGTCTATTCTTTTGCCTTTTGTCTCTCTATATTTGCCTTCATTTTGCCATCTTTCTTTCTCTTTCTGTCCTTTTTTCTGTCTTTCTTTCTCATTTTTCGCAAATTTTTTACCTTTAGTTTCCCCTTGGTTATCTTAATTTTCACCCAATATCTTTATGTCTCCCTATCTCTGTCCCTCTATCTCATTCTCTCTATCTCTGACTCTGACTTTCATTTTTCACTTTCTCTTCCCTTTCTGTCTCTTCTTCGTAATTTTTCTCTCATTCCCTATTTTCATCTTCATCATCCTTCTATCTTTTCTTGTCTCTTATCCTATCTGCATAAGATGCCATTTGCTCGATCTCCGAGTCTGTTAGTTCCTGTTTCTTTTTGATCTTCTTGTCCTTCTTCCCGCTCATTACATATTCGTACACCTTACTTCTTGCTAGTTATTTTTCTTTCATCACTTGATGTCTCTGTGCTCCCCCTGTATATTTGCCTCTCTCTTTTCTTATTTTTAATACACATGTAACACTCGTTTCATTGGAATCTTTTGAGTAAACCACAATGTAGGGGTTAGAAATCAGTCTAGCATATAACCGGAGCCGAGCTAGCTACGAATGCACTTGTAAACTGTGATGCAGACATATAATACACAATATTAATTAAAGGCAATGCAAACTCAGAACCATGCTGGGCCCATGGCGGCAATTAGTTGTCTCAGAGCGAGAGAAAGAGAGAGAGTTACGCTTCACTTAATTTGTATACCATTTGGCTTGTAGCGCATATTATTTCCGCTTTCGAGTGCCATTTTGTGCACAATTTTCATTATTCTTTTGGCCTCAAAACAAACAACAACGGAAAAGCGATTAAGTACTGTTATTGCACTGACTGCAATGGCAGCTAACTAGGAAAAACAATGGCCTTGGATGGCATCCAGCTGCCAGTTCGAGTTGGACTCTCCGCTTCAAGTCGGATTCGATGGCATTAAAAAACGGCACTACGATTATACGAATTTTTATGGCACATATGAGACTCATAGACAAATGGATGCGGAGCGCAGCTTGCCAAGAAAACAAGCTACAATATTGTGTGTACGAGTGTGTGTGTGGCAATTTATGCGGCGCAGTGTTGCATTAAATGTACAGTCAAATGCTTGAGTTAATAAAAAACAGAGGAGCCGCACAGCTGGAAATCCTTCAACAGCAGGCGCATATTCTGGCCAACTTGAAGTGTGGCCTCAAATGAAGCATGCCCGAGGCGTGGTAATAAGCGCCGAGTTTCTGTACAATTGGGCCGGGTTTTGAGCCAACTCAAGCGCAACCAGAAAACTTAGTTAACTGCGGCTGTAACTTCCACTCACAAACACACATACATACAGGCACACGTGCACACGCACACGCATATACAGCTCTTGTATATGTATGATAAATAGCTTTCAATTTATATGCCTCGAGGGCGGACCATGCCCAAAGTTTTGGCTGGCGAACGGTGCGGGCCTTAAAGGTGTTCAAGGGTCATTTATCAGGCAGAGCGGCAACATTTAGCGCTGGCTACATAGGTGTTTGCATGAGTATCTGTGCGCGTGTGTATAAATGTGTGTGTGTGTGTGTGTGTCAGTGTGTGTGTGCGACAAGGAAAATTTATGCGCCCCTGTCGCACCTACCACAGCGCTTTGGACATGGATACGCAGCAGCAGCTGGAGCTGGAGCTGTAGCTGTAGCCGGAGCTTTAGTTGGAGCTGGAGTCGCACCGTGGAGACCTCTCGCTCTCGACTAGTTTGGCGCATTCGTTTCGATCTGAAAGTGAAAATCATTTGCAATTGTGGCAGGCGGCGGCGGCGGCGGCAAATGCCGTTACATGTAATGGCTGTGCCACAGAGCGGTCGAAATTACTTTAACCCGGCAGCAGATGGAATCTCAAGCGGAATGGTGGGCGAGGGGCGAGGGGCGAGGGGGCGACGGGGTGTGCTTGTGCCTGTTAAATGAGTGAGTAAATGTGTAGCTGTCGACAGGTGTGCAAGTAACTACACACACTTACACGCACACACACACACTTATACAACATAAGAAACCTTTGCATACGGGCCCACACAATTTATATTTGCCAAAGTTTTCCCTCTGCTGCTGCTCCAGCTGCTCAACGGGGCTTGCAGGTGGGTTTTAGAGTAAAGTGGTTGGGGGAAATGGTTTTCAACATCCATCGCCTCGTCAAAGTTAATTAATTTGCAGTCTCAGCCCGTTCTCCACAGCTCATTCAAGGCAACGACAAGTGGCAAATGTCTCGCTTACAATCTAAAACTAACGTTTCGTCCTGAGTTCAGTTCAAGCTGTGCCACGCCCACAAATCTGCGGCTACAGCCAACAGGTATTTATGAACCATAAACTTGAATAAATTATTTACATAGACTCAAGAGCCAATTTCAGCTGAAACTGTTTAATTGGCAGCTTCTGTTGCCTACTTAGCCTACTTATCCTACTTATCCGCACAGCGGATAAGATTCCACGCTGGCTGTGGCTGGCAACTAAAGAAAACCAAAACTTGGTACTTCTTCACTTGTTAACCGTCAATTAACCATTAAATTACTTTTATAAGCTGCTTATTAGACTCTTTTTAATTTGGTATCAATATATTTAATCCGTCTGAATCCGTTCTTTATCCGATTTATGAATTTGTTATCCATATATTTGATCCGTCTCAGTCCGTGTCTTTATCCGATTTATTGATTTATTATCCACATATTTTAAGCGTTTCACTTCGTTTCTGTTCTTTTAATTTGTTATCCTTATATTTTATCCATCTCAGTCCGCTTCTTTATCCGATTTATTTATTTGTTATCCATATATCTGACTCAGTCCGCTTCCTTATCCAACTATTTCATTTGTCAGTCCGAGGCATCTCAGAACGTTACTTTATCCGAATATTTAGTTTCTTATCCATACATATTATCCGTCTCAATTCGTCTCTTTATCCGATTTTCTAATAAGTTATCCATATATTTTATGCGTCTCACTCCGTTTTTGTATCTGATTTTTCAATTCGTTATCCATCTCAGCTCGTTAGTTTTTCCGAGATTTAGTTAGATACCCAAGTAGTATATCCGTCTTAGTTCGTTTCTTTATCCAATTCATTTATCCGTTAATCATAATATAATTTTATATACAAACTTCTTTAAGTTAAAATTAAATAAATAAAATAGCTATGCTTAACCGTTTTTTGTTCTCTATCATTTTTAAAAATTAGTTTCTCATCAGTTTTATGAATTCATAGAAGTTTAAGAAATTTGAGAAATAATATAATTTTTAAAGCTGAAGCCTGCCACTAAACTTTAACTATCCGAAGTTGAATATAAATGAACAAGCCATAAGTTGACCAAATCGTTTGTCAATCTTCTAAGTTTGTATTCTTTTTGTTGATTTTCAAATGAAAAACACTGGGAAAATTTGTTGCACAGTGTTGCAGTGTTCGCCAAATGCGCCAATTGAATTGAATTTGTGCTACAAATCAAGTAAGCAACTTAACAGCTTAACAATAGCCCCAAAGCAACGCACAATGCCAGCCCCTAGACGCTTACCCACAGCCCCTACACCCACCCACACACACACGCACACACACACATGGCCATCAAGAATGGGTCTGACCCCAATCAGGGAAACAGCGGACAATGTATACACACACCACATACCACACACAGACCACGCACACACCACACACACACGCACACTCATACACACACTCGACACACACACGTATCCTTACGAAACGGAGGCAATCAATTGCAAGGAATGCGAGAGAGCAAAAAAATGCACAAGCGCTTTGCCTTTGCCTTTGTGCGTTGAACACCTTCAGCAGAAGGGTCCCACCTAGCCAAAGCTGCCGCTGCCACGGCTGAAGTGCAGCTATAAAATACTAATCCGCATCAAATGAATGCTACATCAATCTTGTGTCGAGCGCAGGCAGCAAAAGCAACAGCAACAGCAGCAGCAGCAGCAGCAGTAGCCGCAGCGACAGGTGCGTTGAAGCAACCGGGCAGCAGGAACGGAAGCGGGAGAAGCAGAAGCTGCGTCAAGGGGCCAGAGTCCTGGCAACTGGCAACTCAGAGGCGGCACTTTAATTTTGTTACTAAGCCCGGGCCACAGTTGACAGACTGGCAGTCCACTGGCGGCGACGCCATATGCCGAGGAGCCGCTCAAAAGTCATTTCCGCAAACGTTTCCAGCTGCGGGGAAGGACAGAGCCAGGGAGAGACGGAGGGGGGGGGGGGGGGAGAGAAAAGACAGCGAGGACAAGAACAAACAGGCAGCAAAAACTAGGGATTAGGGATTTGCGTGCACATAAATGAATTTTGTGTACGCAGCCGCCGCCAGCGACGAGCATGAGACGCACATGATAGGCAAGCGGGAGCGGTAGCACATGAGGGGGGAGGGAGGAGAGAGCATAAGCCCAAAGTAGCAAACCCAAACCCGAAGCGCAGCTGTGTGTTATCTGCACACGTGCAACATGCAGCAAGCAGCAAGCAATGCAACCAATGAGCAAAACTACACTCCGACCCCATAACTTGCCACACGTCCTGCCTGCTGTTTGCATTGGTGAGCTGCACTACAGCAATTGTTGGCATTACGTGCCACTCTCGATTGCCATTCAATGCCAGCAGCAGCATCGGGAGCGGGAGCGGGAGCAGGAGCAACGGGAGCAGCCGCAGACGCTGGAGCGACGCCGGAGCCGCCAACTATTGAATTACTTTCAGCCTGCGACTGCGAGTGCGACTGAAGATTGCACTTGAAATAGGATTCACAGCTCACTCGCTCTCCAAAAGCTTCAGATTTTCAATTTCCGTTTCCCTTTTTGCGCCATTTTTTTTCCATTTTTTTTTTTACCAACAGTCATCGCCGCCCGCTTCGGCTTCTTTTTTTTTTGCTTGTGTCTAAGCAAATGGAATAAGCGCGCTCATTGGTTGGGCTTGTTACTGAGAGATGGATACATGGATAAATTGACGGATGGATAGATGGATGGATGGTTGGTTGGTTGGATGCATGTATGGCTGGCAAGCCATGAGGATGTGGGCGATTACGGTAATGCGCTACAATAAGCAATGTTGCAGTCAAAGTGAAAGTGAAAGCGGAGAGTGAAAGTGAAGGCAAGTGATCAAAAATGTGAGATTGTGAGATTATGAGAAGAGAGAGAGAGAGAGAGAGAGAGAGAGAGAGGGAGAGGGAGAGAGGAAGGGAGGGAGAGAAAGAGAGAGATTGAAAGGAGAGAGCAAGAGAAGGAGAGAGTGGGAAAGAGCGAGAGAGAATAAGAAAGAAGCAGAGAGGGAGAGAGTGAGAGAGAGCGAAAGAGGGAGTGAGAGAGAGCGAAAGAGTGAGAGAGACGGAGGGAGTGAGAGAGAGTTAGAGAGATGAAGACAGTGACAGAAAGCGAGAGAGAAGGAGAAGCCTTAGGAACTATCAGATATTTTTAAAATAATCAAATACACTGCCAACAAAAATTATGGCACATGAAATTGAATAAAATATAAGAGTTTAAAATTGTAAATAAATGACAATATTTATGAAATGTTATTTGTAAGTTATTACGGAAATATAAATAAAAACCCAACATAGACCTCGATCCGAAAATAAAGGTGAAGTAAGAATTCAACTTTCAGATTATTTAGTCCTTTACGAACCAAATAAAATTATAAAACACAGCTGGAAAAATATTATGAGTTTCCCAAGTAAAATACTGGTAATTATTTGTACGGGTTCCACGTTGCAAATTTATGAATCTAGCAATTTCTTAGCCAGAAGACACAGAAGTAGCCACTTTAATGTTCTATTCCAATATTAACGATGATAATAATAAAATAAAATAAAGGCCAAAAAAGCTGCACTTGATATCCTCTTAATATTATCTCCTTAACTTATTATCGGAAAAATTAACAAGCAAATAAATACTTCATTATATCTACAACATCATTAAATGTATTTGGGTCAAACTACATGCAATAAGTGCATAGAAAATATGTAGTTGCAGATGAACATATATACAAAAAATATATATATATAAATAGAAATATATTTTTCCATGGACCATTCGGGCTGCCGTTAACAGCTCAGAGCTGTCGGCGGTGCCTGTGCTCATGTGTCTAACGCATAATATATGTACTTGGTAATAATGTGCACCTGCAGATGATTGCAGGGCATTTGCAACCAGGAGCAACCAGGAGCAGCAGCAGCAAGCAGAAGCACTCGTTTGCCGACACGTGCATCATTGACGTTGTCCATGGCAGCGCACACACACACACACATATATATATATATAGAGTGTATGCCACGCCCCTGTCCGCACCCAAGCAGCCTGGCAGTATATCAATCCTTTAAGACGCAACATTCAGTGCCAATCAACAAGTGCGTTCCATCTTGAGCTGAGGCAAGACCCCTGTGCACTCCACCCCCCCCCCCCTCCCCCCCGGGGCAAGACAGGGCAGGGCAAAACTGTGGCATTCAGGAGCAGAAAGGACGCCTCAGCATATATGCAACAGTGCGCTGAACGCTTTTATTGCTAACCATTTCTTTCTGCTGCTCCCGCTGCTGCTCCCGCTCCTTCTGCTTGTCCTTTTTGTGCGCTAGCAAGGATTTGTACATACTACATGTTGGCCAACGGGGGAGCGGGGGTGTTGGGAGCGTCGAATTGAATGGAACTCGGCACGTATTTGTCACGTATTATATATTTATAGCAACCAATGAACCGTTGAATGCACGGACGCACGCTCGAGGGGGAGCCGGAGACGGATTCGGTTCAAAATGGTTGGCTGGGAATGCATAAAATGGTAGAATTTGCTCATTGCTCATACGCCGCGTGTGCCGTGCCGTGCCGTGCCGTGCCAGTTGGCGAGCTTAGTTCAAATTGAATACTTATGGGCTAGTGGCAAGGAGCTGCAGATGTGCCACATCTACATATAGAAAGAGATAAAACTCTATCAGCTGCTGCTGCTGCTGCTACTGCTGCCGTCACAGTTTAATTATAATTTTAATCACTTTTGCAGCAGCGCGGCGCGGAAATGAATTTTATGAAGCGTACGCCGAACTGTCATGCCCAACATAAACTGTTGTCAGTCCGGGTTAGGGAGGGGGCGGCAAAAAGGGACCAGGCGGGCGGGCGGGCGTACAGACGAAGGGACGGTGGGACGAACGGACTGTCATGTCAATTCAATTTTCGTGCTTCCGTGCGCGGCGACAAGTTTTAGCCAGAGAGTTGTTGGCAACCGCTCACCTCTCTCGCCTCTCCTCGACCGCCCCTTTTGGAATGCCAGAGCACGGATTGTCAGCCCAACGGCACTTTATGTACATCATCATCATCGTCATCATCAACACCTTTTTGCCAGGCGCCATTTACACGCCGTCGTCTATCCTCGTCTCCAGGTCTAATCAGCACAGACAGCACAGACGTCCTGGAGGCTGCTGCTCAATCTACTTGCCACCGCCCGCCCCTGCCCCCGCCCCCGCCCTTGTCCTATTCCACCTGTCTCTCCCACTCTGACCTCGCTCGTCTCTGTTCGGATAAGCGAATCAATTTAAATGCCGCATTTGTTGCATAGATTTGTGTTACCCAAAGGAGAAACGGCTAAAAAGCATACAGCAAATAATAATTTTATAGTCCTCGAGTGTAATTGGGGCCAGGCTACCTGTAAAATGATTAAACTAAGTGCTTTTCTCAGCAGGTAGTCAGGCTGAATGTCAGTGGTTTAGCAAAAATATGAAAATCTTAAATTCCCAATTCAAAAGTTGAATTGAGCCCGAGCAAAGCCTAATGCATTACTTATTCAGCGGGTTGTAAGGCTAAAAATCATATATGCATGAAATATTCACAGCTATTTTCAGGGGTTTGGCATGTCTTAATCATAATTAAGCGTGTTAAATAAGTTAAGTGAAAGAAAATTAAAGGAATAAATATAAAAAATAATTTCGAGGGATTTGAGAACTTGTAGCCTTAAAAAGGGAAAGAAAAGGAAGTCCTTGGTAATAACTGCTTTATAAAATAGAAAGAACCCAAGTTCCCGTATTCAAGTATTTTATGTACCCAGAAAAGTCAGAACTTTTCTGGCCGGAAAAACGCACACACCTTATCTAATTTGCTTACAGGGCATAATTATGAAACTTGGCCCCGGGGCAAAGAAATTGAATCATATTTTTAACACAGCAAATGCAAATTATAATTGCCAACTGAACATTTGCCGAACATCCCCCCTTCCCCCTCTTGGCATACCACAGATCCCATTCTCGTTTCTCGGAGCCCATTCATGGGTTCATCATCCATTTTGTTATGAATTAAAACGAAGGCGAAGACTGCCCGAGACGAGGCTGATGACATGTTTTGTCCACAGGCACGCATTCTCTTGCGGCGGGCCTGGTCTGGTCTGGTCGGGTCTGACTGGCTGGCTGGCAACTTTCCCAACGGCACGCGTTGCCTGCTGAATGCCGCTTGCCGCATGCCGCATGCTGCCTGTTGCCCCTGCCACATCAGCTGCTGTTGCTGCTTCTGCTTCTGTTGCTGTCGTGCCGACAAGTCAGCCTGCCTGTGTCACTCATATGCGCCGCAAATATCCCAATCTCGAGTACCCGCACCCCGCACCCCTTGCCACAAGCCACGGCTCCCCTCTCTCCCTCTCTCCCTCTCTCCCTCTCTCTCTCTCTCTCTGTCTCTCTGTCTCTCGTCCAAAATGCTCGTCGCTGCCACGCACGAACGCTTACTTTGTCGCATGCACAACTTTTGGCTATTAAGTCATTTTTTGGCTTTTTAGATTTGCGACAAATTCTCTGGCATCATCAACCGACAGCAGCAGCATCAGCCTTCACTAATTGCCCGCACTCCTGCCGCATTTTTGCATTAAATTTGTGCGCTGCAACTTTAAACAGTTTAATGCCGACATGAACTTAGCCAAAAGAAACACTTTATCATTCAGCGTCCAAGTGCCGGACACTGTACAAGACACAATCGAAGATGTTGTTGCTGCTGCCGCTTCTGCTCCTGCTGGTGCTTCTCCTCCTGAGCACTTCAACTCTTTTATAAGAATTTAGTTGAATGAAGCTTCAAGTGGCAGCACAGTCTGAGGAGTTCGTCTGTTGGGTAGGGGGGGCCTATCATCAGGCTGGCAGGCGGGCAGCAAGCCTTCCATAACAATGACAAGATAATAGAATGGATACAGCGTGCGATGCTCAACTACGGAATGCACTCTATGAGCTCTCAATTTAAGCTATTAATATGAATAAAAATAGCGTAAAAATAACTTTGTTTTAGCAGGAAGCTATAGCAGTTGATGTTGTAGCTGTTTGCTATGCAACTGATCTTAAACGTTAGGGCAAAAATGTTAAGTTCATAACATTTTCTGTAAATAAAGCAAGAGCTTTTGAAGAGCCTCATAACAAATTGTTGGCTATATGTGATGATATTTTGATTAGATCTGAAACCCGTAAGCATCTAGTACTCCCCCAAGAGCAAATAATATTTATAGCAGTTTCTGTTACAAGTTTCAACGATAAAGCTTCAAAACCAATAAATTTATCAATAAATGCAAACAATTGTTTATGGCTGTGCACGGCAAATTTTAAATAAATATAGGAAAACTTTAATCATAAATGCATAGCGAATACTTTAACATATATAGAGCAAATATTATTGATATAAATTTATAAAGGCTTCTGTATAGGCATAGATGAAAACTCGAATAACTAAATGAATAAAGAAATACTATAAAGGACCTGCTTAAATTTAAACAAAGCAAATAAATAAACATATTGATAACATAGTTATTTTTTTCGAAGACAAATCAAAGGCAAACTTATTGCTAAAGATAAGAAAATTTCAAATAAGCAAAGCATCTTATAGTTCAAAGCAACCCACATACGGCCTGATAAAGTGTAGAAACCCCTTTTCTGGGGCCAGTTATTTGAATGGAAAGTGTATGGTAAAAACTTGGCTCAACATTGAGTGACAAGACAAACAATAGCCAAGAAGGAAGAAGAAACAATTCCCAACTGCTGCCTGCTGGTGCTGCTGTTGGCTGGTCCTTGCTACATTCTGCCGCACCAGTGCACTTGGTAGAAACAGAGCAACCCAGCCCAGCTCTGACCAGAAGGAAAAGTGAAAAGCAAGATTTGTCACGCACTGATGCGTCTTTAAGCGTTTTAATTACCCACGAACGGACGAGCGAATACGCAACGTTTTTGGTACAACGAAAACTTTAGCATAATATGCAAACCAGGACAATAATTCACTTTGGCAGTTGACTAACTTGCCCCAAACCGAATGCGACAGCCCGCCCGCCCCCTAACTGACTGACTGGCAGGCAGGCAGGCTGACTGGCTGACTGGCTGGGCGGGCAACTGGACATTTGCAGTTGCATTTGCAATTTGCATTTTGGTGCTGTGGCAATTAATAGCGCAGACGTAAACAAAACAGAGCACAGGCTGGTTGGCTGGTTGGCTGGCCAGGACCAAGGACTAAGGACAATGCTGTGGCTATCAAAATGCAAAGCAGTCCGGGCAGGTAATGAAAATGCTTAATGGCTTGCAAAGTGTCACAGTGGCTGCGCCTGTGGATTGGCAAATGCAAATGCCCAAACAACTTGCAACTTAAAGCGCGTTAAATTCAAACTTGCCACATAGTTTTTGGGGCAGGGTCTCGGGCGATCCAGCATGCAATTGCAACTTGGAATTGGCAGTGAAGGAAGTGAAGTGCGCAGCTCAGCGCATAAAAAGTCAATTAAAAGCGAAGCCAGTTGCTATTGCAGCTGCGCTCAGTTTGTGAGTTTTGTGTGAGTCTGTCTGTCCGACTGCCGCCCACTCGGTAGTATGTCTGCCTTTTAGATGGGTGTGCCTGTGTGTGCGAGTGTGCGTGTGTGTTCTGGTATGTGCGAGCGTTTCAAGTGCATGAGTGTTGGCCAGCGCTTTTAGCAGAATAAACAGTGAAAGTTGCGCAAAAAGGACACGCCAAGACACCAAAGCGACAGACAGAGAGAGAGAAAGAGAGAGCGAGAGAGGGGGAGAGAGGGGGAGAGGGGGAGAGAGGGGGAGAGAGAGGGGGAGAGCGTGCGAGCGGGTTAGAGACACAAAGACAGACAGCGCATAGCATGTCGGACCTTTGAACGTGTTGAACTTTCAAATGGCTTTGCGCGCGGCTGGCAGCTAATGGCATTACACTACACGTTACCAGTTACCCGTTACCCATAAGCCCTATCCACACCCACACCCACCCACCCCACCCCCCTCACACACACACACACGATCTCTCTGTCCGCTCTTATGCACTGCTTGCATACAAAGAGCTTGCAAAGAGTCTAAAGTCTAGCTGCAATGCGTTTATGTCCTGCTTGTGTGTGTGTCCTGTGTGTGTGACCTGTGTGTGTGTGTCTTGTGTATGTGTCCTATGTATGTGTGTGACTCCTGTGTGTGTGTGCGCAATTAGAGTGACGTACGCTTTATTGATGCGAGCGCCATTTGGCATGCATTAGAAGTAGCACAGTCCAAGGTAAAATATCAAAGTTGAAGTGCAATTTTTATGACACTGCATGTGCCGGGTATTTCAACTATGTCCTCCATTTGAGCAGCTTAGAAAAAGTACAAAAAAAATAGTACCATAAAAAACAAAATTAAAAAAATAACAGAAGATGCGTGTTGGCATTCGTTGGTACAACATGCATTGAAACAAAGTATTTCAAACTTTTGTGAAAAAAATAACACAAAAATGTACTAACAGCGCATCTGTTAACAACTCTTTTACATAATAAACTTAACATAAAAATGTATAAACAGCGCTCTATCTAACAGCTCTTTAACATGACTTAGAAATGTAAATCAATGTCAACAGCTCTTTAACTTGACTTACAAATATTAATGAGAGACATAATTATAGCTTACAGATGTGTATATATTCTTTACCTAACAGCTCTTTAACATAGCTTGCAAATGTCAATGAGAGTCAACCCAAATGTTTATAGCTTGACCAATACAAATGTTAATGAGAGTCAAAACAATTGTCCCCAGTTATATATTTTCCATGTAACATAGCTTACAAATGTTAATGAAGGTTAAAAACTGTCAACTGTTCGAAGTTTATGTGAAGTTTATACAAACACAGAAGCACACAAATAATAGGCCCCTCTTGAACCGAACTGAAAAAAGTATTTAGAATTCCATTACATTATTAACAGAAGAGATTTAGCATAAACAGAATTAAGCATTTATGCAATTACAGATAAGATTTTCCATAATTCAATTAACACATTAATAAAGCTTTATAAAAGCTTTATAAATATCCAAAATATTTTAAAGGGTATATTAGCATACTTCAGCAAAGGTTACGAAATTCGTCAGATGTTTGTTGTCACGTTCTATAAATTATTTCTTATGATAATTGGCAACAAGCAAATGCGACGCGTGGGCGACGGACCACAAAGCTAGACAACAACAATAACAACAACAGATGTTAAAACAACTAAAGCGAAGCCCTGTCAAATGTCAACTCGGTCATAGAAAGTTAAACAAAAACAACAAGAACTGTAATCAATTGTTGTTCGAGCAAAAATCACAAACATTTGCCCCGTAATTACCTTGCATAGGTGTCATGCGAGTGTGTGTGTTTGTGAGTGTGTTTGTGAGTGTTTGTGAGTGTGTGAGCGTGTCTGAGAGAGTTGAAAACTTTTTGCCAAACAACAACAATAACATGAGCACGTTTGTTTAGAAAGCCGAAAACTTAATACCCTAAAAGCTATATTACAACAACATAGGGATAAAGTAAACATATCTTAACCCAAATCTGGTTAAATTCTTAAAGGCAATGCTGTATTTATGGATAGTAAAAACATTTTAGCTAACATATTTCTTATGACTGCATTATACGACAAAGTAGGAAAACTTGCGAAGAGAACAGGGGAACGCTTTCTAAATGGAGATTTTATATGCCCATCAGATCTGTTTTAATAATATTATATTATTTCTTTAACCGTAAATTAATTTGATTTAATGTGGAAATCTGATCATGATTATATATACTAAATAAGATTTATACTACAACTAATTTTCCTGATTAATATATATAATAATATATTTATTTAAAAATGCAAAAGAATATATAATATAAAGCTAAGTTTTTCGATTTATTTATTAATTATTTTACATTTAAATATATTTTTCTGATTGGAAATGTATTCACTCTGGGAGTTCGGAAATATTTTCTTCGAAGCGTTGCATAGCTTTTGACTAAAATGCAACAGCCTGCTCAAGAGTGCAAAAGCAGACCAACTAGATAAAACAGATAGACAGAGGCACAAATAGAGAGAAGGTGAGAAGGAGAGAGTGAGAGAGAGAGAGAGAGCGAGAGAGCAGTTGGGATATGGCAACCACATCTAATCGCTGCACTTCACGTAAATGACACGAAAATGTTTTCAAATTAAATACGTTGACGACACTGACGATGACGTTGACGTTGCAAAGCAGAGCAGCAAGCGGATGGCAGGTGGCAGGCAGCCGGGGGCAGGTGGCAGGTGCGCAGGCAGCCGGCTGCAGGTAGCCGAAAGCCGTTAGCCGCTGGCTATGCAGCCGTCGAGTTGACAGTTCGCTGGGTTACGAATGGGATGGCGACTAACGGACCCAAAATGCGACACATTTGAAGCCACTTTTGTTAACTGCAAAGCGGCTGCCGGCACAGTTCTTGTTATTGTTGTTGCCATTGTTGCCAGCCAATTGGGCTCACGCGGCGTATGAGCAATAAAATGCAGGTTTTAATGGGCATGGCAAACAGATACAGTTAATACGCGCACCGTTACAGCTATGATGGGCATATTAAATAGATTGCTTTGACATATTTGCATTTGACTTTATGATATGCCAAGTTCTAGATAAGTGCAGTTTAGAGAAGAAGAACCTCGAATAACTATGGAACAACTGAACCGATTTTAATGAACTTTTCCCATCTAGACTTATTCTACATTTAAATATGGAAAGCAAGCAAAAATTGGATTTTGAGAAAAAGAAAATCACGAATCCCGAATACCGAGGTACATAGAAGAATACAAACTATAGATTTGACGTTCGACTATAGACTAAGGCTATCTACTTGCTAAATAGTTTGGAATAGAAGATTTCATACGAGGAAGAGAAGGCTCCGAGTGGAATAGTCTGAATTGCTTGTTGTTATAATTACAGAGGACCCGGACTATGAACATTTAAAAAACCCTTATACTGCCTTCAATATATATCTTTTTGGTAAAGACTCAAAAGATTTTCATAAGGGCTGTCATTTTGTCTATAACTTCATCTCTAGCTTAATTGCATTTAGCTTTGAAAACATATTTTGTGAAAATATATGTTGGTCTCAATGCATAAAAATCCATAAATCCATATGTATGTATTCCTAGCTTTTCCAGAGATCAAAGTCCCATAGCTGTGGCCGAAACCGAACCCTTTCAAGACTTCAAACTCTCATATCATTGACATAACAATAGCGTCTTCATAAAATAAAGTATTATTTTTGTTTGCCATTGTTCACGTATATGAAATGCATATAAAACTTGCATCATTAATTATCAAAATCCCTCATTAAAGATAAGCGAAGATCTTAAACTAAGAACGATTGGTATTTCCTCTAATTAATTAATATTGTCAGGGATTTACTTCGTAATTTGCCAGAACACAAATATTGCCTATAATAAACATATTATTATATTTCAAACAAGTTCGGGTATTTTATAGTCAGAAACTGTCCATGTTGGGAATCAGAATTGTTTTTACACTGGCATGAAATGCAAACAGTATTTGTGCGAAGTATTTGTTATGCATGGCCAGTTGTCCTACTTGTTCGAATAACTAACACAGTTTATTGAAATAATTTGCAGCAATAAAAGTTGCAGTAATTTTACAATAGGGCCAACTATATTTGAAAAGAAATTATCAAATATAACAAAAGTTTTACCAATTTGCAGTCTAGTTGTGAATAGCAAGCATTTGAAATAAATATGAAAAATATAAAATTTGAAATATTTCAAAGTCAATTTGCAAATCTCGTGATTGACAAAATATTTTGTTTGTGCTTGTTCAAAAATAATAACTAAAAAACATATTTGCAGCCTAAACAAATATTTGGCCAATAAATAAAAGTGGCCATAAAAGGCAGCTCTAATGAATAATAATTTTGTGTAAGCCACAGTTTAGTTGCACATTTTATTATTTTTTAAAAATAATATGGTAGATATACATATGAAAAGAAAAGTTTGTCCTGACTTATTTGTGGGAGATCAGAGAAAGAGAGAAAAGGACAGAATGAAAGAGAGGGTGAAATTAAGGCAATTATAAAGAGACAAATGTCAATAGAATAGACGAAAAAAGATTTAGAAAGAAACAAAAATTAAAAGAAATGATAATAGAAAGTAAGAGAGAGACAGAGGGAAAGCGAAACGAGAGAGTAAAAGAGCGGGAGAAGAGAGAGAGAGGGGAACTACAAAGTGAGAATGAGAGTGACAGATATTGAGAGAGAGAGTGAGAGATAGAGAGAGAGAGAGAGAGAGAGAGAGAGAGAGAGAAGAGAGGGAGAGAGAAAGAGAAAATGAGAGGTAGCAAATGAAGGCTGAAAGCTAGGAAGACTAAAGGCAGTTAAATGGTCAAACTGAGATAGAGAAACGAAGAGAAAGAGAGAGAGAGAGGGAGAGAGAGAGATGGAAGTAAAAGGCAAAGAAAATGAGACATGGATAAAGATAAGGACTATTAAATCGAGACCTACAAAAATTAGTCTACAAATTAAAAAATACTATTAAAGATAAATAAACCAACAGATAACTAAAGATAAAGATAACTAAATAAATAAATAAATAAATAAATAAACAAACAAAAAAAAATAAAAAAATAATAAATAAAATTTAATTGTGGTCAATCTTAAACTTTAATAAAAATAATTACATTAAGCAAACACCTAGCTGAAGATTTTGTATTATTAAGTTTAATTCTCGAATATTATTCAAGAAAACTTTGCATTTTCTTGTGGCTAAAACAAAATCCAGCACATTTGTTTAGCTGGCATTTAAATTGGAATTATTTGGCATATATTATTTTGGCCAAATGTTTAGCCACGCCCACTTGATGATGTGTGTGTGTGTGTGTGTGTGTGTTGGTGTGGGTGGGTGTGGCAAAAATGTACATATGTGCCTATTATCTGAGCCGAGCCGCTCACAGAAATGCATATGCAAAGCACTTGCCAGCACTTGCTGCAGCTGCAGCTGCAGCTGTAGCTACTGTATCTCATAGATACGCATACGCAATTCATATACGAAAGTGTGTGCTTAATTTAACTGGTGCTGCTGCTGCCAGAGAGACGACGTCCTTCCCAACCAAAGCTCTCGACGTTGTCGTTGTCGCTTGCGTAGATGATTTAAAATGTGCATAATAAGCGGCACTTGGAAAATAACAAAAAATAAAAAAAGCAAAAAATACAAAAAGCAAGCAAAAATTCAGTCTACAAAAAAAAAAAAAAAGGAAACCAAATATGTAGTGAGCGGGACGCGGGGCACTTGCTGAATACATTTGAATCGCAAAACTAACAAATAAATAACACAACGAGAAATGTGTAAGACAAACAAACGGGGCAGACAAATGGCAAAGGCAACCTCGGACAGCAAAATCTTTTCTCAGAGCGAAACAGAAAAAAAACATATTCAAATTTTAAATTTCTGCTTGATTTTCTTAACGTGCAGTTGCTGCTGCTGCTGCTGCTGCTGCCAGCAACAACAACAAATACTTCAGCTGAATCTTTCTCTCTCTGCAACCCCTCCACACTCCCCCTTTGGGGCTGCCGCCGCTGCGCTTCATTGTTCTCGTCGACGTCGTCGTTTGCATTTTGCCAAAACAGCGCAACGTGGAACTTTTCACACATGTGTAGAGTGGCTGCGGGGCAGGCAAGCAGGAGGGGGGCGTGGGTTAGGAAGCGGGCTGAACTGCTGAATATTTGGCGTACATACATATGTATGTGTTTACAGTTAGCGGGCGCCAAACCAAGGTGTCGCCGTGCACCCAAAATCGTTTCAACGTGAATACATTTACGCCGGCGTCTGCCACACAGTATCTGTATCTGCAACACACACACACACACACACACACACACGCGCGCGCGCGCGCGTATGTAGAGAGGCAAAATGGCGAAATGTATTCGCATTTTCGCAAACGCGCTGCATTAATTACCGCAGCAGCCTCTGCGAGTATGTGTGTATATATTGCTGCCGCCACCCCCCCCTCCGCCACCCGCCACCCGCTGCCCGTGTCCGTGCCCCAAACATGACCAGGCCCGGCAGGTGCTTGGGGCAACGTCGTGGAGCAGGCAACCAAAGCTGTAGCTGGAGCCGTAGTCGTAGCTCGGTCAGCGGTTCGTTTGCCGCGCTGATATGTTAAGCTGCATTTTGGCTTACAAAAATATGGCAGAGTTGAGGTATAGAGAGAGAGAGGGGGGCTGTGTGGGGCAATGGCAATGGCAATGAGGCAACTGCCATGGAAATCCTTTTTACCTTGTTTGGACATTTTGTGATGTATTACGTAAGTGCGGCTTTTGTGGCGTACTTTTGTGTACGATATATACTATATATATGCAATTTACTATATAGAATCGAGACGGCGAACAAGAGAGAGAGAGGGCGATTGAGAGGGGGGGAGGGGAGGGGGGAGCGAGAGTGTGTTGCAAAATGGCCAACAAAATTTTGCAAATGGAATGCGTAAAATTGGAATGCTTAAATGATGAAGCGAAATGTTGCTTATTGTTGTTGTTGCTGTTGCTGTTGCTGCTACGTTTAAGTTGCCAACACAAATATTTTGCATAATGGTCCTGGGATAAGTGCTGAGCACAGATATAAGCAAAGGCAATGATGAATGTGCATATCAAAGGGCTAACGGGGGGTTAGTTGAATCAACTAAGTGAAGTTTAAGCTTTTAAAACATTTAAAAGAATTGATTGAAAATCAATTACCAGATGCGGTAAATAGATATTATGTTCAGGTACTTGCAATACTGACTATGGTTAAATTGTGGTCACATTTCATAGTTTTGCAACACTGAAATGCACAATGGTCGGAAATGTAATGCAGCTGGCAATGCTGCTCGTAGAATGTGGCAATGCATTGCGAATTATTGATAATTCACATTTTTTATGACACTTCTTTACTTTTATTGCACTTAAAACCCCTTTTCAGTGTTATTTAAAGCCACCTTTCCATTGCTTTGCAACACTTAAAATGAGCTTAAGTTAACTTTGATGCAGCTGGCAACACTGCTAATAAAATCGACTACACAACACTCAAATAAAATTAAAAAGACATTTACATATTATTGGTTGTTTTAAGTTATAGTTATTGGAGGTTGAAATTTAAAATTAAATGGACATTTTTTGTTTACATGAAAGGGACTTTGGGAGAGAAGATCATATCAAGCGTGTTTTAATACAAGCTATTTATTCTACAGTAGTCGAGATAAGAGCTTTGTGAATTGCGGATAATAGTGCAGTCAGCAGTAAGAAATAGCTGCAAATAAGAATCAACGAAGCGTTAATTTTTTGCAAACAATTCCACAATTATTTTTTATCAATCAATTTGACTGCTATGGACGCTATGTCTGCGATCTGTATTAACTTTTTATTTGGTTCCAGGCCCGTGCGTAATGTTTACCAAGCGTGACAACTTAAGCGCTTTTCGTTAAGCATATTTATGACTCTGGCATATAGAGCGATGGCTATATAAATCAAAAGCTTTTCCAACTCCATCTATCATAGTGGGTTACGAGCAGCTCCCCCCCCCCCCCCTCTCTCGCACCACCTCTCTCTCGCTCTCTCTGTTCAGCCATTTGCATGCACAAAAACGAATTAAATGCGCATTTGCAGCGCTCAATTGCAGACACTCCAAACTGGAGCCCAAACCCACCTGTACCCTCAACACACACACACACACAGAGAGAGACGCACACACACACACAAGCTGCAGTTACTTGGCCAAGTTTAGCAAGCATTTCACATCCAATTACAGGAGCCGCAAGGATGCAAGCGACGCCAGCGCTTGGGTCGCTTTGGGCATTGTTATGTTACCATAATCCCAAGGATAAACGATTAAGGAAACCAAAGCGTGAAACTAGGCGAAAGTAGAGCTGGAAAGAAGCAGAGCAGCGCAAGAAAGAAAAAACAACAGAGAAGCATTATGCTTGGCACGCCGAAGTTTAAATACACTATGCCTTAAGATATAATACACTCAACGAAATAAATTGGTTAAATAAAAATTTAGAAAATTAAATAAAAAATAATAATAAATGAGGTAATTTTTTATATAAATTATGTTAAATATTAGTATATAAAAATTATTATTATAATTATTTTATAGAAATGTTATTGTAGGGATGATTTTTTGTAGGTAGAACATAATTTGTAAAAGCAATAAAACATTCAGTAATAAAATTTTATAGACTTATAAACGACTTTTCAGTATTAAGGAAAAACCCAATATCTGGACTGTATACTTTAGCTACAAGAGGTAATAGATATCAAAATAAAAATATATAGATATATATCAGATCGATCTGATATGATTCTGCCGATATCTTAGGGAGTATAGAAAAGCGTCTAGATGCTGACTTTGGTCAAGATATTATAAAGAAGATGCACTTTTAGAGTTTTTCAAACAAATACTCTTATGTTTTACCAATTCTTCCTATTTTAGTTATATATGATATACTTGTCCGATGCCGATAAGATTTTGCTGAAATTTTAGGAGCATCCTACGGCTTCCACAAGCTATCTTAAGGCACAAAAGAGTTGTTCATGCAAGAATCTAGTTTGCAGAGAAGCGATAGATGGACAGACAAACCTATCAATATCGACTCGGCTCTTGAAACTGAATACAAAAATATATACATATATATATATATCTCCATTTTAGAATCGGACGCATTACACACATTTCATGACATTATAATAATACCCTCTGCGAGGGCATAACAAGCAGGTGCTCCACCTTTACCTGTAGTTTTGTAGTCGCCGTGAGTTGTGCGAACCTGAAGCTGAAGTTGAAGCTGAAGTTGGCGCCTGCAGCTGCCAGTTTGGGGCAAATTGAAGGCAGCCAAGATGCAAATTGGAAATAAAAAAAATATAAAAATCAAAAACAAGCAACGGAAAAATAAAAATATAAAAAAAAGAAAGAGAAAGAGAAAAGCGAGCTGAAGCAACGCATCCGCGCGGCCTGTCGGCAAATTCAATTCAAATTTTGTTGAGCATTAAAATGCTGCTGCAGAAAGAAGTTGCTGGGCGCACGGCGTGGCACGCGGGGTGGGGGGGTGGGGGCGGTTGCACGAAGGAAACGCGCCGCGAAATAAAAGTGATTGTAAGTGGCACAGGTTGGCGGCAGGGTGCGGGGCGGGCGGGGCGGGGCTGGTGGGCGGCGCGGCGCGGCGACGGCATAAAAGCGAAAAAAATTTATGAAAAGATAAAAGACGCGGGCGTTCATTCAAAACATAACACAGGTGAGGACAAGCGCCAAAGCCAAGCAATTTTAAATGGCAGCCGGCACACACACACACACACACACACAGAAACACACACATATACAGGCGCAGGCACAGGCAGCGGCATCCTGCAGCGCGGCAAGGACGACTTCGAAGGAGGCGACATTGTGGGCTGCCGCCACTTGAGGGCCGCATTACTTCAACTTTGAAGATGCTCGAACGCGCTGCACGCTGGCGACACCTAGCGTGCGCAGCTGGAAGCTGCGGCGGGCGTAACCCAAAACGGGAGGCTGTCGCGCAACTGTCCCCTGTCAGCCAGCTACCCCCCGCCGCCGCCCCAGCTGCTGCTGCTGCTGCTGTGTAATATGCAAACAGATTTTTTTTTCACTTTCATTGGGGGTTGTTGTTGTTGCTGTTGTTGTTGTTGTTCGGCTCGTCGCTTGTTTGCGGCAAACACAGAGCCAGCAAACCAAACCCCAATTTCACAAAGCACCAACCCAGCCCCCGCCCACCCCCTCGACAGCCGCCTTCAGCCAGTGCTTAGACCGCAGAGCGTTTGTTGAAAAGAAGTTTTTTAGCAACTCAGCAGAAAAAGAGGAAACACAAAAGCGTTGAGTGGGCCAAAGGGGGGTGGGAGAGAGAAAGAGAAAGAGAGAGGGGCAAGTGTAGTTGTGTGTGTCCGTGTGTGGCTTTGTCCTATGGCAGCACATTTACAAAATGTTGCACGACAGTGTTGTCTAATGTCGCATGTGCAGATGTATCTGTATCTGTATCTGCGCGTTCCTTTGTATCCTTGTGTGTGTGGCAATAAAAAAAAGGAGGTGGGGTGGGGGGAGTGCAAAAAAAAAGTACGCAACAAAAGCTGAAACACATTTAATCACACTTTGGCAACTGAATCAGAATGCAACTGAGCTGCACGAGGCGTAGAGGGGCAGAGGGGCAGCAGCAAAAGCGGAGCCGGGTAGCAATTGGCAAATTAGCTTTCATTGCAATTCATTGGCGAGCATTTGAAAGATAGATTTGAGCACAGATACATTAGCACCTGCCATTCAAGCGTTTTGCAATTGAATAGCTGACTGGGGTCGGTTTGGGGTCAGGGGTTGGGGAGTCGCCTGCTGTTGTTGTTGTTGTTGCTGGCCTTTGATTGGGTTCGCCTGAATTTTACGACGTTTTACAAATTTTTCATTTTCCCTTTTTCGCAATTTATTTTTTTTATTTTTCATTTTGCAGCTGCAGCTGAATAGGTTAATCGCATCAATTCTTTTTTGGCTGATAGTTTTTCAATTTTTCAAATCCCCCACCATCTCCCCTCTCCCCACAAACCACTCCCTCAACCCCCCTCAAGCTGATTCGTTGGCATTTGCATGCGAATTGTGGCAATTGCGGAATAAGCGGGATTTGGTTTGGAGTGAATTAGCAATTGAATTTAGCATAAATTAAACTCAAGCCATGCGACAGAGGATTTCATTGATTCTAGCTAGCTAACAAAAAGAAAAGTATTAACACAAAACGAACTAGTTCTCAAGGCAAGCTGATTGAACTGCATTTTTAAGAGCAAAAGTTAAAGTTCAAAATAATCTTGTTCACATTTTATTTTCACTCTTTAGACATTAAATTGATTGCTAGAGAAAATGTATTGCATAAAAAATAAAATGAACTAGTTCAAAAGGTACGCCTACGACACAAAGTTAAAATGAACTAGTTCACAATTTAATTTAACTTTTTACACATCGTATACCAGTTCATTTTTGCACTTAATATTTCACGATTATTATTTATTTATTTTGTTTAAAATGAATTGAAACTAAGTTTTTCGAACTATTCAACAGAAATTTGTTAGCCCGTGTTAAATATTTTATTGTTTCAGTTCCATTGAAATCCAGTTTCAAACTATTCAATTAGAAATTTATTTCCAATTTGCTTTGCAAGTTTCTGCATTCTTTTGCTTGCACTTACACAAGGGGCTTAAGTACTTTGATTTATTGTTAATGATTTCACAATTTGCAACTTTGATAGGGATTTTTGTTTTATCGATTACAGTATTAACAACCAACAATAAGAAATTCTGTAAAAGTAGAAGAAAAAGTCTTTAAAACAACTTCAGAGTACTTCGACACGACTTTTTTTTTGCCCATTCTCTTGTGTCTCGTTTGCCTTTGAATAAAATAAAAGAAAATATTCCGGTTATCGTCATAGTCTCTAACTTTGACGATATAGATTGAAGGATTGATTAAACAGCAAGGGTAAAGGATTAAAGTGAAGTCATAGAGACTGTTAAGAGGGTATCTGATGGTCTTTCGTTTAAAGTGAGAAACTTCTATACGTAACTGTGGAAAAGTAGTGGAAAGGTTGTCTGAGCTAGAGCAAAGTTTTTCGGATTTAGGCTTATTTTCAAGGTTATTTCTCTTTTTTTAAATAATAACTATATTTAAAGTCCTTGTCTTGGAAGAAAAATGGCCAGAAATATTTGATACCAACCTCTGATTTTATAATACCCAAGAATAATTTGGGATGTCTGGTAAAAGGAAGTAAAAGTAGATTACTTATGGGAAAGTAAATCTTAAAAAAAAACGTATGTTAAAGTGATATCTAAAATTTGAAGGAAAATAGCCACTAACTATAAATAAATACTAAATCTAAAAGTAGCTTGTGATAAAGTAATAACTAAAAGATGAAGGACAACAGCTGAGCCCATCAAATCAGGATAAGTATCTGTAATTTTCTAGTAACCTATAGTTTTCTCAACCAGCTTTATAAAAACTCTACCAATTTCTGCTCTCATAAACAAGCCAAATAGTTGGCATTTATTTCAGATTTTAACTACATGTCCATATAATAAATGCCAGCGCAGACGAACAGTTATTGCACAATATTCATGTTGCTCGGTTGGCATTCTTATCAGCAGCTCCGAAACACTAAATCAACTTTTGCTTGAATGCCCCCGCTTTGAACTCCGACCCTAGCTGAGCTGTCTATACCCCCCCCCCCCCACCCCACCCCCCTCCCCCATGCCTGCTGACTGAAAGTTCTTGCTGGCTCCACAAGCATTTTATGGTCTACACCTTTTATGCGATGTCACCGCAGACTTTTTGCCAACGCTAAAAGATAAACCGAAGCCAACAACAAATCCAGCAACAAAATCCGCATCAGAAAAAATTCGTCGCACTTAAGCCGGCTGCCTTTGCAAAAGGCTCAAAGGAGCGGCAAAAACAGCAACAACAACAACAGGAACAACAAAAACAACAAACTGTAACACAAAAACAACAAACGGCAAAAGAGCGCAAAAAAAATGAATAATTGCCAATATGCCACAAATTATTTCAAATGAAATGTGAGTGTATTTATGATTTATAAGCCAGGCGAGGGGTATGGAGGGGGGTATGCGGCGGCGGGGAGACATTGATGCAGCGGGGGCGGGGCTAGCATCGCAAATAAAACATTTCCAAACAGAGATAAAAGTTTGCCAGCTCTGGAGGCGTGGCACATCATTTGCAATGGCAGCACGGCGCGCTCCCTGCCCCCCACTTCCCCTCTCTTCCCCTCCCTCATGAAATGCAAGTCGTGAAATTTGAAACTTGGCACGCGGCTTGATGGATTTTTTTGCTGCAGTTTTTTATACCCATCTTTTTTATTTTCTGCAGGTTTTTCTAGCGCTTGTTTGCCCAGGAGCCAGGACGGGGCCACTTAAGCTGCCTTTTTGGCCTGATCAGGCGACGTAGATTGGCGACGCGTAAGGTAACAAGAAAAAACAAAGAAGAAAGAGCACTCGACTAGGAGTTACCCTGTACACAGTCATAGCAGCGACATTCGTATTTCCTTTACGTATATGAAAGCAGGCAAAAGCACACTTTCTGTGCGTCTTCTTAGCTCAGCCACATACAATACAAAACTTATTCTCAAGTAACTTCCATTTTTACTGACGAATTATTAAAACATGTTATATAGGCTTAGTTTAGCATTCAAATGTTCGCATACACCAAAGTTCTATCTCTTTAAATGTGGATCGGGGAAAGGTATCTAAAAAGTGGAGAATACTTGATCTGTGTAATCACAAGAAGAAGCTACATAATAAATTTGGTATTTCTAACTCTTATAAACTTCGAAATATGCTCAAATCCTAGGCGGATGATCGATATTTATCGATTTCAAAGTTATTTCAGAGGTATCGCTCTTTAGGAACAAGTCTTTTGGGAAACCCTTCCTTCAATATGCAAAGTCCCTCATTCTTATCTAATCCACAAACAAAAGGAAACCTAACCAGGTCGACTCTCTTGAGGCTCATCAGGATGACATATACACTAAATAAAGCCTCCCAGCTGCCTGTTACACAAACTAACACAAGCCCGTCAGAAACCTTATTCAGCTAATTTCAATAAGTACAGGGTATTCGAAACCCAAAAGCCCGTTACAAATGTCTGCGTTGCGTTTCCGCTGGGGCGGCGTATGTGTGCACTATTTGTGCTCAATGCAACTTGAAAGGCAGCCAAACAAATTTGGCCAAAAAAAAAAACAAAAAGAAGAGAGAGAAAAGGTCCAAAGGCAATGATAATAAGTTGTTTACGGCGCGTGAGCTTGCATCAAAACAAGCGCTGACATTAGGGGCGGACATGAGCAGCGTCAGGATGTGTCCAGAGGACACGCCGCCAGGATGCAAGACACAAGACACATTGCAATACGCTACAGTTTTTTTTCGGTTTTTTTTTATATCTTTATATTTTTTGCTGTCGCCAGCTGAAATCTGTAGCGGCACAGTGGCGCCAGCTGGCGTCGCTTTTGCGCAACAGCCGGCAAGCAAGCAAAAAGCTTGTCGGCCATTTTTATGAATGAAAAGCGCTCGGTGAAAGCTTTGCACGTTCGTGTGTGCGTGCGAGAGCGAACGAGCATATTAAGAGCGTGCGACGGCGAAGAGCGCGCGCTTAAGAGAGAGCGACGGCCAACGGCTGCTACAGCTGTTAACAGTTAACAGACTTCTGATTGTTTCTTTCTTTTGCAAATTTTAACAGCTGTGAAGTTGCAACGACTGCTGTTACTGTTATTGTTGTTGTTATTGTTGTTGCTGCTGGCAACTTCGTAAACAGACACCAAAGTTGTTGTTAGACTCGATTGCATTGTTGTTGTTGTTGCTGTTGTTATTGTTGTCGTTGTTGCTGCTGCAGTTGGCGGGGTCATGCAACTTTAATATGTAAACAACACCGTCAGCAGGCGCGTGTCTGTCTAACTGTGAATTGCAGTGCATGTTACTCTCTTATTGAGTGTGTATGTGTTTGTGTGGGAGTGTGTGTGTGTGCACCGGAAGCAGACATGTTGTGACACTCTTTGACTTGACCTCGCCTCGCACCCAAGCAGCCCCCAGGACAGACATACAAACATACAAAGAGACAAACAGACAGAAGCTCGAAATATGCACGCGTGTCAATCAGGCAGCCCAGCTGACATAATAACAAAACCCAGACAATAACAAGGTGCATGGAGTAAGATGCCGGGGCAGGGGCTGGGGCAAGGGACGCGGGGTCGAAGGGGACTGGCAGGTAAACAAAATTTGTCTGCAGCGATACAAAAATTTTCGGTTATGCAAAGCGAACGAGTACGAAAATTTTGACCCAGTTTAAGGCGAAGGCAAAAATTACGTGAGTCCTGATGCGGTGCGGTGCGGGGGTGGCAAGCTGCAGGCTCAGACTCAGCCACAGACGCACACACTTGCACACAGACAATGCTGATTGTGTATGTGTGTGTGCGTGCATAGGCGCAGCATAGTCTTGTGTGTGTGTGTGTGTGTGTGTGTGTGTGTGTGTGTGTGTTTGTGGCAAAGAAGACGCTGCACGTAGCGCACATTTCGTAATAACTTAATCGATGTCGAGAGGCGGCTCTAGAATTTTTAGTATATTTGAAATACCCTCTAAAAGTGTACGACGTAGGGCATGTGAGTAGATAGTAAACAAAAAGCAGCAATAGACTAAATTTGTTCAACCTATTATCGATAATTTGAACCATCGATTATCCTATGCATATGTATTTTAAACTATTGTTAGACTTGGATATATTAAAATAAAATAATTGAATTTATGTATATTTGCCTCATTTTGCAAAGGGAGAATACGCAAGATACACCAACAAAAACAAGTTATCGATCATTTTAGTATCGATTTCTTGTGTATATTATAAGTCGGGCATAAATATTCGTATATCTCTTAGAGCTGGAATACTGTAGAAAGTATAAACCTGTTGCTATTTAGGCAGGCCGACTTGCACTTATCGAATGTTGAACTTACGAAGCTATCGATATCTGGTCTTACGTTTATCGAAACTGTTAATAATCGGACTAATGTTTATCGAAGTAATCGAATTTTGGGCTTATGCTTATCGAAATTAGATAAAGCAGCGTCAATCCAACACAATGAACTGTGAGGTGTATAATGGAAATGATCGATAGTTGGACTGACGCTTACCGAAATTATCGATAGCTGATCTTACATTTATCGAAACTATAGATAGTCAGACTGACGCTTATCGATTATTGAACTTTCGCCTATCGAAATTTTTGGTAATACTGCCAATCCAATACAATAAGATTAAGAAAATGCCCTGCCGAGGATTAATTTTCACTTTAAAGCAAAAGAGAGCATCAGTACAAGATTATTGCTCATTTATCCACAATTTTTTAAATATTCGGTAATAATAATAATAAATCTTACACTAAAAAATCCTTAACATTCGAAAGCAGGATATATATTTTTTAAAGCTGTAATTAATATTTGGCTTTTATAGTATACTTTTTGGGGCACATGAGGCAATATTTACGCAAGTAAATAGACTTGAATAAATGCAATAATATTTTACTATGCATAAATTCGCAATTTGCAATTTGATACTTCAGTCTTAACACACATTAACATAAGAATCCAATTAATGAGTTTTTTTAACCGATTCTCGGATATTATAAAGCAGACATATCTGTCAAAATGGGCCCTCTAGAGTATTTTTGCGTAGTATATTCAAGAGTGCTTCTGACTGCAATTTTTTGTTTTGGTCTTTTTCGTCGGAGTTGTCGTCGACAAAAAGCCTATCAATAAGGTGGCTGTGCCGGGTTCCTGACTAGCCGCTGCTGCAGGAAGTTGGCAATATATTTGACTCAGTGCAAGCGGAAGCGCGACAGAGGCACAGCTCTGTCTGTCTGTCTGTCTGTCTGTCTGACTGCCGAGTCCGTCTGCCCAATCGCTTTGACTCTCTGTCTCACCCCCTCTCTCTCACCCTTTGGTTTTGCCAGTTCCCTGTTGACAATGTCTGGCGGCGGCAATTGTCGGAAAATGTCGCCTCTGCTCGAAGACGAACGTCGTGCCTCGAGCGGCAACGAGCAGCCGCATGCAACGAACTGGAAGCAATGAAGGCTAAGTTGTTGTCGAAGTTCGTTTCGGGCAAAATCGCGCTGATAAGCCAGCAACTAAGTAGCAGCCGAGGCTGTAGGAGTCGCAGGAGGCACTGCCTCAAGTGCAACACGGCGAAAACCGCAAAACCAAATGCACGACCTGCAACTGAAGCCCACTTGTAGTGCGCCCTTTTGGGGTGATAAATTTTGTCAACTTCCAAATATGCCGAGTGACATATTTAGTTGTACTATTAGAAAACCGAGACATATTAAATGAAAAACAAAAACAAAAAAGTTGCCCGGGCCAGACATGCATGTATATTGCACATGTCTGGCATATTTTCCGCTCAAGTATGTGGTCATTCACTGCTACTAAGCATAAGTTAATCTATTACTTAAATTTGAGTTCATTTCACTCACCAATACTGTATTTTTTGTATATTTATTTCACCAAATTAATTTCACCAACTTATTTGCACACATTAAAGAAAACTAGAGATGATATTTGCTCGCTTTGGCCTAATCGATCAAAACTATCGAAGTGTGCTTAATTAACAGCGCCAGCTGAGCTTAACAGCCAAACTTAACAGCGCCAGGCTGATCCAAGCTTACAATGTAAATGATTACGACTTGAACTAGAATAAATATGTAAAACTTGTATGTGCATATATATATGCTGATTTTAACAGCAACACTTAACAGCGCCAGGAAGATCCAAACTTACAATGTTAAGCCTAAAGAGTTCAGATAAAATAAATTTCTAATGTTCTTTGACTATTTTGTGTATGTAGTATACTGAAGCTTAATGTTTAGCAAGGGGTATTATAATATTGTTAGGTCCTAGCAAAAGACATCTTCGAACACATAAAGTATATATATTTGTTATCAGTATCAACATCCGATTCGATGTTTAAAGGAGTTTAAATATTTATCATTTTGTCTTGCTTTCAGGAATATGTCGAAACCGGCCAAATCAGAAAGATCTTGCAATGGTTCCTAGAGGAACAATAATTGAGAAATAAAGCTTTTAAATAAAAGTTTTCCTTTTAGTTATTTTGAACTCTTTTCTCGACAGTAAAAAATGTATTTCTTTAAACATTTTCAGGATGTCAGGTTATTTAGAGCTCTGTATCTGACCAGCTGAAGATTCGCTTGGAATTGGAAATATAATATATATTTAATATATTGGAAGAAATAAATAATTGAATGATGAGTATTAACAATAGTTACCAATAAATATTATATTAAGTTTAAATATTTGGAAATAATAAAATTATTTTAAAAAGTACTCAATGTTTGAAGCACACAACATTTAGATCATGAGCAGGAAAGGAAACCAAAAACTGTTAAGGAAAATGACGAATGATTATTATTTATAACGTCACCCACCAAAAAGAATTGAGGAGAGTAACAATTAAAAAATTATTAATTTAATAGAAATGAAAATAAGTTTTTGATTAGGCTTTAGTGAATAATTGTACGCACATATTTAAATTTGTGATTGCTTCAATAAATAAATATGTTATGATAATCAAATATGATATGAACAAAATAACTTAATCTTCTTCGCCTTTAAATATAACATAAGACATACTGAACTTTTACGAAATTCGATTAATTAATCGAGATTCGATTGTTATCGCTGTAAATACCACCTTTTGCAGATTTTAGTTCACGATGCTTTGGCTTAAAATTGCCGAAAAACTTGTAGCAAATCAATGCAGCTGTGCAAAAGACGGCCGTGTACAGCACCTACAAAGTGTGGCAACAAAGGCAGGCAACTGCAGCAGCAGTGGCAGCAGCAGCAGCAGCAGCAGTAGCAGTGGCAGCAGCAGTTGCAGTGGCAGTGGCAGTAACGACAGCGTCTGCAATTGAAAAGGGGCCCCAAAAGACAAGGAAACGGCGCCTGGGAACGGAAAAACAACAAACACATAAAGTCGATAACCCGGTTGGGTGCCACCGGCTACACCCGAAATCCCCAGCCAATGCAGCGTGCATGTGTGTGTGTGTGTGTGTGTATATGTGTGTGTGTGTGTGTGTGTGGCAGCTCCAGCCTTTTGCCTTTTGTAACTGCGAGTGGCTCACGGCTCGTGTGCCTCTGCCTCTGCCTCTGCCTGGGCCTGGGCCTGGGCTTCATAGTTGCTCTTCTGCTTTGCCTATTTTAGTTTTTAGCCTGCGTTTGCGACTTATGACTTCCCGTGCAACCCAACCCACGCACCACCTCACCCCCCCCCCCCCCCTCCCCCTCAGGCTTTTTGTTATATTGGACTGGCTGGCTGTTGACATTCACGGCGCTCATTAAACCGCTTTTACATAGACCCAAAAGTTCTGTTTTTTTAGCTGCTTAAAGTTTAACTACAATTTACTCAGCTCTATCTCCCTGTCTCTCCCTCTCCCTCTCTCTGCTCTCTCATAATAAAAGCTGTTGTTATTGCATAATTTTAATGTGTCGTCCTTAATTTAAATGCTTCCGCTGCACACGGCACCAGCCGCCAGCCGTATCCTTGGCAACAAGCAAAGATCCCGCCCAAGCCCTAACTTAACCCCAGCCACCAAAACTCCAACCCCCGCCACCACCCCCGCCTCGCAAACGACATAGTTTGTGCTGTCGTCCTGCGGCACGTTTATTCCATTTTTGGTTGCCAAAAAATTGTCTATTAGTTGGGCCCGAATGAACATTCCATGATAATGGCATATGACAAGCGCCACATGCGGCTGCAATCGAGCTGCAAGGAAGCGACTTGTGTCCTGCACCATCGACACCACCGGCACCACCGACGCCAACGACACCTCGGGGCGTATGCGCAATGCTTATTAATTTAAAATTTACGTTGGTTGCATTTAGGCCCGAGTCGGGGCTTGAAATTGCCAACGCCACCAAAGGCTACGGCTACGACGGTGTTTGATACACGTACAAGTTAATTAATTGTTGCCCAGCACCAAGAGTATTCCATGCATGTGTGTGTGCGGCCGTGCGTGTGTGTGTGTGTGCGTGTGTGTGTGTGCGGCGTATATGCTGTGTCACTTATGTAAATATTCAAACACCACAGCGGAGACAAACGCCCCCTAAAGTTGAAAGCCAACACACTGTGAAGAAGACAACACACCAAAAAAAAATATAAAAATAAGAAAGAAAATCTAGCTGAAAGCTGCACGACTATGAGATGCCCTGTAAGATGTGCAAGGTTAAGATAGATAGATAGATTATGTCGTGGGGAAATCATTTCACATGATATAAACTACATTTATTTGAACTAAGCACAATTTACGGGGTATTGAGTTCGAAAAGACCAGCCCTAAGGTTCCGCTGGCCTAGCCTAACCTATAAAACCATCCCAAGCTAATCTGTCCGTTTCTCTTTCTCTCTCTATTGCCTCGTTCTCTCTCTCTTCTCCTTCTTCTCTTTCTCCTTTTCTTTTCATATCTCTATATCTTTCTCTCTCTCTCCCTCTCATTCTCTTTCTCCTTCTATCTCTCTCTCTCTCTTTTTAATATTGATAACTTATTTTATAATAAGGAGAACTAGGTTATGGTTGGTGTCTTGGGTTTTGCTGGTCTTCTCATCGCTTATAATTCGCAATGAGTTTTAGCTCAGAGGTAGGTATTAGGCCTAGATTGAGTAGCAAATTCTGCTTATAATAGAAATTGCTATACATGCAAAACAAGCTCATTTTTCTTCTTTATACCTTGTTGTACTTAGGTTTTATTATCAACATTGACCTAGAGAAAGCTTCATATATAAAAAGAGTTTCAGCTATGCTTTATAAAGCTCAATATGGCATGCTCTATCTTTTTATTATACTTTTATTATTCCCTTTCTAGCCGCAGTCTAAGTAAAGGGTATAGAAACAAGAGCGAGGCAAGCGCCAAAGGCGCAACAACATGACCAGGACACACGCACACACATGAAAAACGCACACGCACACACACGAAAAACGAGTACAGATGTGTGTGTGTGTGTGTGTGGGGGCGGGGTTGTCACGGGTTGGCGTGCGGCATGTGTGAACTTTTTAACCAAACTCGTGCCAAAGTCAACAAAACAGCGAACAAGGAGCCAGCACAGCTGCTGGTAGCCACTTGGACAAGTGCAGGACATTAAATGCAATGCAAAAGTGCAAAAGTGTAGGAAAGGCGGACAGCCAAAGACGGGCCAACAGACAGACTGGCAGCCAGTCAGCCAGCTAGTCAGCGAGTCAGCGAGGCGAGCATCTATCAAAGCGAAGATGCGCTTGCCCACAGCCTTAGGATAATCACATTCAAAAGGAAAATGAAGCGAGCTGCAAAAACATGACCAAAGATTGGCAGCAGTAGCAGTCAGCAGCCCAGGCCAGTGGTGGGGGGTGGGCTGAAGATGAGGGGGAGGCGGGGGCGGGCAGTACAAACAGGAAACGTGCAACAAGAAAAAAACCTTACTGATGATGTGCGGAAGGTGTGCGGGGGGCAGGGGGGGATTGCATGCATCACCCAAGTGAACTTTTGACTGATGGACTCACCGAGTCGTTGAATGACTTGCTGACTGACTGACTGATTGACTGACTGACTGACTGACTGTCTGACAGTCGTTCACTTATTTTATTGACAATTTTTTGCAGCATTTCAATTTTAACGAAGCTTGCGGCAAATTGTTGTTAACTGGCTGCCAGCTTTGCCCTCGACTGCATAAATTAATCAGGAAATCGACAGCGCCAACCCACCCACTCCCCAACCATCCCCTTCCCCTTCAACATACCTTCGGCCCGCTGCCAGTGTCTTTTAGTCCGTCTCTAATTTTTTTTGTCACCTGTCTGCATCCTGAAGTGCTTAGTCGCACAAACGCCCAGGATATTTCAACAATTTTTTAGACGCATCGTTTTTTTTTTTTTTCCTTTTCTGTCTTTCCAAAAATCACGCAAATATTTTCATCATCGTATCGTTTCCTGATTGAGTTCCCAGTGCACGATAAACCGTTTCCGTTTAGCCCGAACCAATAGAAATTCCATAAATGACAATTTAAACCCTCGAAATAAATCTAATACCATTTCTAATTGGCTGCTATTTGGGCGAGTGTCACTTGCAATGTGGAGTTGTATCTGAATCAAAGCCTTGGCAAACCCGAATTTCATAAAACTGAGTTAGCTTTATGCAAGACGAGAATGCCTATATAGTACAAAGGGAGAGTAGTTGCCTAGCCTTAAACCCAACCAGTTGCACATAAAATAGCTTAACCAAACCTAATTCTTATAAAGCATATAATTATGAATATTGAGTTATCGACCGATCCTTCCCATGACAAATATATGATGTATTGGTCTAATCCGGCTGGTTCTGACATATGTACTGCCCGTATCAGAAATACAGTCCTATGCAAAGTTTCAAAACGCTAGCTTTAAGACTGAGAGGCTAATTCACATAGAAACAGACAGACTGAGAGACGAACAGACGGAGGGACGGACGGACAGACGGACATGGCAATATCGACTCGAGTTCAAAATGTCAATGCAGGTCGAATTCGGTGACACTAATTTTTACAATCAAAGAGATTTGCTGAAAAAATAAGATTTCTATATGTTTTTATCGTTTGCTTGAAAACGGTGCCAGCTATCGATTATCGGAAACAAACTCGTAATGCGCGGGCACTCGGAGGACCTACGTTCAGACAGACTAACGGACATGGCTAGATCTTCTCCAAGAATATATACAGTTAATGAGGTCGGAGATGATGCTTTCTGCCTACATACATTATATACGTTTGCACCCCTTTTAGGTACTTTTAATGGGTTCAGGGTAAAAAACATAGAGCCTTGCTGCTTAGTATATGCGAACTTTGGTTGGACATATTTAAGACCTAAAAATTTCAAAGATCGGACTCCAAACACCGAAGTTAAACAAGGAATGTGTGGCAAATGAAAGAATACGCACATCCGCAGCATGCATATGTTTGCATAGAAGGAAGCTTGAATATGTATAACAACAGCTTGTCGCTGGGTTCTACGTCATAAACAACTCAAGAATTTCCTCGAAAATCGAAGGTATTTTTGTACTTCAACTTAAAAGCAGCCTATTGTAACTACTTAGGTCCTAAGTCCTTCAATTGGCAACTAACTTTTTGAACGATGGATCGTTTATAAAGTTAATGACAATCCGAAATGAGGGCGGCAACAAAAATAAAAATATTAAAGAAAAAGTCAAATAAAGCAGCTGTCTCCATTTTTGTTTGCATGACAAAAAGCAACAAAACGACAAACAAACAAATAAATAAAACAGAAAAAAAAAAACAAAAAACAAAAACAAAATCAAAGGGCGAACGCGATTCGGGTAAATCGAGAGAATGCATATTTATTTGTCCAAAGTATCTGTATCTGCGGCTGCAGCGCGTATCTGTATCTGTAACTGAGTCTAGCTGCGCGACTTTATCGCTAAGCGGCATCTAAATGTGAGCGATATGTGAATAGATTCTCCATTTGCCTGCTGCTGCTGCTTCTTTTTGTTTTTTTGTTGTTTTGTTCGTCACTTTTTGTTGCTTGTTGCATGAGTAATGGGCGTCTGTTAGCCGCTGCAGATGCAAATGTATCTGCGTATCTGAGCGCATGTATAAATAGTATTTCAGTTGAACGCACAGCCAAAATAGCAAAGGCGGGTAGCCTTTTTCGCCTTTTTCGCCTTTTTGCCGTTTGCGCCTTGCCTTCGGCGTATTGTATTTCAAAAAATTTTCGTTTCAAATTGACACAAATCTGCGGCACAAGTAACCCCCAGCCGCCCCTCTCCCCCCTCTCCACATAATGCCCCTCAAGAGGTGAGACAAAAGCAGAGGAGCATAGACTTATTTACATATGCGCCGAAGATTGAATACCCTGCTAGACTTGTTATCGAAGAAGTGTATAATATTATTTCTATTTATCTTATTCAAACATTTGCTTAGCTTGTGAAAAGGTAACTAAGCTAGGGTATATTTACGAATGTGCCGAAGATTGAATACTCTGCCAGATATGTTATAGAAGTAGGCTATAAGATTATTCCTTTTTGAAATATACCAAATAAATAGATATAAAATATAGTAAGTCGATGTAAATATTATTTTTCGAATATGTAAGAAGCAAAGAAAAAGTTCATAAATGCCAAGTTTGGTTGAGAATTCTTGAGAAAACATAGAGGTAATAAATAAAAGAACTCAGTTTCAAGCAAATTATCCAATGATATGATATATGATATGAAAGATATGTAATATATGATATATGATATAGTAGTGCAATATAGATGAGTTTTTGCTTATACGCTGGAATCATAAAAAAGTTCAATTGCCTAAGTTAACTATGTGTATAGTTTTAAGGGCCCAAAAAGATTGAGATGGTTCTCAAGATTGTATAATGTTGTAGCATAATATTTATACAATAGGTATCTCTTAATTACCAACCGATTATTCTTGCATGATATAGTAATCCGATGCTAATAAGATTTCGCCAAATATAATAGCACTCGGTTCTCGATAGCGTGCCTGAATCTTAATATAAATAAACGAACATCAACTACTAGCTAAAATCTAGGCCAATAATTCCTATGCCAGCTAAACGATATAGTTATCGGAAGCTTATAGTTTTTGGCCAAATAGTTAGGTGCATAGAAACGAAAATATTGGATACGATTTGTCAAGATAGTGGCTGGGATTTGGGGACAAATTTAAAATTTTTACAAGCTTTGCATAAGATATGTATAATTTCTATTTTATTTTTAATTGAACAGTGGCTTGAGCCGAAAGACTTTGATTAATGTCTGACCTGGAGAAACATTAATGAATATGTGCGAATAAGTTTTGTCAAGTAAACTTCCAACCTGAAGGATTAAAATACATAAAAATAGACAAATACATAAAATTAAAAGCGAGTAAAATTCAAATACCCTCGGAAAGGGTATTGAAAGCTGGCGAGCATGAGTTTTGACACTGCGTATTTTTCGTTTGAATTGGGCGACTGTCTGTCTGTCTATCTGTCTATCTGTCGCTCTGTCAGACTCGAACTCGGCAGCATTGTCGTCAGCGTCGAGTGTTTTCCATGCGATAGCAGCAAATATATTTTCAATGCATACAAAATTACTTCCAGTAAACTGCTTGCGAAATTAAAATTAAATTACGCAGCCGGGGCGGGTTGGGGTGGAGTAAGGTGGCGTAGATGGGTGGGGGGTTGGTGTTTTTTGAAAAGTTCATTAAGTTATATGTATATGCAGCCTGGTAGTTGACACGAAAATGACACAAAGAGGCGCCTCGGCACCTATGTGAGATATGCGGCAGTCGGAGTAGTGGGTCGGCACACTTGGGCACATCATTAAGTAGCCAAGACAATCGTGCCAATCATTAAAAATCTGGGAGCTCGAGCGCACTGCAATGCGGATGGCCGTCCCCCACCCACCCAGCCACAGTCTCTCTCTCTCTCTCTCTCTCTTTCAGTCTCATCTCTCGGCAGTTATCAACACGTACGTCGCCGACCTGTCTAAGGCAGGCCCCCAAACTATTGCAGTTAGACTTTAGAAACCGGCGCATGTTTATAGACGCCCTAGATTAGGTCTTTGTCAGCACATTTTTCGAGTGTCTACTGTGTGTGGGAGATGCCACTGCGTGTCTCTCTGTGTGTTTGTGTGTGTGTGTGTGTGTGCTCGAGTGGCGATAGCTGGTGTAAAAGAAATCCAAAAGCATAAGCTCTGGCGCGAGTGGTTGCCACTTGAGCAGCGAGCCTCAGCTGAGCCGCTTGTTCCGGCTGTCCCAAGAGACTCGACTGGATCCACTAGAGCAGCAGCTGCAGCTAAGACCGCATCGCAGGCAATGTCTAAGACTCAAACATCAGAAGTTACGGGCGAAACAGCTTGAAGGCGAGTGCCAGATTGCATGATCGCAGTCTGTGGCAGTTGTTATTGGTGTGAAGTGTGCAGTGCGGGTGCTTAAATGCTGCAAAAGGCATAATTGTCGCATAAACGGTTGCAAACGGGGCTTATTGATACAACCGGTTCATAACCGTTTCAGTGGCATGTCAAAATTAGGTGTTTTTAAATTATTTCACCTATCAAATAACAATCAAACAGGCATTTTTTTACTTTAGTATTTCCGTTTCATAACCTTTACACAAATATGTATTAAAAAAGCATTTCAAAGTATTTTACAGCTATCACATAACAATTTCATAGTCATTTCATGACTATTACACTGCCGTTTCATAACCGTTTCATTAGCAAGTGTTAGAAAACCATTTGCTAACTTTCATATTACATTATTAACTACTATATTTCCGCTTTTAAAAGGTACATTGAAGAGTGTTAGAAAACCACTTTTAAAACTTTACATATGTGTCTTAACCAATTTATAACTATAACATAACCGTTTCGTAACCATTTCAAACCCATTAACTATATATGCATACCTTGATACACATTATAGCTTACAAAACATTTATGTCCGTCTCTCCTTCTCTCTTCTTTACTCGTTATTGCATTAATATTACCGATCTATAACCGTTTTTACCGATTCACATGCGGCCTTCTACCGTTTCGTGTATCTCAAAGCATTGTTTAGACATCAACTTCAGCATAAACGTTTAATAACCGATTCATAACTGCTTTAACCGATTCGCCCATAGTCTGTAATTAGTTATTAGAAATACCAGATATTGGTATCCATTTCAGTTTTTCCTACAGACTGTGATTTGTTATAAAAAATACTAGACATTACCATCTAATTCAGTTTTTCTCTTTTATAAATCCGTTTCACAAGAACTTGAAGATACTTTATTTGTGTATAACCGATAATAACCGTTTCGAAGCGAATAATAAGCTGCTCTACATACCGTTAACCAACACTGTGTGACAATAATGCTGCACTTTCTGAGCTAAATAAACATTTGTGGGCAAGTCTTTAATTTAACACAAGATATTTCAGACTTTGTCTAATTTACCAAGCCAACCAACCAGCGTATGCCAAAAAGCAAAATTACAATAAAAGCAAAAGCAAGAAAAAAAAACAATAAAAATTAAAAAAGATTCAAGACACACAGCAAATGGGCAAAGATAACAAAAAAGGGCAGCAGGGAGGGGGGAAACACACACACACACACAAACACACACACATGTTCGCGAAATTTCAAGTTGGGTCCCAACGATTGAAGAAGCCATTTGAAAATTTGAAAATTTTTTTGGCACAGGTACAAAAAACGTGAAACCAAAATAAAAAAAAAAAACGAGGAAAAAAGGCAAAAAAACAAAAAGAGACAAACCAAAGACCGCATTGACTCTTCAACTATTGCGGCATATATGCGCTGCCATATGAATGTGTGTGTGTGTGTGTGTGTGTAGATATGCGCTATAGGTTATAATATGTTAGCGTAATGCCGAGTGCCATTCTGATGATGGGCGGAGCCAACAATTTCGCTAAACAAAAACACAAAAACAGCGACAACAACACAAAAAGGCAATGCGGCTGACTCTGTGCAAGTGTGTGTGTGTGTGTGTGAGTGTGTGTGTGTGCACTGCGGCGGCGGATGTGTTGGCGGCAGCAGCAGCAGCAGAGTGCAAAACTCCAAGTTGGCCAAGCCGAGCATCAAAAGGCATCTTGCCGTCGTTTATTTTTTGGCCAACATTTCGAGTGGCCCGTTTTTTTTTTTGGTCTGGCATCAAATTTGGTTAATATGAGGCACAGTGCAGCCGCCTTTTGATTAGCCTAATGAAACTATGCAGCATATAATGGTTGACCCTTCAACTGTAACGAGCCACCCCCCCCCCCCCCCTGGCCAACAGTTGCCCCGCCAGCGATCGCATCTGTGCAACTGCCGCCAATTGACGTCGAATTACGTCGCGGCAGCAGCAAAATCTCAAGCATTTCATCAATTACAATTTCAATTTAAAAACAAAAACCCGATTGTCGTTCATTGTATTCGATCGTCAAATAAACAACTCAACTGAATAATGAATCAATTTGTTGGCTCATTTAAATTGCGCTACGAATATATAAATCTATATCTATCTATATATACATATGTATTGAGCAAAGCAGCCGCACATATTTTGTGTAAATTGAATTGGGCCAGTTTGGAAATTTAAGAAAATATTGAACATTGCATTAGAACTATAAATATCTAATTTATGTGTTTTCTATTAATAAGTCATTTATCTATTTTTAAATCGAATCAAAGTTGAACGTTAGATTTTGAAAGAAAAAAAAAACAATTATTAAATGCGGCAAAAAGGTTTTTAAATATTTAGCTGAATAATTAGGAAAAGTTTTTTAAATTTTAACATATTCAAAATGGTTTTTCTTTTCAAGGTGCGCTTCAAAATTTTAAAATACCCAGCTTGATCAATATTTATTATTATTAAATATTAATATATTAAAAATAAAATAATTAGTAACAATGAAATAATATTTAATAAAAATAAATATTAATCGTGCTAGGTATTTTATAATAACATAAATAAAAACTCTAATTAATATTCAAAGTTCTTAATAAATATTCTTATGTACTGATTCTTAATAAAAAATTTTAAAAAATTAGTCGTTTTTCGCTTAGATTGTTTCAGTCAAGATTGCATTTCTACCTAACCGGAAACTCTGAGAAATCTTTTTAGCTTTCAATCCCAACGAAACGTGTGTTTTCTCTATCTACACCCGAGGTATATATTTGCATTGATCTAAAAGTCGACTCATTGTGGGCAGCTCATTAGCACAGAACTGTGAGCCAAAATGGAATATATATATAACGAAATAAATGCTAATTGCCGTTGGGCATTGCCAAACTTAACATGGCTTAACTAATTTCCGAGATTCGCTGGAGATGTGGGCCAAGACTTACCTGGACTGGTCTGCCAGCTGAGGCCGCCAATGAACATTTTGCTGCAATAGAAACACAAAAAATGTTGCATTAGACAAATTTGCTATTGGCAATATATTTATGTAAATGGAGCATGCTCTAAGTGTAGAACTACAAAAGATTATTGTCTATGATATAGATGGACACAAAAACAAGAAGAAAAGCTATACTCAGCACGCCGAATATTAAATGCTCTTCTACAAAAGCTTTCTTTTCGATCGATTCTATCTTTTATATATAGTAGTCCGCTCTGATACGGAATTGTAGATATATTAGGCGCATAGTGTAGTTTGTATATCCTGAGTTTGATGAAGAAATCTTGAAGCACACAAAAGTTTTCCATTCAAGACTTCAATTTTTGACCTTTTCTTTCTTTAGTTGTTATATGATATAATGTTCCGTTTTTATAAAAAAAGATTTTGCTCATATATTAGCAGTTAAGTAAAACGAATTAGTTCCAAGTTTGGTTAAAATATCTTTTAATACAAAAATGTTTTTCATATTAGAACTTAATTTTCGACCAATGATTCTATATGATATATCAACTATATGATATTGTAATCCGATCATACTTTAACCAATAAATACCAAGTTTGCTTCAGATATCTTCAAAGGCAAAATCCTTGTTCACAAAATAAATAAATAGAATCTTACACCGATCGTTCCTTTGTCAGCTAAGTATATGATATAGTTCTGCGATTCGGCCGATTCCAACGGACCTATGCATACTCATAGATATAGCAATACTTTATGTGTACTATATACTTTATAGATATATACTCATAGCAACTCATACACTTTATAGATGTCAACCTCTGAGCGTCACATTCTGCTTGACAAAATGTATCTACCCTTTACGCTGTGTTTTTTCAAAAGCCAACAGCAAATAGTCTGAGTTATATCTTATATCAATGTCTCTTAGCCATTGTATCAACTGCAACATCATCATGATCATTGTGATTATGATGATGGGCAACTTCGCGAGGCGGCCGCAGTGAAGGTGGCTGCTGACTGTTGTCTTCGTCATTATTTAAATCATAGAAAATAAGCCGCTTTCCCGGCATTGTTTTCATGCTGGAAAATCTCCCAGACCCAGCCAAAAGCGACGGCGGCTTAAAAAAAAAATCAAAACGTGCAAAAACAAAAGCAAAGGCGGCGACTGCAACAACCACGACGACGACGACGACGACGACAATGATTATGAAAACTTCAACAAACTGCAAAAGAGCGCAACAGTGGCAACAATGTTGCAAGGGGAGTGGTGGGGTGGGGAGGGGGGAGAGGGCAGTGTGGGTGGCGTGCCAACTGGGCAGTGGGTGGCGCGACACGAAAACGAATGTAAAACACACACAAAAATGCATAGAAACACAAATTGCAATGAAAAGAGAGAGAGGGAGAGAGAGAGAGAGAGCGCATGCAACTAAATGAAAATGTTAATAAAATGTGCAACAACAACAACAACAGCAAAGTAAGCTAAAAGAAAAACTAAACCAGCGAACGGAAGAAGCGTCAACAACAGCGTCAGGAAAAGGGGGGGGGGGGGCCTGTCTCTGGCTGTGTGTGTGAGGGGGAGGGGAGGAGGAAGGGGAGTGCAGGATAGTAACAACCTTTTCTCTTTTTTTTTTGTGGGCATTGCAACCACTTTAAATGACTTGGATGATGGCCAGTGGAATTGGGTCTAAAGCATTTGCTGTTTGCATGCCGCACAATTTGTCATTAATCAGTGCTTCGCAATAGTTTTCCCTTATTTTTCTTTTTTATTGTTTTTCCAAAAGAAAATACTTCAAAAAGCCAGCAGCCAGTCAGGCATCCTTCAACTGAAAATTGTATATTGCATATTGATAGCACATTGAAATCAAACATTAGCTATCATTAGTCAGCATAGAGAATGTTTGGGCCTTAGAGAGAGAAGAGGCCTAAGTTTTCTAGCTGAGATACAATTTGGCATATGTTTAATATGGCAAATGGTTTCAAGTTCTAAGTGAGCTCATACTTTCTGAAGACTACACTTTGATCTGGACATTTAAAGAGCTTATGAACTTAATAGAAGAGTAGTTTCAAAGAATCAAACCAGTGTGCGTAAGTTTATGCCCCTCGATTTGATCAAGATTCAATCCAATGCCTCGCCTAAAGGTTCGCTTTGTGAGCCCGATTTTCCTCATTGAAGAACCCACCATTAAACCAATATATATTAACAGGTCTAAAAACCAAAAGTAACTAGAGGCAAAACCGGGTTCAAAAAGCCAAATTTCGTGAGAATCGATTAAGCTTAGACCGATTTATTATGAAAATTGGACCCATGTCAATATCAACGCCTATATCCGATTTAACATGAATTTTATCATGAATTTCGACTACAAAATATGTTGCCAGATTTAAATGCGAAGTTAAAATAGAGACAAAACCATGAATAAAAAACCAAATCTCGTGAAAATCGGTTGAGTTTTGATTGAGTTATAAGACGGGAAAATTTCGACCCATGACCATATCCAATTTCAGAGGGTAACATATTGACATGAATTTCGACTAAAAAAGTATGTTGCCAGATTTAAATGGCAAATTAAACTAGAGGCAAAACCATGAAAAAAAAACCAAATCTTGTTTAAAACGGATGAGTTTTAACCGATTTATAAGAAGGGGAAATTTCGCCCCATGAATATATTCAATTTCGAGGGTAACATTTTGACATGAATTTCGACTAAAAAATATGTTTGCAACATTTAAATGCCAAATTAAACTAGAGGCAAAGCCATGAATAAAAAACCAAATCTCGTGAAAATCGGCTGAGTTTTGATTGAGTTATGCGAAAGGGAAAATTCTATATATATTCTTGGTCAGCATTAATAGCCTGGTCGATCCAGCCATGTCTGTCTGTCTGTCCCTCTGCCTGTCCGTCTGTCCTTTCGTGTGTAAAAGCGCGTCGATCTCAGAGCTTATAAGAACTAGAGGCTTTGAAATGTTAAACGTTGGTGCTTCTAGTTCCCGCGTAGCACGAGTTTGTTGCCGATAATCTATAAATCGATAAAAATCGATATCGATATCTACCTCGATTTGGTGTTGGTAGAATAAGTTTCAGGGTATCCACCCAGCCGGGCATTCCCGACTAGAGCACTCGAAATTCTATATATAAATAGTCCAAATTCTGTTCGAAATTTGTTATTAGCTGCAAATGTTGCAGCCTAAAGCTGACTTATTCAGGCGGCGTTTCAAATTTGATTGCGATTTGTGTTTTGTGCGCTGCTGCATAAGAACCAACAAAAAAAAGCAAATAACACTGAGCATTGAGATCATCCATCACATTTGATTTGCACTTTGTCGCCCCATGCTGCCCCATTGAAGGCAACATTCAATGGCGATGACTCTTTCGCTCTGTGTTTGTGCAACGTCGCAACGTCGCACTGATCCGCAAATATTTGTATTCATTTCATAATTTTTCAGTATTTCTGTCAACGTCTCCATGGCTGAGGGTGTGTGTGTTTGTGTGTGGGTGTAGGTGTGTGTGCTTGTGTGCGTGGCGTGGCGTGGGCGAACTGCAGGTAACCTTCGTGCACAGCATGCTGCTCCTCTCCCGCGACATATCCATACAAATCACAAACTCATAGCCATTGCCTGCCCGACCGACCGCCCGCCCGCCCGAAACGGCCCCCTCTGGTTATCCACTGTTGTGGCTGCCCAATTGCGGCTGCACCAAATAAATGCGACCTTGTCCTACACTGGCAATTTCTGTGAATCTCTCTGCGTGTGTGTGTGTGTGTGTGTGTGCAGCTCACCGAACGAGCTGCGTACTCGGAGCTCGCAGCTCGCAGCTCGGAGCTCGGAACTCGCGTTCTTTGCCGCGGCGTCCAGCTGCGTGACGCGTAATTGCCGCCTGGCATGGCAACAACAAAAAATAAATAAAAAAAATGTAAAGCATCTAAAACCAAATGCATGGTTAAGAGATACCCTGCATTCAATTTAAAGTTCTAAAACTTGCCAAACCTCTATCGAAGGCTTTGAGGCATATAATTTTGGGGAAATTTAAAGCTGTAAACCAAAATTACAAAATTAAGAAAAATGGAAAACGACTAATTAAGATTTTTGAGGGTAAAATTTTTATATGAATTTCGACTAAAAAATATGTTGCCAGATTTAAATGCCACATTAAAGTAGAGGCAAAACCATGAAAAGAAAACCAAATCCCGTGAAAATCGGTTGAGTTTTGACCGATTTATCAGAAGGGGAAATTTCGACCCATGAATATATCCAATTTAAGACATTGACATAAATTTCGACTAATAAATATGTTTCCAGATTTAAATGCCATATTAAACTAGGGGCAAAACCATGAATAAAAAACCAAATCTTATTTAAATCGGTTGAGTTTTGACCGAGTTATAAGAAGGGGAAATTTCGACCCATGAGTATATCCAATTTCAGAGGGTAACATATTGACATGAATTTCGACTAAAAAATATGTTGCCAGATTTAAATGCCAAATTAAACTAGAGGCAAAACCATGAATAAAAAAACAAATCTTATCTAAATCGGTTGAGTTTTGACCGAGTTATAAGAAGGGGAAATTTCGACCCATGAGTATAGCCAATTTCTGAGGGGAACATATTGACATGAATTTCGACTAAAAAATATGTTTCCAGATTTAAATGCCAAATTAAACAAGAGGCAAAACCATGAATAAAAAACCAAATCTCGTGAAAATCGCTTGAGTTTTGACCGAGTTATAAGAAGGGGAAATTTCGACCCATGAGTATAGCCAATTTCTGAGGGTAACATATTGACATGAATTTCGACTAAAAAAAATGTTGCCAGATTTAAATGCCAAATTAAACTAGAGGCAAAACCATGAATAAAAACCCAAATCTTATTTAAATCGGTTGAGTTTTGACCGAGTTATAAGAAAGGGACTTGGATGCATGTGTCAATGAGATTTTCGAGGGTAACATTTTTATATGAATTTGGTCGAGCCACTTACTTTTTTTGGCAGTTTGCTGAGTTGGTCTTAACTGCATTTAGTTAGAGATTTAAAGCAACTGCGTAAAAATGGATAAGAAAATAATAAGTCAAAGATTACGCATACGCCGCGTGCGCCGCAACAAAAATCGCAGTCAATGTGTTGATTGTATTGTTGCCTGCCTATCTGGCTGGCTGACTGGCTGTTGTTAGTCCCGCGGGCAATGCCGGGCGACAACAACAACGGCAACAACAACAAGAACAACTGTGGGAGCATCAAGCACGACAACAACTTTGATGACGAGTGCTTTGTCTCTTGGGCGACGTCGATGGCTTCTAGTTTTGCAGCTATTTACAGATTTCCCACAAGTCCGTAAACATAACACACAACACGTCTCGAGTGTGTGTTGGTGTGTGTGTGTCTTGGTGTGGGTGTTGTGAATGTGTTTATGTGCGTGCTAAGCTGGCAGTCATAAACAAGTCAACGCAACATGTCCGATTAGTAGTGCAACCACCGACTGACATTTGTCAACGCTGACGCCGCAGCAGCAGCGGCAGATAGACTAACGCTAGCGCGCGGGGGGAGGGGGAGGGGGGGGTGTGGGCGACTGGGCGGCTGCCACGCCTCTTGGTGCCCCTCCGGGCTGAATGCCTCGGTCACATTTGCTTGCATTACGAAATAATTGTAAAGCGCACGTCACTTTTCTATAGGCCTGCAAACGAACGCCAGATCCCCAAGCCCAAGCACGGCCACGCACCCAACCACCCAACCACCCACCCACACACGCACACACACACACATACACACGCACAGTCGCACACACACCCGCACACCCACTTGTGCCATTCATGCGCAAGTCGTCGCCCATTCACTGCCGCCTGCTCTCCCTCTCTCTCTCTCTCGCTCTCTCTCGCTCTCTCTCGTTCTCTCTCTCTATCTGGCTGTGACTTTGGCTCTGGCCCGGCTTTGGCTCTGAGCTCTCGGTTTGAGTTCTGGGCTTTGCTCTTTATAAAGCGTACCCCGCCCGCGCGACACTTCCCGCCTCTAATCCACGACCGCCGTTTGCCGCTTGCCGCTTGTTTGCCATTCAAAATCCGTTCAGACTTTCTATGCGCATAGAAAATTTGTTGCCCTCTCGCTTGCACACACACACACACACACACACACACACCTATCCCCCCGCCTTGCACCTCCTCCCCTCTCCGCTGTGCCACTCACGCTGTGTTCCCTGCACTAGTTGACGTTTTTCTATTGTGGCTTCATTGTTGAATAGAAAAATGTGCAAAATAGTAACGAAAAAAAAATAAAAAAAAATGTGGAAAAAAATATAAATAATACACATAAACGAGAGGCAAGAAAATAGCAAAACAGCAGCAGCCGTCCCCCCCCCCCCTCCCCCGCCCCTCCCGCATCCTACTCGACGGGTTGCACACGCACATGCAGCGAGGAGTCGCCACACATGGAAATAAAAGTGCAGATCTTGTAACTTTAGTAATTTTTCACATGACAAATTATGTGAGCGGGGCGGCCGAACACAAAAGGGCGAACGCTCTGCCCGACGACGTCTGGAGTGCCCGCAAAATGCAGCACAGTTGCACGCTGCTGTGGCAAGCAGTCGAGTGCGCTGCAGCACACACAGTCTCTGTGTGTGTGTGTGAGTGTGTTGGTGTGTGTGACAAAAAGGCAACTGCAAATGGGCCAACGTTATGCAATGCGAATATACGAACAACTTGTGGATGGTCAGTTCGGTTGGGCTTTTTGCCGGGGACGGGGATGGGGACGGGGCAGCGAGCGACTTGGCCCGGTTGCAAGCGCAATTGAGCGTGGCAAGTTGCGAGAGAAGAGAATTGAGAAATAACATGAATACGATCAGCAAAGAGAGCGAAGTTGTAGAGAGAGAATGTCGATCTATACTTATGAAGAGGGTATATTATTATAAGTAGTAACCTAGCTTGTTACGCAGAGAAGAAGATTAAAATATATATTCGTGATCCGTATCAAAAGCCGAGCCTATATAGCCATGTTCGTCTGTTTCGTTGTAAACTTGTCTGCCAGTCTTAATGCCAGATAGGACCAATCTCTACATATAAAACTAACTAACTGACTGACTAACTGAATGATTGACTGACTGACTGAGTGAGTGATTGAATGACTCACTGAGAACGGACTGACTGATTAACTGGTAGACTAATTGACTGACTGAATGACAAACTGAATTCCTGACTGACTGAATGATTGGCTGACAAACTGATTGACTGACTGATTAACTGAATGACTAACTCACTGACTGACTAACTGACTGACAGTCAGTCCTCTAATAGATTGAATAACTAACTGACGGACTAACTGAAAGCTGAAATTTTCACTTACTAAGACATGGTTTTGGGAAATGCCACCCACAAGTATACAAAAATAATCGGTTGTATAACAGAAGATCGGAATTTGGTAATCAAAGGTTTTAACTGCACAAATTTAAGTTTCTTTTTAGTTTATACGTTGATTTTTGGTTGCGGATTTAGACTCTATGTTGTATAATACGTTACCTCCTTGCGCGGACTTAGAATATATTGCACCAAGAATAAATTGTATCCAACAAAAAATCCCTGTATTGATTGAAAAGTTGGCACGAAGTGCATGCCTAAGCTGGTTGGGATTTATAAGCACCAAAAAATAATTTCTTTAAATTTGAATTATTCGAATACTAAAGACCTAAAGTTTTTAAATCTATAAGTTAAATTTAAATAAGCTTGAGCTGATCTTGAATTATAACATCAAAACAAGAGCTCCCTTATAAGTCCATAATTTAATTTTCATACATATAGCTTTGAATTGTTTTTCAAGAGGTTTTATAAAAAAATTGTATTACTTGTAATAAATTGATATAAGAACTAGATTTGTTATGTTAAATCAATGCCAAGCCGCTTTAACCATTGCCTAGCTGAACTTCTCATAAAATCTGGTTGGTAAAAGTTCAAATAACCAATCGTCAATAAACATATCATAAATATCTCATAAACTTTAATATTATAAATAAAATTTGCAGTCAAATGTTATTAATATGAAGAGAATCCATTTATTTCCACACAGAATACCAGAGCATATTGTGTTGTGACTATTAACATATCGATTGCCATTGCATATACGCGTTCTCAACGCCACACAATTCTATTTTGCTCTCACCCTTCCTCTGGCGTTCTAATGGCTGGTCTTTAAACAAATTATAAAAGAGTTTTTCATGCATATAAACGCCGGACCACACAAACCAATGCACAATCTTCTGCTAACCATTTGAGATACCCTAAACAAATGCGTTCACAATTTACAGGGCAGTTTAACATGCATGTTATATATGGAGGTGTGCGGAAGAGAAGCCGCAATCATTTTATTAAATATTTCTCTACAATCTATGCTTTTTTATGAAAGTTTTCAAACTTGCGAAGATATAAATATTAAAGATTTTAAAGATTACAAGGCAGTTTGACATGCATTGCAAATATCAAAGTGCGTAAAAGTGAATCAAAATATTAATTCTTTGTCTACGATCTATGTGTTTTCTATGCAAGTTTTACATTCAAAGTTTACAAGGTGGTTTGACATGCATGGCAAAAATGGAGGTGCGTGGGAGAGAAGACGCAATCAATATATTAATTTTTCGTCTACGATCTATGCAAATATATGAACGTTAAAACCTTTTAAAGTCTACAAGGCAGTTTGACATGCATGTCAAATATGGAAAAGTGTGGACAGGAAAAAGAGAAGCTGCAATAATTATATTCATTTATTCCATGGGATCTATGCCTTTAAAGCTTGACGAACATGTGAATGTATAAGTATTAGGGTTCTGTGTGGAACAAAAATCAAACCAGTGTTGGACACTCATTTGCAATGCAAATTTCTTTGGATTTCATTGCACATGGAAACATTGAAAAACCTTAGACTATTATAAGCTTAAAACAATGCAAATCGTTATAATTCCCAAACGTTTATGGTCCTGGGCGAAATTTGTACTTTTGAAAAATGAAAAATGTCATAAAAAATTATTTTAAATATATATTATACAATTTTGTGTATATATTTTAATTAAATAGTTAGGCATAGTTAGTGTATTCGTTATTCGTTGTTTGACATATTAGTATTATATGGCTTTCTATTCTTTCTCATTTTTCCTCTACACACATACACACACACACAGAGACAGAAACCTCTGGACAATTTGACTCCCGGTAAAGTCAAAACGCCCGATGACTATCATGTGCGGCTATCAACAACATCATCAAAATGCGGCAACAACATGCTGCCTGGAATGGAAATGGAAATGGATATGGAACTGGCGAGAGAGATGATGATGAAGAGTTGCTGCAATTGCAGCGTGGTTACAACCTTTTTCTGTGTGTAGTCTGCGTGTGTGAGTGTGTGTGTGTGTGGAATATGGACAAAACTAAAAACTGAAGCACTGAGCGAGAGCCGGAGCTATGCTAAAGCATAAATATGTTTGCCACACACGACAATTGTCTGAGTAGGCGACACATTCAAGGCGAGTCTGTCCTGGCAGGGGGCACTACACGCAACTGGGGCATGGTTGCGGTCGGCAGGGGCAGCGGGGGGGCCAGGGGCAGCGGAGACGACGGCGGCGGCACTGAAAGGTGCCAGACAAAGCTCGAGCAGCGTCTAAATGTTGAGCTCAGGCCATGTTTTATATGCAGCGCCCACTGTTAGATGGCCATGGCAGAAGCCAGCCACACCCCCACGCTCCACACACCACTCCCTTACGCCCACCCGCCCACTCTGTGTGTGTGTGTGCGTAATAGAAAAAGAACTTTTACAGTTGCATCGATTTAATCGTGCGGAAAGCTAAATACACGAACTGCGAACTGCTCAAGGCGAGCGGACGGCGGACGGTGGGCTGCGGGCAGCGGGCAGCGACTGCCGGCGGACAACCGGCGACTGCGTCTGGAACGGCACCGGCGGCATGCCACAGAGCGAGGAAGAGCCTAAATTGGGATACGCTTCGTTCGGCGCGCGGGCTTTTGGCTCATTTAAAGCAATTCCGCTGTGCCCTACATGCAATTTATGTATAATGAATATGGTGGGTGGGGGTAGGCGGGAGGCGGGAGGCGGGCGCTTGCTGCACTTTGCGGTTGAAAGGATGCATTGTGCAAATCGCTGGCGATACATTTTTCTTAGCCGCCAGATAGAAAAACTTTTCTGTGCCGCTCATATTCATTTTGTTTTTCATTCTTTCTATTGCGTAAGGCCGCGTCTTGTAGGCGGCAAAGGCGGCGACCAATAAAGCGTTACAGGCCGCCCGCTAGCCGGCCACCTCGGGCCCCGGGCACTAGATTTTCTAATGGCGGCTTGCCTTTTCTCTCCCTCTCTCTTTCACTCTTGGACGCCGCTCTGGCTGTCGGCTGCTGCCAAAAGTTATGACTGCATTTAGCAGAAAACGGCAACGGCAAAAGTTTGCTTTGATTTGAAAAGGATAGTGGAAATAAATACACACACATATATATGTGTTTGTATTTGTATAAGTGCATTATATCTATATACTTTTAGGCTAAAGCAATTCAGGCATTTCCCCCCACCTCATTGCCCCCCTCACGCCAACGAAAGCGCGCCTGTCAAGTTGCGCCATTTTAATCGAACTGTTTACCCAAAAGTGCAGCTAAAGCAAATGAAAAGTTTCGCAAATGCCTTGTCAGAGCGAATATAAGTTTCTCTAACTCCTTTTCCCTTTTCTCCGTGTGTGTGCATGTATGTGTGTGCGGGAGATTGTAAATTGAATTTTGATAATGTCAATTGGATAAAATGAAGTTTCTTTTTTGCGGTTGAAAGTGCCCGAACTAGACAAGCAGAACCAAGCACTGTAACATAAGAGCACCATGTAAACACGTTCATGCAAAAAACTTAAGCTTTAATATCAGGTTGAAGTAAGTGTTGTGCATGCAATAACAGTTCACAGCCCTGTCACTAACTAACAGAACTAAGCAGCGTAAACATACTCACTCAATAAACTTAGCTTTTACAGCAGCTTAAAGTAAGCCCTGTGTTTTTTACACTTACAGAATAATAATTAACAGAACCATGCTTAGCTTTAACAGCACCAAAAGTAAGCCTCGTTTTGCAACACAGTTGACAGCACATCCATTTGCAGTTATACAATGCAAACTAACAGAATCGAGCACTGTAACATAACAGATCCATGTAAGCCCACACAATAAGCCAAGCTTTCACAGCAGCTTAAAGTAGGGCTTGTTTTTTCAACACAGTTCACAACACTGTCATTTACAGTGGCAGAACATAAGCTAACAGAACCAAGCACTGTAAATTTACAGTTCCATTTATCGCACATACCGTTAGCTAAGCTCTAACAGCAGCTTGAAGTAGGCCTTGTTTTTTCCACACACTTTTCAACACTGTCATTTCCAGTGCCACAATCTTAACTAACAGAACCAAGCACTGTAACATAACAGTTGCATGTAAATGCACACACAATAAGCTCAGCTTTAACAATCGCTTCATGTAAGCATCGCTTGCATTGCAGCAGTTCACAACACTGCCATTTACAGTGGCAAAATATTAGCACGTTATTGCCCATAAAACATTTGTAAACAACGGGCAATCACATATTTAAGTCATAGCTAATTTATGCACATGACTAACAAGGCAAAACAAAAACCAAAACAAAACAAAAAAACATGCTAAAAGCAAATCACAAATGCAGCACGAAATTAAAATTATTGTACAGCAAAAAGCCTGCAGCCTTTTGTGCACATACACACATGTAAATATTTGTGAATGAGCAATTTGTGTCTATTAATTCAACAGTCTATTTATGTGAAAACAATACTTGCATTAAAAAAAATGTAAACAACGTTGACTTGTGCCGGCGCCGCCCGCTGTCAACTGTTGCTCAGCTGTTATCAACAGGCAAACGGCATCGATCAGCGGGTAGTGTTGTTAAACGGCTTGAAGCAATCAAAACAGCCCTCATATGCATTAGGAATATTAATTAAATTAAATGCTAATTCATCTAAATACGTTACTTGCTTAAAAAGTTGAAAGCATTCTTGGCTAGAGGTGGAACTGTCAGCTGTTATCGATAGGTAAACAGCGACGATAACCGACCAGTGCCGTAAAGCGGCTTACGATAATAAATTAAATTGTAATTAAAGAATTTATACATATTAATTCAAAAGCCTGTATTGAGAAATCATTACTTTCTTTAATAACATAATTTAAATTAAATGAAGATGGGGCTGTCAGCTGTTATCGATAGGCAAACAACATCCATCACTAGACAGTGTTGTAAAGCGCCCTTAAAAAATGATGACTGCAGAATACAGAATAATTACATATTCATTTAAAAGCCTATCGGAGAATTGTTTACTTTTTTTAAAAACCAAGTTCAATTTTAGCTTAATCCGGCGCTGTTATCGATAGGCAAACAGCCTCGATAGCTGGCTAGTGTTCTAAAGCGGCGTAATACACTAAAAAAACATGTGAATAATGAATTTAAGCACTTTAAGTCGAAAGCCCATCCTGAGAAATCCTTATTTGATATAAAATCCTAATTCAATTTAAGCTCAAAATGACCCTAGCAACTGTTATCGATAGGCAAACAGCATTGATCGCCGGCCAGTGTTGTTAAACAGCTTTGGGCAATAAAATCCGTACACAACGCTGATTTTTGGCGGCGCGCAACATGGCACACTGGAACACTTTGTGCTAATGACTGCCTGCCCTCTGGGCACAAATTACCACAGGTCTCATTATGCATACAGAATGAGAGCTTATTGGCAGGCAGACGGCGGTTATAAACCAAAAATGACGACAACAATATGGAATTGCGCACACAGCGACACAAAATCATTTGAAAGCAATTACAGCGAGCCCCGATCCGATGAACGGGCAACGGGCAACGGGCAGCGGGTAAGGGGAAGGGTGTGCAGCGGCGACGACCGTGTACAATGAATCAATTTACGAAAAACGTAACAAAGCCACAATTACAAGCGGCCATAGACAAGAACAAAACGACAATTACGAAAAGAGCAGCGAGTGCAATTGCATTTCCAATTGCAAGTTGCAGTTGCCAGTTGCCAGTTGCCGGTTGCCAGTTGCAGTTGCATTCTGCAGTTTTTCGGGCCAGGCACACGCTTCAAATGATGCGGCCTGCAGCTGGCGGTGGGGGCCCATGGGCTTAGCCAGAGCGACGACAACGACAACGACGATGACGACGAGAGAACGCAATGTTTGCGACACTGCACGCTGTTTTTTTAATTTTATTTTTATTTAGTTTTATTTTTTCTATTTTTTTTCTATTTATTTTTATTTTTTCTATTTTTTTTTTGTGTACCCGCGTGTCAGTTGTAATGGATAATTGTCGAACTCGCATGCCAGTCGTAGCTCATTTTCTATACCCTGTAAATCAGCTAGCTATTAAGCAGGATCTTTAGATAAGCTCGAATAGTTGACTGCAATATTATGAACAACATACGACAATATGCATGTTTGTTTATCTCTAGCAACAAAAATAATACTAAAAATAATTAAAAAATTCCAAAACTTCATTGTTAAACAACAAATATTTCTACTTCATATCTAGCGTAAATAAGAAAATTAGTTAGAACTATGTTATAAGTTAGAACATGGCACGAAAAATAGTGCTCGCTCGCAGAGAATTTTTTTTTGGTTTTTCCTTTTTAAGTTTTAAAGTTAATAAGATAATTTAATAATATTTATATGCATTATACGCTGATCTAAGCGCAGACACACTGAGCACCAAGTTTAGAGATCGAACAATCGAAAACAGTTAAAACAGAAGAAGAAAACGGAAGAATTATAAATATTAGAAAAGTGTTTAGCTCGATTTTTCAAAGATTTTCCACACTGCATTATAACACATTAACAAGCCTAAGCTAAAGTTATTTATTACAAATTTTTCGGCTCGTATTTTCAACATTTCTCAACACTTTCCCAATTCTGAGATAACATTTTTAATAACCATTTTTTTTATATAAATATTTCAACACTATTTGACTCGTCTACATTATATTGTCTTTGCTATACCACGCTTAAATTCATAATTGATATATAATATATAATTAATTATATATAATTTTTCAACACTATATTTATCTGGGCAACAAAAAAGAATCAACCAGAAAAATATACCCACACACAAACAAAATAATATTTAATATTTAAACAAAATATTTAACCAATTTATTTTAAATAAATTCAATTAAAGTGCTTTATAGGGTATTCAAGTAGTGCATCATTTGTGACTTCCATGCGACTCGTGTTTGTTTTTTTTCCCCTTTTTTTTTGTATTTGTACTAAAAATACATTGGCAAAGTGAATTGTATTAATAGCAGGGCATTTATTTAGTTATTTCTTTCTATGTTGTTTTATTTGTTTTGTTGTTTCTATTTATTTTTTATTTATTTTTTTTTTATAATTTTTTTATTTATTTTTTTATTCATTTCTTTGCGCGTTGCTTCGCATTTGTGTTTATTTACTTTGCCGCTTTGCGCGCTGCAAATCTTTTCGTTTCGGGGCCCTTCAAAAGATTTATAAAGTAGCCGGCTAGGTAAATGCCGGGCAGGGGGCGGTGCGGGACAGGGGGCGGGGCTGCACAAGTGCCGCCTGCGTTTCGGGGTGTACATTGAATAGAGGACGGTCCAAATTTACTGAGCCGTGACGCGGCGATCGCCGACGAAAGAAAACTGTGAATGGAATTGTGTTCGCAGTGCATAAACCGAGCGCTATTTGCAAAGTTGCACAACGCTAGCGCTAAAAGATACATTTGTATCTGTATCTGGGAGTGTGTGCGTGTGTATCTCGCAGCGTCATCAAAAGGTATTTTACATTAATTCAAGATTTATGCATTCAACATTCGCTAGGTGCTGCATTTGCCATTCGCGTCGCCATCGCAGACATTGCCCCAATGCTGCAGCCTGCCTGTTGCACCTGCCGTCGCCCAGCGCTGCTGCTGCTGCGCAGTCGACGTCGACGTCGGCGTCAAACGTGGAGCTGCCAGCAGCAGGTGATCCATTTCTTTTATCCGGTGGCTGTAGCTGCTCTCTGGGATGTGCCCCGAAAATGCCGCTGCCAGCAGCGCCTATTTTCAGGTGTGTGTGTGTGTGTGTGTGTGTGTGTGTGTGTGTGTGTGTGTTAGCCAACTAATGCAGCTAGACAAGATGAGCTGGGGGCCAGTTCAGTGCTTACCCTTTGCGGAGTGCTGAAATTCGCTCGGGTTATACAATTTGCAGCGCTTCGATAATAGATATATGCACATATTTTCCACATAAATATATATTTATATCTATCTGTCCATCTCTAGAGATATAGGTGCATATACTATATAAGTATGAACTGCATAATTTATAGGCTTTGCGTGTTCAATGGGTTGCGACGACGGCGACAGCGTTTGTGGCCATATGGCAAAGGCAGAAGGCAGCGGCAAAGGCAGCGGCAAAGGCAGCGGCAAAGGCAACGGCAGCCGCATGGAAAGCGGCCCAGTTGCATTTGCAGCGGCAGCGGCTGTTGCAGTTGCAGTTGCACTGCCAGTTGCAGTTGCAGATGCCGATGCCGATGCCGATGCTGATTACCGGGCGCAATTTGCTGGAACTGAAATTGTGAAGTGATGGAAGACAATTCACAATGTTGAACTCTGCTCTGTATTGAAGATCTACATTCAACTGATGCGTAGCTTTTACTTGTTTCTATACGCTTTTCTCTATCTCTATTTCTATCTCTATCTCTATCTCTCTCTCTCTCTCTCTCACTCTATCTCTCTCTCTCTCTCTCTAGAGTCACCAAATTTGCCATGTAGCTTCTAGAATAGTGTATCAAGTGTCTTTCAGCTTATGTTGGTAGAAGAAGTTTCAGGGTATTACCTAGTCGGGCACTCCCTACCAGAGCACTCTTACTTATACCTATACTCTCGCAATTTAGAGCAGTTCAATTTTAAACTTATTTCACATTGTTGAAGATTTCCCATTTGGGCAAAAAGATCCCAATTTATCTATATATATAATTTACAAGTTAGATATACTATATTTGCAATCTAAAGATTTCTATATCGCAATTAACTAAGATATTCCGAATATTTTATCTAAGAAAGTATTTAATTTATAAAATTTAATGCTTCAATTTGACAGCTGTTTCACATTTTCTAAGATTTCCAATTTGGGAAGAAGAAGCCGGTTTTTTTTCCATATCAAATTTTACAAACTATTGAGTTTAATATGATATATTTTTAATAAAAATATTTCTATAGCTCAATTTGATTGGATTTTTTGAATAATTTATCTAAGAAAGTGCTCAAAGTATATTTGACCTTTTCTAAGATTTCCAATTTTTAATTTTATTATGTTTATCTTAAGAATTTCCTAATATATTTAGTTTTCTTAAAAGATTGCACACAACAAGAAACTAAATGTTTTCCTACATGAAATAAATTAGTCGCTATTTTTCACAGCTCGTGCAGATCATTTTTGTGTAGACGTCTTCGCGCTATTTTATTCAATTGTCTTGTCACTTGTTGACAAAAATATCCCACTTAATTGGTCGTTTTCGCGTTGTGTGGTATTTATTTTTGGATAAAAGACGCAACAAATCTTTGTTTCTTTCGCTTGAACTGCGAATAGCTAATAAAAAAGCCGCGCAAGCAATTAGTTTACGTAGATTTTAAAGCAACACACTTGATTTATTTTCTTAGGTGTATAATTTAATAAAGACTTTTAACTTCCAAAATACATATAAATAAGTTATCATCAAAATCACGCTCAAATTCGCTGCTCAAGCCAAGCTACCCAAGCCTAGCTGCTTGCAATTGCATAATGCGCCCTTCTTTGCGCTTCTCAAACACACATTAGCTGCTTTCTCTGGGAGTAGCTAATGAAAAAGTCGCGCAAGCAATTAGTTTGCTTAGATTTTGAAGAAATACACATGATTTATATTCCCATAGAATAGATAGAGTATAGAATATTTAACTTCCAAACAAATTTTTTATAAACCATCAAAATATACCGCAAGCTTTTTCTTCCAACATAACTACCCAAGCCTAGCTGCTTACAATTGCATAATGCGCTCTTCTTTGCGCTTCTCAAACACACATTAGCTGCTTTCACTGGGAGTAGCTAATGAAAAAGCCACTCAAGCAATTTACTTATGTTTTTACAGCAATCTACTTTATTTATATTCATAGCTATATAATTAAATACAAAAAAATGTATCGTTAACTTATCCTCAAAATCCCACTCAAATTCGCTATTCCAGCCAAGCTACCCAAGCACAGCTGCCTGCAATTGCATAATTGCGCTCTTCTTTTCGCTTCTCAAACACACATTAGCTGCCTACATTAGCCGCATGCATATGTCATTTGGTGTTCACCTGTTCAATTTATATTTCGTACATATCACACTTGGCTCTAATTTAGCCTTCAAACTCGTACACGCTCTTTCAGCTCATTTAGCCCAGTTTAGTGCCAATCATTTGGCATTCATTTGCGTTGTCTGACTTTCTGACAGTTTGCGCCCAAAAAGCACAACTGATGCAAATTATCAGCAATGCAGCTTGCAATTAATCTGCTGCATATGACACCGCAATCACAACTTAACCCATTTCGGGCACACAGACACACAAACTTTGGGGTCCGAGCAGGATAATAAACTGTTGCCAATGGGGTAAACTGGTCTAAATGCGAGTCGTGGCCAGTTCGGGACGTTGGCAAACTGCAGTGCACTAAAGCACTAAACTCAATGGCTTTAATTGAATTTTGATGTCCTTAGCAAATTGTTTTCTAATTAGTTTCAGCGTAGGGACAGCCAGGGATGTATGGCTGCTAGCTGACGAGGGAGGGGGCGTGGGGGGCGATGGGGGGAGGGCTGAAGCGGGGCACATTCTCTCATCCGGCTGGACAGTTGACACAGAAAAAGTTTCTGTCAACAGTTCAACACTCACTGTTGCGGGGGGAGGGGGCGGGTCACTTCAGTCGCGTGGGCGTTTCGCACTTGGCTTCAATAATGACAACTTAAAACTAAAACAAGCAACAGCGCACCAAGTGTCTAAAGTGCCCGACTAGCAGATACCCTTTACGAGTGCTAACAATAATTTTAGATAAACTGGAGATCTGACATACTAGAAATTCTTTTTGGAATCTCAAGTCTACAGAGAATTGTAGTCAAACAGACTGATATCAACAAAGGCATAAAAAATAGACGCTTTTAATCGATATTTATCGATTTCGGAACAACAGACTTTACAAACAATAATTTGAAATAAACTTGATCAGTTAAAAAACCTATTTTTAAAATTTTAAGTATCTAGAGCAATTTTAACAGGCAGAAATGGTTAAAACCCAAATACTAGAAATCGATATTAATCGATTTCACAGAAATACGTAACTAGTAATACTTTGAAATAAACTTGATCTGCTATTCTAGAATGTATTTAACATTTCAAGTATCTAGTGACCAGATCGAGAAAGGCTCAAGAACTCTGTTCTTGAAATCGATATTTATCGATTTCGGAACAACAGGCGGAGTAAGCAAAGATTTGCAATAAACTTGATCTGACCTAGGAGAACTTCAAGAACTCCCTAAAGCCGCTAGATGAAAGTGTTCAGACAGGCAGACATGACTATATGAATATATTTCGAGACAGGCTCATAATGCCGGTGCTGTAAATCGATATTTATCGATGTCTGAAAACAGGCGGAGTTAACAATAACTTGAAAAAAACTTAATCTGATAAACAATAACTTTTTCAAACAGAACGTTATAGACGGACAGACGAACAGGCAGCTGGACATGATTAGATCAACTGGGTTGCTGATCAAGAATATATATATATACTTAATGATAGCAAAGCTATCACCATTTATCTGTTACATACGTAAGCCCAGAGGCAATATGGCCATTTTTTTAAGCATTTACAAAGGGTACAGGGTATAGAAAACTAAAACAATTAATGCCACGTCCACGTCGACACTTACCCAGGATCATTGGGCACCTCCGAAGGCGAAACGGGTCCCAGCTCCGTTTGTTGCTGCTGCTGCTGCTGTTGTTGCTGCTGCTGCTGCTGTTGCTGCTGCTCAATCTTGATGTCCATGTTGGCTATCTCTCTCTATCTCTCTCTCTTTCTCTCTGTCTAACTCTCTCTCTCTGGAGCCGTCTGGGTCCTCTGGAACTGTGTGTGCTTTGGCTAATGTCCTAAAAACTGTTGATGTGACTGTTGCTGCTGCTGCTGCTGCTGTGCGGGCATCGAGGAGCTTGGTGTAGGAGGTGTGCGTGTATGTGTGTGTTGGTGTGTGTGTCTACGTCTAACGCTAACTAAGACGACGGCGACTCCGGCGACGGCGACGTTGCGAGCTATCAATCTAACGCCGTTTTAATCATTGACAATGGCTGCTAATACGCTACTCGACGCGAGTTCCATTGGTGTTGCTTTTGCTGCTTTTATTTTTATTATTAATTTTATTATTTTGCTTATCCAAAACAAAATTGTTTACGTTTTTTGTTACATTGCGCACTTTGAATCACATTTCTGGGTTGTTGCTTCGTTTTGCAGGCCACTTTTGGTTAACAAGTTGTTGGATTTTTGTGTTTTTTCTTTATTTTTATGTTAAGTTTTTTTTTTGTTTTTTGAGAAATGTTTAGAAACGTTGCGTTAACTATTGTTGTTGTATTTGGTTTGAAGGCAACATATTACTGCAATGAATTTTGGTTTCAAAAATAACACAACAACAACAACAAAAAATCACGCCATTAAATTGGCTGAGACCTAAAACAAATTGCAATTTCTAAGCAGCTGTAGTCGGTAGTCTCTGCCCGTAAATTCCAAATGATTCGAAACGTATAATCGTAAAACTCAAACAACTGTGCGAGGCGCGGGGCTGCGGGGCGGCAAATCTAGATACGTTACAATGAATATCGCTGTTTGAAAAAACAAAACATTTTTTGGTTTTTCTTCGTGTTTTTTGTAATGCTGAAAGATGCAAATTAAGTGCAAAGGTCATAACAGAACAGAATAGAGCAGCGCAGATAAATGAGTTGAGTTAAGTTTGTCAGCCCTTCTATGCGATTCTCAAACAGAATAGCAGCTGTTGTCTTTCATTGCTAAACATTGACTTCTATGCGCTTCTCAAGCTGACCTTTGCCCTTTGGAGTGGAAAATCCGCTGCTATTGTTTGATCTTGGCTATTGGCGAGAATTACTTTTAAGCTCTCGCATCTTTGCTTGCGCTCTAATATTAAGCTAAGCTTGGCCAGTGTCACCACACACTGTTGTTCAACATAAAAAAATGCATCGCCCTTTACAACACTGCAGCCTAGCTAATCTCTTAAGCTGCTTCCATGACATTTTTATTTTGTGCGCGTTTGCGGCTGTCTACGCAAAGCGCCGTTAGAAATCCTTTAACAAGCTTTACTTCACGAAACGCGGTGCAAAGCAACCGAAAAAAAGTTCGCAAACGAAAACGATTTCATAGCAATGCGCTTTTTGTTGTTGCTGTTGTTGCTATTGTTTTCAATACACGCCTTGATCTTTCCCACACCCACACGCACACACACACACATGAGTATATAAATGTAAATAGTGCATTGCATGCAATGGGGACAGCATGTTGACTCCCCCAAGCAACAACAATAACAACAACAACAATAACAACAAGCTTTATAATAACGCGCAGCATGCAAGCGACACACACATACGCCCTGGGTGGGGGGCGGCTAGCTGTTACGGTACATGCACCGTTACAGCGAGAGCAGAAGTTAACTGGCGGCGGCAGCAAACACGTGACCCGCCAATTGCGACAATTGGCAGCAGCAACAGCAGCAAAAATTCGCAGCGAAAATCAAACGAAAAATTTGCAATGCACAAGTGATCGACTAGCTGCAGCAAACTGCCGCCAGTTGGCGCCACGATCGTCGTTAAGACATGTGTGTGTGTCTAATTGGAGAGTTTCAGGTTGCCGCTGCGACTGCGACTGCGACTGCTGCTGCTCCTGCCGCGTTATTGTTGTTGCTTTAATGGCTTTGCCGGCCGGCCGCCATTTTGCACGTGCGATCGACAAAAGCTGATTGCTGCTGGCGTGGGCGTGCTGCCAGGGCTGTCGCCGCTTTTTATTTATTTCCGGCCTAAAACAAACACTTGGCCTAAAAAAACCAAACACTTTGCCACCTCTCACAGGCGCACACACACACTCACACGCACGCACATACACATGCACACACTCAAATTGCACTTTATTTGTCGTTGTTTGTAATTAGAATTGAATGCCGCGCACTTTTATATAATCGTATATAATTTTGCATTGACACAATGCCCTGGTCGCCCGCCTTTAAATAAACAAACAATTTGTTGTTGTTAAGTGTTGTTGTTTATGCCGTTACTGGCACGCACTTCACTTGCAACTGCAACGAGCGAGCTAAATATTATATATTCTTTATTCGATTGCAATTGCTTCTGCTGCTGCTGCTGTTGCTGCTGCTGCTGATTTTGTGCGCGCACACGAACGCGACAACCAACAAGACGACACTGAGACACGGCCACGGCAGCCAGCCCCAACGTAGCTGAAGCCCCCAAACAACACACTGACACTGAGGCAGCAGCAGCGGCATCGGCAGCGACAGCGGCATCGGGTCACAGTAGCACGCGCTGCACTTGTATTGGTTGTAGTAGTTGTAGTTGAGCGAAGCTTTGCGGCCGCGTCGCAAACCTACCGACGTCGGCAGAGGCTGTGCGAAATGTTCACAGTGCACCAGCCAGCCGGCTGCATTATGCCGAAAAGCCAGCGCACAGCTGATAACTGATAAGCAGTGCAGAGAGCGTGCGTACGTCTGTGTGTGCGTGTGTGTGTGTGTGAGCGAGAGAGCGCACGCCACAACTTAAGAGCGTCGAGTTGACGCTTAAGAGCGATACATTTGTTTCCATTGCGCTTTATGCTTAATGCGTTTGTGTTGAGCTTTCAAAGCTTACACTGCGCACAATTTAAAGAGAAAGCTTTGCGAAATGTTTGGAATATAATTAAATTTGATTTTTGATTCGAGTGAATGCCAATCGAGTGCTAAATTTATCCAGCTATATATTTTAAATACTTCAAACTATTTTAACTCCGTTAAAAGAAGGCTGATCTTGAAAAGAGTCTAAAAGTTGGACTTAGAAGTAAATGCCAATCGATCCAAAACGAAAAAAAAAAAATACTCATTTGAAGATCTGACTTTTTTACCCAAGATTTTTCAATTGAGTTTTAATATACGAGGAAAATTCAAAAAATGTTAATCAAAATACGTAATATTTAAGTCAAGAAAATGTGTTTTACCCTACGCTAAAAATAGTTCGAAACTTCACATTTCTTTACATCTTAAAAATGTTATGTCACAATTTTCGAAGGTTACGCAACACTGCATTTTAATTTTCGAAAAGTTTATAGTTTTATTGCATTTTACATATTTTTTAGAATACGATAAATTTAGCACAGCTCAGCTTCCAACTAGAATCTGTTCGAAATATCGGCTAACATTTTCGTGGGCGAAAAGGAAAGACTTCGAAACACCTCCCAATAGTATGGAAAAGTGTTGTAAAAAGATAGATAGCGTTTACTTTCACTTACAAGGTGTTGGAAAAGGGAAAGATTTGAGTTCATTTTTAAAGCACGACGTGAATTTCAGCGATCCAAGCCGGAGTCCGAACAGCCAAACATTTAACCATCTGCGACTAAGACTACAACAAAAACAACAGCAACCAAAAGTAACGCACGCATTTAACTGGAAGCCGTCGCTGGCTTCGTGGGCGGCGACGGTGGCGTTGTGTCTGTCGTGTCCGGCGCAGCGGGCTCCTCCTTTTCCTTATTCCAGCTCTTCAGACCCTCGGGCAGCGTTGTATCCTCCTCAAAGGAGCCGGTACCCTCGACAAACTCCTCGTACGTTGACTTATCCTTAAATGGACGCGGTCCCAGCAGCTCAATCATATCTTCGCGACTGAGCACCTCATTCTGCAGCAAACGCTCCGCGACGAGACGCACATCCTCCTTGTGCTTGACCAGCAGCTCGGTTGTGGTCTTGTGCGCGCACTTGATGATGTCCCTCACCTCGCCATCGATCATCATGGCGGTATCCTCGGAGTAGGGCTTGCTGAACACCGGGTCGCCGCTTTGGCCCAGGTCGAAACTGACCTGGCCCACCTTTTCGTTCATGCCAAAACGCACCACCTGCGAGTAGGCGATGTCTGTGATCTTCTTGAGATCGTCCTGTGCGCCGGTGGTGATGCGATTGAAGAACAACTCCTCCGCCACGCGGCCTCCCAGGGTCATGCACATGCGATCAAATAGCTGCTCCTTGGACAGCAAGTAGTGATCCTTGGGCAAATACTGGGCATAGCCCAGACCCTTGCCGCGTGGTATAATCGAAACCTTTAACAGCGGATCGGCGTGCTCCAGGAACCAGCCGGCCACCGCATGACCAGCCTCATGGTGAGCCACCGTTCGCTTCTCCTCGGGCGCCAATACATTCGTCTTCTTCTCCATGCCCGCGATGACACGCTCGATGGCCTGCTCGAAATGCTTCAGGACAATGGAGTCCTTGGAGTCGCGAGCCGCTATCAGCGCCGCCTCGTTGCAAACATTGGCAATGTCGGCGCCCGTGAAGCCCGGCGTCAGTGCAGCCATTTTACGGGCCAAGGCGTTCTTGTCGAGGTCCGTTTTGAGTGAGCCCAGATGCACCTTAAAGATGCTCGCGCGTCCCTTGATATCCGGCGCCGGCACATAGATCTGACGATCGAAACGTCCCGGACGCATCAGCGCCTTGTCCAGAATATCCACGCGATTGGTGGCAGCCAGCACCACCACGTTCGTCGTGGTATTAAAGCCATCCATTTCGACCAGCAGCTGATTCAGCGTATTCTCCTGCTCGGAATGGCCGCCAAACGTTTTGCCGCCACGTTTCCGGCCAACAGCATCGATTTCGTCAATGAAGAGAATGCAGGGCGCATGTTTGCGCGCCATGGCGAACATGTCACGCACTCGGGAGGGGCCGACGCCCACAAACATTTCGAGAAACTCCGAACCGGATACGGTGATAAATGGTACATTCGCCTCGCCGGCTGTCGCCTTGGCCAGCAGGGTTTTACCCGTGCCGGGCGGACCGGTTAACATGGCGCCTTTGGGTATCTTGGCGCCCAGATCAATATACTGTTGCGGATTCTTCAAAAAGTTGACAAATTCCATTATTTCAATTTTAGCCTCCTCACAGCCGGCAACGTCTCTGCAAAAGGGGGGGGAGGAGAGTATGTTAATTGTTTCCTTGAGTTAGTCAAATAGAAAAATCTCACTTAAAACCGATGCCAATCTCTGCGGGATTAATTAACTTCGCCGTCGATTGCATGACACCGCCAAATAGGCCGCCGCCCTTGCGTCCACGTCCGGCGCCCATCATATCCGCCGATTTTCTCATCATATAAACGAGAAAACCAATTATCAACAACGTGGGCAGCAGACCCGTTAAACTAGATGCCTCCACTTCGTTGCGATAGATGACGGGCACAAAATTGATGGACTCGACGCCCTGTTCCGTTTGCGCGGTCTCCAGATTGCGCTCAAAGGAGTCAACGCTGCCAATGTTGAACCACATGACACCGCTGCTGCTCTGGCTGGGCTGCAGGCGCACACGCACCCACTTCTTGTTGACCACCTCCAGTTTCTCGACGAGACCCTTGGACAAGTAGCTGCGAAAAGTGAGAAGCATTTCATAATCATTTATATATTTGCATTTCCAATCCTTTAAAAGTCTTTTTCAAATCCTGTTTAAATTATAAAATATCACTTTGTGTCCTGAAAGTCATTAACCGGCTTTGCCCGATTATCTACATCTATATTATGGCAATTTATATTAAAGCTGAGCGCGAATCAACTGAATTTTAAGCTGTTTTTATGAAGAAACAAGTTTCATATCGCAAGAATAATTTTCCCCGGAATCGGTGGAGAATCTTATGATTTAGTAAGTAAATTTTAGTCCAATTGGACAATAAAATACTTTAAAAAAAATAAAAGCCTAAATTTTTATCAAAAAACCGACAAAGGGTTTATCGCAATATTAACAAACATTAACTCGACCTCGAAATCAAAATATTTTGAATTTTAAATAAATATATCTGGGGTAAATTAAATGAAATCTTTGCTTGATTCTAAATTCAACCATTTTCTAGATTTGTTTGAATATAATGGTTAAAACATCTGATAAAAATGAAATAAATTTTCATACAAGACTGTAAAAATGAATTAAATAATTAATGCAAAAAAAGGTTCACACATTATTTAACCTTTCGGATGAAATTAATAATAATCCCCAACTAGAGTCTTACATCACAAAAACAAATAAGAATGCACGAAAATTTGTACATGTACAGTGAAAGCTCCAATAACGAACAGCTTCCTTGGGCGGACACAAGATTTAGCCGGCGAATTTCGTAAGTGCCAACCAGTGTTGCCAAATGCAACTTAAAAACCTCGAATTGATTTTTAAAAATAATAAAATTCGTTTTAAAAAAAAAAAATTAATAATAAAAAAATCGAAAATAAAGCTGAAACGGAAAAGTTAAACTGTTTCAGACAGTCTAAAAAAGCCAAATTTAGTTAAAAACCAGCTGCATTTTTCCACACTGGTCAATTTTTGGCTATTTGCCTTCGTCTCAGCGAAAACGAAAGTCGTGTCCGCTCAAAAGAGCTTTCACTGTACATGAATATGAACATGAAATGGATGATGCAATTGCTTGCGCAGTCTGATGAAATAGAATTTGGCGCACCTGTTGACAAACTCCTTCCAGGAGATCTCCTTGTAGCCCATCTCGAAGAAGGCGAACGAGCCGATCAGGACAACGGCGCCGATGGCGCCAAACAGAATCCAGCGTTCGCGATCGCCACCGCCGCCCTCGCCCAGCGGACGGCCGCCTGGCGTGCCGCCGCCCCGAGCGCCCGGACCACGTGAACTGTTGCTGAACATGCCGAAATTCCAATCCGATTTGGTATCGCTGGCAGTGCTGGGCTTAATCGCGGGTGGTTTGGGCTTGCTGTTGCCGGACGTCGGCGGTTTGCCGCCCGACGCCGGCTTCTTGTCCCCCTCAGCGGCGGCGGTTTTGGGTTTGCCCGATTTGCCGCCGGCCTCAAAATACTTCTCAAAGCCCTTGGGCGGCTTTTTACAGAACAACTGCAGCTGCTCCACAATGTAGCGCACGAGCGGCGTCAGCTCAAAGGCGGCGCTGCTGCGCTGCATCTGCAGGGCAAAATATCACAAAAATTAATTACAATTCATTTCATTGTGTGTCCCACGCACCTTGTCTGTGAGCGGAGCGTGTGTGTAGCTGCGTTTCATAAGGCTTTTCATTGCCTTGGCCGAGCTGAGCAGCCGGAAAGCCATGTTCCTCTTTGGTGTCTACGACGGCGGGCGGGGGGGGGGCTGTGTTGTGCTGAATATTTTCTTTAGGTTAAATAACGACAGCGGCACCGTTAATTTTTACTAAAAAATTTGTCAATTTTGAAACAACTATTGAGTTACTGCGAAGAGCCAAAAGTTGCCGCCTCATATAGCGCAAGGTTGTTTCAGGTTAATGCTTTAAAAATAAAAAATAAACTGTTTTAGATTTTATGGTGCGCTATTGTGAAATTTCGATTTTCAGCTAATAGTTGAAGGCAGAGCTGATTCGATAGTTGACCAGGGCTGGCTAGCGGTTGTCAGTGTTGAACAGCACACGCAGACAGAAATCCTCAAAAACATCTTTGAAGAATTTTCTAGTTTTTAAACTAAATTCGGTAATCCATAATCGAAATGAAAATCGTTTAAGCTGCATATACAACTAATGATAATCTAAATAATAAGTATAAACATGATGACGTCACAATTGCTCCGCAATTTATTTGCGTCGTTCAGCAACACTAACCAACATGGCGTCCGGTGTTGTGCTGTGTCGTGTGGTACGTATTGCTAGTCGTGAAAATTTTCTATTCTTCGAATTAGCTAATAAATTAACTCAAATTTGGCATGAAAATATGCACAAAACGTGTACCAATCAATATGCTTGTGATTTAACATAAAACGTCGCCTTGGGCGTAACGTTTTTGTATATTTGCGACGTTTTCCGCAACTGTCTGCGCTAAGGGTACGCAATTTGCAGGCGAAAAAAAAAAAACGAAAAAAAAAGTTTTGCTACCGACTTGACATCGTGTGTGTGTGTGTGTGGCTGTGTTTGTGTGTGCTCATGTGTACAGTTGGCTGCTAAAAACCATAACAAAAATGTGTAAAAATAGTTTAAAAATGCCTTCAATCCGTTTCTCATTAGCGTCTGTGTATTTGTGTAGATGTGCGTGCAATTTTTTCCGGTAGTCTGTTGTATGCTGTCGTGAGTGGTTGCGGGGGCACTATTATAGTAAAATCTCTATGCAGCTGCTCTGTTCGTGTCAGTGTGCGAATGGAAAAGTGTGTGCATGTGTGTGTTTGTGTGCGAATTGTACGAGTCTCCGGTTTGCAACACTAAAAATCAATAAAAATGCAGCAACAACAACAATGCACACTTTTTGGTGTAGATTTCACTGGGTGGCTGCCGCTCAACAGGGGGCGCTCTATTAAATAAAAAACATATATGTATACGTATGTATGCAACTGTGTACTAATTATTCAACTTTCTTCTCATTGCAGCTTTTGTAACTAAAACTCCGTTTTGACATCACTTTCATCATAATCTGAATAAAAATAATAATAATAAAAAAAAACCATCGAAAACGAATCAAAAAGCAAATAATAATAAATCATCTAATAAAAAAACCAAGTTACATACCAACAAAACAAACAAACCAACAACAAACAACTACAACAAAGCTCAAAAAGTCTAAGAGGCGTTTAATACCGGAGGGGCATCTGCCATAAACTTTTAGTTTTGAAATTTCCTTTGTTTTCGTTTGCAAATTCGCTTTAAACTCTACAAAAATATATGCCGAAAAGCTCACTAAGTCTACATTTCAAAAATCAAAATTTGCGAAAAGACGAGAGTCCACGCGAAGAAAGACTGCAAAAAGCAAAAGGGAAACGTCGCCGTCTGCGGTAAGCGGCGCACAGAGTCAAGAGTCTGTTAGCGGGTGTGAGCGAGATAGAAAGCGCGAGAGAGAGAGAGAGAGAGACGACATAGCGACTGCGCATCTGTGCAAAAAAAAAAAATAAAAAAAAACAAGCCAAGCTTAAAACGAAGACTTTCAAAACCAACAACAAAAACCAAACAAAATTCAAACGCTGTGAAATTAACTCGTCAATACTCAAAGCAACAACAAAAAAGAAAAAAAAAACAAAAAACAAGCTATAAAGAGAAATCAACTGAAGTAAAACGGAGTTGAAGTCTTAACAAATACAATTACAATTCAAAAACACACGCACGCACTAAAACAAAACAAAAAAAAAAAAAACAAAAACAAATTACAAATAATAAAAACTGTCTAACTAAAGCAGCTAAAACGCGACGCTGAGGCGTTGACGTTGACGTCGAACTCGAATAAAACTAAAAGAAAAATCAACAACAACAACAACCATACACACGTTTAACAATCCCAAAATTCCTCATTTTTTTCCTGAAAGCTTTAATTTAATTACGAATTTTTGTTAAGTCAAAGTGAATTCAATTTGCTAAAATTATTTAAAATTAAGACAACAAAAACGCCGCCTCTAATACAACAACAACAAAAACAACAGGAACAAAGCAAGCGAGAAGAGAAACACAAACAGCAAAAGCAACACCAACAACTACCAACAAACAACTGAATTAAAGTTTTAAAGTACAAAATAACCGGGAGTTAAAGAGAGAGAAGAGAAAAAAACAACAACAACTAATTTAAACATATTAAAAACATTTAATTTAAACGCAACATCAATTTAAATTATTTTATAAAGAAAATAAACAAAAAATATTATAGCCTGTAAGCCCAAAAACAAAAACGAAAACTTTGTCGCCTGTCGTGCGGCGGCCGTGTGTAAAAGTGCAAAAGCGCCAGAAGAGGAGGAGAGAGAGCGCGAGAGAGTGACGGTGCGATCGTGAGAGAGTCACCGTTAGAAAGTTCCGCCTTGTAAAAGAACAGAAAAAAGAAACGATAAAGCAACAATTGTGCCGCAAAGAAAAAAAAACACAAAAATAAAAAAAAATGTACTAAAAACAGTAAAAAAAAAAAACGAGCAACTAAAAACGGTAACAATAAAGAAAAACATTTAAAACCAAAAATCTACAAGAATTCTATTAGTTTTAAGTAACTTTTACAACAACAAAAACACAATATGAAGACCCCAGCAACAGAAACAACTGAGTAACACAAAATAAAAAATATAAAAAAAAGAAATCAACAAAAAATACCGCAACTTAGCCAATAAAAAACAAAATTGTAAATAAATGAAATTAAACAACGCCCAGCTAAAACCATAAAAAAAAAAAACAAACAAAAAAAAAAATCAGAAAATAAAAACTGCGCGGCCTTGTGCCCAAAAACCAAACAGTTTTTTATTTTTAATAACAAACTATTGTTTATTTTTAAATAGTTTTCATTTTTTTTATAAGTGTACCTAGTGAGAAATGTTAAAAGTCTAAATGCGATAACGATTAAAAGCAACTAAAACAAAAACAACAAAAACAAAAAAAGAAGAAAAAAAAACAAATTCAAAGAAAGATTTAACAACTCTGTGATAATTACTGTAAATTTATAAATATAATTAAATAAAAACAAAAAATCTCTAAGCATCAATAAGAAAAAATGAATACTAAATAAAAACAAAAAAAAACTGTAATTTTTAACAATAGTAAAAGGAGGTAGAAGAAGAAGAACGAACATCTAAAAACAAAAACAAAAAACAAACGACAACAACCACTTTATATATAAGAGCAAATGCAAATTAAAAGATAAAAACATTGAAACAAATTCGTGATATCTTAAAGGACTTCGATACATATACTATAGTATATTATATATTATATTATATAAACTTTAAGTAAATAAGCTTAACTTAACGTAAGCAAAAACAAATGAAATAAAAAACCGTAAGTGAAAAATACAACAAAAACACAAAAGCAAAAGCAAAATAAAACAACCCTAGGTTAAAACAAAGACTTTCAACAAAACGCGCATTCAAAATATATATTAAAAAAACAAAAAATATTTAAACAAACCTTAGGCTTAAAGTTCAACATAGTAAATGAAAACCAACAACAATTAAAGAGTATCTATCTAACTATATATATGTGTGTATACAAGGCATATATATATGTATGTATAAACTATAAATAACAGTAAATAGTGAATAACGGTAAACGAAACAGCAATAAACAACATACAAAACGTGTAACCGAAAAGTAATAGCAACTACAGCAACAACGTACAGCGAAATAACGGAATAACGGATCACTGCTAGAAGTCCCCCTCGCAATCCCACACACACACACCCCCAACGCCAACGCATCAACGTCTTGCAGCCCGTGGCAGGCAGGCCCCAGAGCGGCGCAGCAGTTCGAAGAGAGTGAGAGAGCGAGAGAGAGAGCAATAAGGTGTAACAAGCAAAAGCAAAAAAAAAAAGCGAAAATTAAATTTAAAAAAACATAACATAAAATTAAATCACTAATACTTCCTAAATACCACAACGATTGCCTACAAATATATATATATATATATTATATAAATGTATATTATAGTAAAAACAAAAAAGCAAACATATTAACCACAACCCCTCCAAAAACCCCTCAAACAAACAAAAATCAAATCATCTAATTTAATATATCAAATAACAGCTCTAAACTTATTAAAAGAAAAAGAAAAGTATTCCGTAAAGCGCCCCAGTGTATTTTTCTAGTAAAACTAAAAACAAAAAAAAAAAACAAAAAACTTAAAACTCGAACACATGAACAAATCGCAATAAATAGTTTAAAAAAATTTAAAAAAAAAAAAATAAATAAATGTTTATTCATCTAACTACAACAACAACCAACGGCAAGCTACAGCAGCAAATGCATTTTCATCAGAATACGAATATATTTTTTTTAAAACACAAAAACAGCCGCAACTTCAACTAACAACAACAATAATTAATAAAAATTAAATCTGTTCATTACATTAAATTTAACGGCATTTTTACATACGTTTCTTCGGGCCAAAAAAATAAACATAAAATAAAACTCGAAGAAAGTTGACCACCCACAACAACAACAACAACAAAAACAACAACAAATGATTGTTTCTTTATTAACTTCGAAGACAAGGAATTTCAGTGCCTCTTGTGCCAGTGTTTAGCCAAAATATATATACACAACAAATACGTATTTATTGCTTAGTTTTTCTCTTTGATATACAAAAAATTACACAAAAAATCGAAAAAAATAAATTAATTAATTAACATAAAACAAATAATTAAAAACAAAAATTTTAAATAATTCCAAAAATATAAAATAAAAAAAACCGGAGGCAGTTCAATTTTTGAAAAGCTTCAAAAAAAACACGCTCGCTCTCTTTAAAATCATTCAACATTCTCGTCATCGATTGATCATCAACAACACCAATTAAAACAATCACAACATCAACATCATCAACAACAACCAGTCTCCTTGTGCTAGTCGCTATCAGCATTTTCTTAAAACATCCAAACAAGCAAACAATTAACAACATGAATACGCAATCCAAAGGATATCGCACTGGCGAAGGTAAGATCAGCAAAAAAAACCCCTTACTAATAATCTGTAAACAATATGTTAAGCAACTGGCGTGCTTTTACTAACAATAGCCTAGACAACTTGTCTTTAAATGCTTTTAATAAAATTGTAAGCTAACAAGCTTATAATAAAACCGTCTTAAAAACCTGAAGTGTATAAATATATATAGATAAAACATAATAAGAAGCAATAATCGCGTTAACATGAGATGTCAAGCTTTTAAAACAACTCATGTTAAAGAAATGTAAGCAAATCTTCTTTTAAACTACATGTAACAGGGCTTAAGTCAAATGTTATTTACAGACTCAGTAGCAGAACATGTTAAGTAACTGTTGCTTGTTTTCTAGCCTTGCAAAAGGCAATTAAATTTATCACAGGCCCTACAAAGCAATTAATGTGCTTGATCAGCCGTGCCTGTCCTTTTAAATGTAGAAGCTTTTTAGCATTAAATGCTTAGTCAAACTAATTATTTTTTCCCATTCTCAACGTCTTGCAGAAATCTACGATAATTTGCAGTGCTTCGACATGACTGCCATACGGAACTTGAACATACCTACAACTTTTCCGCCCATTGGGACCTTTACGCTGGACTCCACCACGTTGGGTCTGCAGCCGCAGTCGCATGGACCGCCAGCTACGGCCGTGCAATTGGCCATGGCTCAGCCGCAGCAGCAGCAAAGCATGCATCATCATCAGCAGCAGCAGCAGCAACATATGCAACAACAGCAGCAACATCATCAGCAACAGCAGCAGCATCAACATCAGCAGCATCAACAGCAGCAGCAGCAGCAACAACAGCAGCAACAACAACAGCAGCAGCAGCAACATCCTAGCATTGGCATGTTTGATGCAAATGAGGTCAACGATATCATCCAAACTCCGCCACAAATTGGCGTCTTTCAGTCCAACAGCGTGCTGAACAACGGCGCCGGCAGCTCATCGTCCATTTTCGGCTCGCAGTCGAGCAACTCCTCGGCCACAGCATCCGGTGCCAACGATCCGAATCAGACCACGCGCGAAACAGGCATCATTGAGAAGCTACTGGTGGGTCTTTAACCGAGTAGTAATATCTGTTAATTATACATTCCACAAAGAAACAACTCTAAACATGAATTTCTTCTCTTTTGGGCAGCATTCGTATGGCTTTATTCAGTGCTGCGAGCGACAGGCGCGTCTTTTCTTTCATTTCTCGCAGTTCAGCGGCAATATTGATCATTTGAAAATTGGTGATCCCGTCGAGTTTGAGATGACCTATGACCGGCGCACCGGCAAACCAATTGCTAGTCAAGTCTCGAAAATAGCGCCCGAGGTTGTGCTCTCCGAGGAGCGTGTCACCGGCACTGTTACCACCGAGCTGCGCACGGATAACAACAATGTGCTCAACTCCAGTGAGACAACCGGTCGCATTAGCTATGAGAATCGCGGCGAATGCTTCTTTTTACCCTATACCAAAGACGATGTCGAGGGCAATGTCAATTTGCGTGCTGGCGACAAGGTCAGCTTTCAGATCGCTACGAACCAAAGGTGCGAGGGAAAATATACCCTATAATATATATAATTATATCTCTTATACTCAATTATTGTCCACCTACAGAGGCAACCTGGGCGCCTGCCATATACGCCTGGAGAATCCGGCCCAGCCTGTTAAGTATCGCGGCGTTGTCTGCTCGATGAAGGAATCTTTTGGTTTTATTGAACGCGCCGATGTGGTTAAAGAGATTTTCTTTCACTTCTCCGAGGCCGAGGGCAATGTTGAGCTGCGACCCGGCGACGATGTCGAGTTTACCATACAAACGCGAAGCGTAAGTAGAGCTGATGATTATCAACAAGTACTTCATATCACACTAACAATAGCAGTCTGCCTCCGTGCCTCCGCAGGGCCGGGAGTTTGCCTGCAACATAACGCGCTTACCACCCGGATCGGTCATCTTCGAGGATGTCGATAGCACCATTTACAAGGGCCAAGTGCTCAAATCGCTCGATCGCAACAATGCGGTGCGTCAGAACAATGATCCGTTGCCAGGTCGCATACGTTATCGGGCACCCGACTACTCCGAGGTGGAGGTGCCATTTGGCGATAAGGACCAGAAGGGTGATTTTACTTTACGCCACGGCGATTGGGTGCAATTCCTATTGGCTACCGATCGGCGGGATCAGCTGCAGCGTGCCACCTCCATAGCGTTGCTGGACGAAACGTTCAAGGTTTCCGGCGAGAAGCGTGAACAGGGCACAATTGCCTCACTGAAGGAGGGCTTTGGATTCTTGCGCTGCGTGGAGCGTCAAGTGCGTTTGTTTTTCCACTTTACGGAGGTTCTCGATACGGTTAGTTAGCTCACGAAATTTTGTTGCGTTTTCTATAATAATCTCCTTATTATCCCTCCCCGCAGAGCCGTGAAATCGATGTCAATGATGAGGTGGAGTTTACTGTCATTCAGGAGCCCGGCTTGGCCTATAACAACTCGCGTCTGCAGGCCATACGCATTCAACATTTGCCGCCCAATACTGTGCAATTTGAAACTCTAATGGCCAACAACATTGAGGGTGAGCTTAAATCCATCCAAAGAATTCCTAATTCTAATTTTGGTTATCTATTGTTGCAGGCACCGTGACACGCGAGGCGCCCAAGAGTCCCATTAAATCTCAGGATCGCTTCGAGGGTGGCGTCATCACCTACGAGCATGGCGATGTTAAAAAGACTATTATGTATTTTCTTAAAGACTGCGAAAAACCACCAAGAGTTGGCGAGCGTGTGCGCTTCGATATTTACATGGTGGGTTATGTTTGCAAGGAATAAAAGTTATATGTGTAGCCATAAGACAGGCAGACAGCCATATAGATAGACAGGAAAACAGGCTGGTAGACTGGCAGACAAATAGAAAGATAGACAGACAGAAAGGCAGACAAGAAGACAGGCAGACTTACAGACGCCAGAAACACACTGACCGAAAGGCAAGCAGACAGACGGGGAGACAGACAAGTAGACGGACAGACAGACAGATAAAAAGGCAGACAGACAGGGAGACTGATCTGTCTGTCTGCCAGCATCACAAAATGCGCCTCTGCCCAATCGCAAGTGCAGCCTCTATACACATTCTGTCTTATACATTATATCTATTTATGCTATTTGATCCGAAACTCAACTGAAATTGAGTTGAAGAGTTAAAAGACTGCACCCGTTTCTCGATAAAATCTAATCTTGTGCTCCGCTTCCCTCTTTACAGGTTAAACGTAACAAGGAATTTATAGCTGTCAATGTGCAGCAAGTATCGCTGCAACAGCAACAACAACAACAGCAGGCGCAACAGCAGCAACAACAACTTTTAAGCCAGCAAACAGCTGCTCAACAACAACAACCACAACAACCAGTTGCCAATCTAAATCAGAACGATCAAGTGCTGCTCTCAAATGGCATCAGCTCGAATGCCAGCTCCATGCAGAATGGTTATATAATGCACGGCAGCCCTGGTGGCGGCAGCAGCAGCAACAGCAGCGTCGGTAGCAATGCCACCACTCAGCAGATTTCAACGCCCCACATTGAGGACTTTAAGCTGGAGAATAATAATCATGCGAATGTTGAGGCCGCTAGCGGGCAGTTGTATCGTGGTTTTATAGCCGTTATCAAGGAGAATTTTGGCTTCATCGAGACGCTGTCGCACGATGAGGAGGTATTCTTTCACTTTAGCAACTATCAGGGCAATCCCAATTGGCTTGAGCTGGGTCAGGAGGTCGAGTATACACTGGCGCCAAATGGCAACACCTCCGTTTCGGGCAATTGCTTGCCCGCTGAGAATGTGCGCACTTTGCCAAAGAACTCAATACCGCAGCCGGCGTTGCTGGAGACGGTGCACAATGGCGTTGTGGCGCGTCCATTGCGCTGCATCAATCCGGACCAGCAGGAATATGCCGGCCTAATTGAGATACTCGATGAGCAGCGCACCACAATCATTTCACAGCATGAATTTGGCATCACCAGTTTGGTGAATAAGCGCGATCTGTTGCAGAAGGGCGATCTGGTTAGCTTTCGCATCGATGAGAGCGGCCGGGCGGCAGAGGTGAATGCGGTGCGGCAAAAGAAACGTGCAACTGTCGACTCCATCAAGGGTCAATTTGGTTTTCTCAATTTCGAGGTCGAAGACGGCAAGAAGTTATTCTTTCACATGTCCGAGGTACAGGGCAACACGGTGGCTCTACATCCTGGCGATACCGTCGAGTTCTCCGTGGTTACCAATCAGGTGAGCAACAGCTTAAAGCTCTGCTTAAATTTGGCAGTTTATTTAATCGTACATTCTATTTGCAGCGCAATGGCAAATCTTCGGCTTGCAATGTTTTAAAAATAAACGATCGTCCCGATCGTCTGATCTCGCGCCTTAAGCTCAATGGCGATGACGGTGTGCCGCGTTTGATATTGATACGCGCACCCAAGGGGCCGCAGGGCAAGGGCTTCTCTATACTCGCGCGCCATCCACGCATTCCAGGTGCGTTAATTAATAAATTAACTAATTAAAATGTGTATTAAATTCATATTCTCGTTGCTTACAGGCGCCATTATGGAGTAATTCCAAATCAGATATTTGATGCAAATTAAAGACAATGCATACACACACACACACATATACAACTATATATACATATATATCTATATATATATATATATATTCTTGTACGCTACACATAAACAAGGCTTACCATACACAAAGATGGCACAGGAACTGCAAATATAAATTAACAACAATTACGCAACTACAGAACTACATTGTGAACTTGTCTCTAAACAACCATATTATCAATGAATACAAACAAGCATACATTTATTAAGTATATTAACTTAGAAGCAAAACACTATTTGAAACGATAATAATAATTGATAGCAAAACATATGGCATACACCACACATACATATATGTATAATTATGATGAATACTAAACGGCAACTCCAAAACAATTTCTACGTGTCTGATAAATATATAAAACGAAAAAAAAAAAAAATAAGAAAATATTACAAAAAAAAAACTAAAGCTAAAACTAAACGAAATTTTACGTAAACTTACGCATTAACCATTAAACCAGGGCCCTAAACTCCTAATTGTAATCAATTGCAGTCTGTATTTTTTTCTGTTATATTGAAGTTGTGCGCTGCTTAAAACTGAAATTCAAGTGTCTGAGAGATGAAACCAAATTGTGTGTATACGTATACTATTTTTCAACTAGTTTTGCTTTAATTTAATTTTAGCATATATAAAATGAAATCTATAGCATATTAAGAGATACAAAAAAATGTAAACAATTATTGTATAATGGCAACGAAATCCTTGCATATGTGCATTAGACAAACAAATAACAAAAAGTAAACAAACAAACAAACAAAAACACTATATGCCATAGATGCGTAGATAGTTATTTCTTTTCTCTACTTATATATGCTCTATTCTCTTACTCTATTCTAATAATTCTCGCAAAATGTTCTTTCATAGCTTCTTTGAAGTCTTTACTGTTAAACTGGCAAATATATTTATTATGATGATTGTATACAACAAGAGGAAAATGAAAGTATGAAGTATTTATAGCAAACAAAGTCTTGATTTCGTTTGTAACATTTCAACACCAAAACACTCTATCGAGTATATATATATTATCTGTGTATGTTGTTGTTTCACGAATTTTTTTGCTGCATTCAAAGGGTTGCATTAACTTATACAAAACACATACATACATACATACATGCATATACATCTTACATATACAAAACATATTTATTATTTATAAAAAAAAAAACAAAACAAAAACAATATTTAGAAATCGAACTTTGTAACTAACACACAAAAAAAAGCAAGAAAATAATATTAATTATTAACAAAAAGAAAACATAACTAAAAGTCTTGTGTGAGGATGTAGAAGAGCAAATGTAATTTGCTGCGCCAAATCTGTTGAAACCATTTAATGAAAGATAACAAAAATTAATTTTTAAAAATGTATTTTTAAATATTAAAGTATATATATATAGTAAAACAAAATATAAAAACATAAAACAAAAAAAATATAAAAAAAAATACAAAGAGATCGTGTCGGAAACAAAGAGCAAATATTGTGAAACAAAATTATGAATTTCAATTACTAAAACAAAACAAAAAAAAAACAAAAACAAAAACCATTTAACAAGCTAACAACAAATTTGGGATCAGTACGTCCTACTATAGCCATGTTATACATATATACAACTACAACAACAAGAAAACAAACAAACACTAAGCAACACAACAAAATGAACAAGCAAGATTAAAATAGTAACTTTAAATATGTATAACGCTATTATATATATAGTGTATATATATATATATATATATATATATATATACATATATATATCGTCTGATATGCCGCAATAGGTTAACTGCAGGCGTTTAGAGATTTATGCAATGCAATGAAATGAACAGCACAGACACAAAACAGAACAGCAACTAATCCTTATTTATAAAATATAAAACATAAAAAAATCGTAAAACATACACAACAAAAAATGCAACAAAAAAAATACAAAAAAAAACAAAAACAAAAACAAATACATATGTGCTTGAATACGAAAGAAAAACAACAAAAAAAAAACGCAAACTATATAAGTCAAATAATAAAAAAAATAAATACATATTTCAATAAAGGTAAACAAAATTGTGTTTAACTGGGAAATTATAATAGATTAATATATAAGAAATAATAATAGAAAATTAGATACGTACATTTACAGAGCTTCAGGGGAACTTTAACTTTAATGTCTGCTTACAGAAGAAATTTTGGGTCGAATTTTCGGTGGGGATAAAAGTTGCTTGAAGACGAGCTTATTAATTGCGGTCGTTCAACGCCGGGCAATTTCTTTAACTATACATTATTTAAGCATGAAAACCCTTTGCTAAAAAAAAAACAAAACACAAGATGTTTGTTTTGTTTTTGGTTTCTTTTTGTTTTTGTTTGTTTTTTTTTTAATATATTTATTTATAAGAATAATTTATATCTGCTTAAGATTTCCGGGTTACATGACATGACTATGGTATGGTATCGCATTTTGACGCTCCTTAAAACTCGATTTGCTTTTTGTTTGTATTTGTTTTTTTTTTAATTTTTATTGACTGTAGACTCCTATTTGTTTTTTTTTTCGCTATGCTCTATTCTTGATTTTTCTTTTGTGTTTTAACGCTGATGTTTTCTTAAAATTCAAATATTTCATAAATAGTATTTTGTTTATTCGTTTCGTTTGAGGTTATGTTATTTAATTATATGTTACTTATAAGTTTACGCTTGCATTGATTTGTTTATAGTGAATATTGCATTGATTTTCGATTTGTTTGATTTGTTTTTGTTTTTTTTTCTATGCCTTTGCTTTCGTTTACGCATGATTATATCGCCTATATATATATATATCGTAATATCGCTTAGCTTTAGTAGATATACTAAATGTCAAAAGATTGCGTGTGGGGTTAAGAACTTTTTTGACGAATTAAAAAACCGATTAATTGCATTATACAATATAATATATATATATATATATATAAATTCTGTAAAAATGGTTTATCCGTAATACAAACTTGGGTATTCCTTGATTCTCTCTCTTTGTATTTTCCTTATTTCTCTTTTTTTTATTTACTTTTTAAAACGAATTTCGGCTCCGGTATTTTAATTGCATAAACTTACAAATATACTATTACAAAAAACATTGAGTTTTGTATAAAAAATCGAGGTAAACTTTGATAGTGCATCGGATTTGCTTTGGTGTTTTTTGTTTTTTTCTTTTTTTATTCTTTGTATTTGGTAATATTGCTAAATCGGTTAAGGAAAATCAGGGCCAAGTCACTGAATTGGCATCAAAGGCATTTTATATAATGTATATAATGTGTGTGTGTGTGGCATGAATTTTGGAACGCTTTCTGTGTATTTTCTCATGATTGCCGATGCACCAATTAAAATTGTTTGCTTTTCGCTCTGGGGCGCTATTAGCATGTGCGTGTGTGTGTGTGTGTGTGTGTGTGTGTGTGTGTGTGTGTGTGGGGTGTTTATGGTTCTTGTCTTTTATTTGGTAAGAGAGCATAATATAAATTTTTAGTTCATTCGGGGTGGGCAATTATTTGTTTCGTTTAGAACCGCGTATATAAGATGTTTTTCTCTTGCGCTTTTTGATTTTAATTCGTTTTTTTTTTTTGGTTTCTTAATAGGAAGTAAATACGTCTTAATATACGTGTTTATATAGCTATATATTTGATATAAATGGGCTGTGCTTAATTTGTTTGCTTTAAATAGTGTGAGAATTTGACGATTTTTCAAATATATATATTTTTGTTTTATTATTAAATATTTTCTTTAAAGAGAACGAACGAATTTTTTACGCCTAATTGCTTGTGCTGGCTACGCCAAGAATGGGTGTGCGTGTGTGTGTGTGTGTGTGTTTATTGGGCTGCTAACTTAGCGTTAATCTAGATGAAGTGGGTGTGTGTGTGTGTGTGGCGGGAGGGGGGGGGTGGAAGGGGGCGAGGTGCTCTTAAAGCGAGTTGGAGAAAGTCATATATATATATAGATATATATAAATATTTATATAGATTGAGAGAGAGAGAGAGAGCGTAATGAGAGCTTCAAATTATGCTTATGATTTATCAGCTGCCTTTTGCTTTGTTCTGGGATCATATCATCATCATCATCATCATCATCATCATCGTAATCATAATCAACAACAGGCGACAGTTACTATCGCTGCTCCTCCGGGCGGGGATCACACTGGGCGGCTGGGGGCGGGTGGGCGTGGCACGTTTTAGACGCTATTCTTGGAGACAAACTCGCGCAAAATATCGCCAGCCATTTCGATGTTGTTGCGCGAGATGCCCAGCGCCGTGATGGCATTCTCCTTGGAGTAGCCGGCGTTCATCAGGCGCGCAATATACTCCAGATTGATATTCTCGTAGGGCACAGTGCCGGCACAGTCTTTTTGATTGATCGTCACGTTCGCATAGAGCAGCGGCTGTTGGCCAGCATTTGCCGGCCCAGCTGGCGTTGGCTGCTTCAGCGTCATCTTCTTGCCATTGGCCAGCGCAGCGGCTGCCGCCAGAGCCGCCGCACTGGTCGTCGTGGTGCACAGTTGCGTATAGTGCGAACTGGCCGCATCCTGGGCTCCACTGCAGCCACTGCTGCTGCTGTTGTTGTTGTTGCTATTGTTGTTGCTGCTGCTGCTGCTGGTGTTGTTGGCGGGCAGCGTGCCGCGCGCCTCCAGCGGACGTGTGTCGATGACACCGCTGATGGTCTCCGCCGGACCCACCTCGACCATCATCTCGTCCAGCAGCGACAGCACCGGCGACGTGGTGCTGCTCGCAATGCGCTGCTGTCGCATCAAATCCTCCGCCAAGGTGTCCACGCTGCTGCTCACATGCGGCGGTATCGGCGGCGCCGTGGTCTGTGGCGGCACATTGTCCAGGCTACACTGGATGTTGTCGATGCTCTTGCTGCTCGACGGTGTCGCATTGCTGGGCTTGACGGGCGTCTCCATGCCGGGTGATTTGCGCGGCGGCAGCGGCGGTGCCACAGCACCTCCTCCTCCTCCTCCTCCACCAGCTGCTGCTGCTGCTGCTGTTGCGCTGGAGCTGGCGCCATCCTGCAGATTCTGTAGTATGGCATAGGAGCTAATGGAGGCCGTGTCGCTGGCCGAGCCATTGTCCGTTTTGCTGGGCAACTTCTGGCCATAGGTCGAGTTGATCACACTGGAGCCAATCAGCGGTGCGCTCATCCGATTTGTTGTCTTCTGCGTGGAGCTGCTGCTGCTGCTGTTGTTGCTGCTGCCGCTGCTGCCGCCGCTGCCGCCGCTGCCATTGCTGATGACCGTCGCAGCAGGCGGCGCCGAGGGCTGCGGTTGCTGCTGGTTGCAGTTTGTTGTGGAGGAGGAGCCGCCGCTGATGCTGCTGCTGCAGCTGCTGCTGCCGCTGGGCAGGCTGAGCGCTGGCGTACCGCCGGCATAGAGATCGTTTTGCACCGCCATCAGGCTGGGCGTGGTGCTGCGTCTGCCCAGGCGCGGCGACGTGTGCGGACTATGCTTCTCCATGGAGGACTGTGACGCGGCCGAGGTGCTGAGCGCGTGCAACGACGAGGTGGCTATATTGAAGTCGCCCATATCCTGCAGGATGTGAATTGTGTCTGGTCAGTTGAGATCAGGGCTTTGGTTTGATATATTCTGTTTGGATTTGGTTAAGAAGGCGCATGCCCCTAGAGCAACAAGGCGGCAAGTCAAAAGTTTGCTGGACATGCACAACAACAAGGATCAAAGAAAAGGAGCAAGAACAACAACAACAACAACAACGCAACAACATAACTGTAGACAAAAAATATAAACATAAAACTATTCCAAATAAATATGTCAAAAAAAAATTAATAACGTAGCAGCACGCCAAAAACAATTAAAACCAATTTTTCTAAATATTTATACACATATATATTATATATTTTTTTTGCTGTTCACTTTTTCTTGTTCATTTTAGAATTAGGCATATTTAAAAACTTATTAAGGAAATCAAAATTAAAATTTAACGCTAAAAACTTGCATGTATATATATATATAATAAATATATATATATTTAAATTGCAGTGTATTACAATTAAAACATAAATAATTATTAATTGAAATAAACTAAATCGATGTATGCTGAGGCCTATGTTAAGGAAACGAGCTGAGCCGAAAAAATTTAAATAATGAATGATAAAAACGAAAGCACACACACACACAGACGCACACATACACAATGTTTTTAAATGTTCTTTTGCTAATACTTTAAATGTTTTACATAAATTCTGGCCTAGGCTTGTGACAGTTAAGAGCTAGCTAACTACAATAAAAATAATAATTATAATAATAATAATTATGTTAATGATGATTATACATACAATATGCAATTGGCCGCGACCATTGTTTTAGCCTTTGTTTTTTGTTTTTAAATATTATTATTAATAAATTACAGTCTTAGAAAACACAAATACATATATCTATATATCGTATATATATATATAAACTCTAAATGAAAACCGAATTGCAAAACTAAAACAAACACAAAAAATTATAAATCATGAACTAAACATATCTTTGGAAGTATCAAATCATAAACTAAAAAAAATACCATCAGTTTTTTGTTTTCATATGGAAGGGGGGGAGTGGGAGACGGGGGTATATACTGTAGGCAGAACGGGTTTCGAATACAGGGTATTTGTTTTTTTGCTTGTAGTACAATAAAAATGACACTAATAACTAGATATTTACAACAGTTTAAAAGGGGGGCAAATGGGAATACAAATATTTATATAATTTTCTTTTTTTTTTTTTGCTTAATGATAGTCGAGTTTGAGAATTGTTGCATGTACTACGCGCATATGATGATAATAACACAAACTATTCAAATGAATCATAAACAGAGGCGAGCGAGCGAATGAAAGAAAGGAGGGAAAGAAGCAATCAACAAAACGAAACAAAACAACGAAACAGAGTGCACAGACAAAACTGATAGATGCGAGCGTTGTTGATAAAAGAAAAAAAAAACGAGCCGCTGATGAGTAACTTCCGCTCAGCGCGCATGAATACATAAATAAATAAATACATACAAGCATATGCATCATATATACATACATATTAAACACTACTCTACAATTGGTTTGTTGCTCGTCGTCTTGTGTGCGCACTGCTGTTAGTTGCAATGAAAATTGTAGCTAATAATTTAAATCAAAATCGCTAAACATTAAACTTAATATATAGTAGAACGTCTATCTATATATATATATATAAATGTATATATAAACGAACCAAACTTGATATATATATGTTAACGTAATAAGATTATATGTATATGTATATATATATATGTATAAGAGAGAGGCAGCACAGGCGGGCAGCGCGGGGCAGGCGTCAAAAGGCTTTATTTTGATAAGCGCTGCACTAAACTATACCTCTGTATCGTCATCGTCCTGCTGCAGTTGTCGTCCATTCGTTGCATTCCGATTGTGTTGCTTGCGCGGATCGAAGGCATCCACAACGATCTGTTCGGTGCCCTTGATCTCCGCACGACAAAATGGACAGCCCTGCAGCATAAAGCGCATTAGAATTTAGTTTTTTTTAAATGAATTTTACACGGTCCGCTTACCTGTCCCTCCGAGTCCACCTGCCAGGCGGTGAGACAGGGCGTGCACAGCAAATGACCGCAGGGCTCGATGCGTATATCCTTATCGTTCTCTGCGCAGATTTTGCATAGCTGAAAGGTGCTGCCTGCAAGCGCGTGAGGGTGTTAAAAGAGAGAGTATTTAAGTTTCGTTAACGGGCAGCGTTCAATTGCAAACTTACCCATTTCACAGTACAGCTCGTATTGCTCTTGTGTGACCGTTATGTGATCCTCGGTTGGACTTTGCACGGCAGACGACAGATCCGGATTGTAGGCCTGGCCATCGGGATATAAGTAAAAGCCCTCGCTAAAGGCAGAGAAAAAACAGTTACAATTAATTACAAGAAACTACAAATTAAACAGGAAATAGAAGCAGGTAGGCGCAAATATTTTCTATAATAAATACAAGATGAGGCACGCGGACGTGCACGCGGTGCAAGCTGAAAGCGCAGCGTATGCAGCATAGCTAAAAGCTCACTAATACATGTGCATGCAGTTACCAAAACAGAAGCACATTTAACGAAGCAGCATTTAAGCCGGATATCATATTCCTTACCGATGACCATCGAGCAGCGCCTGGCACAGCGATTTGTTTTGCGGTATTGTTTGCAATATTTCCCCATCTGCCGTCACGTAGCCAATGGCCCATTGGCCGAGGCGTGTGCAGGATAAACGAAATACATAGCTGCCTGCCTTGTGTATGTAGCGCTGCAGGCGCGCCTTCACCTCGTCGTAGGTGAGAAAGGCCACATAGCCGGGATGGGTGACGGCCAGGATTTGCCAGTTGCGCAGCAATGTGACCCACGGCTGAAATAGACGCGTGAATACATCGAATTCAAAATTCGATATATAATCATTGCACGTCAGATCTATGGTCGTTTTCAGGGCCATCGCCTCCAGCCCTGACGATATCGGATGCACTTTATTCAGCTCCTGACGGAATATTTTCCAAGGCACCAATGTACTGGAAATAATAGTGTTTATTACTGAATGTTGGTTGGGATTGAAGAGTGTCCCTTACCTGTTGCCAAAGTTACTCTTCCAGAAATCGGCTGCATCCGCCTTGGTGATTCGAAACTGATCGCCCGCAAAGACACCGTTGGGAAAGATAGCTTTTAGCTCGCTGAGCATGTGTGAGAAGACCAAACTAAGTTTGGTCAAGTTGCGGCGATAATGTGAGTTCTCGTCGAACATTTTCTCCTTGCCCTCCTTGAACAATTTGATGGCCTGTTTGCATTTACGCATTAGATTATTGATGAAGACATTGAAGTGCTCGTTGGCGTGCAGCAGATGCATTTGATCCTCGTTTTTGGAATATATTAAACGCAAACGCTGATACGTGTCGGGCAGTATGTCCAATATGAAGGGTGGACTGTTTTTTAAATTCATTTTCGGCTGTTGACACAATTTGACCACCTTGTCCATCAGTTTCCACGTTTTCTCCAGCGTCTTCTTGTCCGTCGATAGACGCTGTGAGACGCATGCCTCTGAGATGGCTCCATGTAATTTAGAAAAGATTGAAGGAAAAATTTTTGGTTGTGATTGTATGCGACTGGTGCGACTCGTCGCCATCTTTTCTCTCAACACTGCTGCGCTGCTGCTGCTGTTGTTGTTGTTGTCGTCGTCGTTGTTGTTGGTGTGGCTGTTGGTTTGGGGAGTAAAGTTGTAGGTTTCACTCTTCACACACACACGCACATGCACACACATACACTCACTGCGCTGCGTTACAGCGACAACATGAATTTTCAGCTGCCCAAACAGCCAGCGCACCCACAATTATCAAACGTTCACTTTGCCTTTGCTACTGGGCATCCGCATTTGCACAATTTGCGCGTTTCGTAGTTAGTTATAGACGATATTTTTTCCCACACAATTCTCCGACTTTTTCAATGAGTGTGGCTGTGTGCGTACATGTGTGTGCCCGTGTGTGTGTGAGTAGCGATGTTAAACATAACTATCGATGATTTCACTAATATCGATAAGTGTGTTCAGCCACTCTGCATGCAGTGCTGCAAAATCTGAGAGCAGCGCAAATTTGTGTTGCCAGTGTTGCCCCAAATAATTGAAGACTGCAGTGCGTGAACTGTTACTTTTCAAAAATACGATAACAAGCTGGGCATATATTTGCAACAAAATTAGCATAACATTGGTAAAAACTAGAAACGGAGAAAATCGGCAAATAACGATGCATGCTAGTGGCTCATCAAATCAAAATTGGCATTTCATGGCAGATTTTCACAAGTGCATTCACAACAACCACTTTTGATTTTGCCATTCTGCCATATAATTTCCGCTTTTACTACACGGCCCGCACTATCATCACTTTTATATAATACTCGGGCTGTTTCTATGTGCCGCAGGCCTGTGGAAGCCTGTGATTAGAGCGTAGAAAACTCGCACGACCTGCAGAACAGGTGCGTGGCCGTTGTTATTGCCATGCTGCTGCGTTTGCTTCTATCTTTTTTATTACACTTTTTTGTGTTATTTTTTTTGTTTTTAATATGCATTGGCAGTGCAGCTACAATTTTCACTTTCCATTTTATTGGCAGGCACAGCCACAACCACAACAACGACGACGACGACGGCAACGACGACGACATCAAATCTTGGTTATGGCCAAAAAGAAATTGCAATGCTGCCAAAGGTTTTTTCCAGCGTTAGACGCCAGGCTTTCTTTTAATTAATTTTTAAAGTGGTGGTCTGCAGCATTAGTTCTGGGCGGCCGTGGCTGCTGTGTCACGGCTGTCAAATGCATTTTGCCGCTTACATGTCTGGGTGCCCAAAAACTAACTGTAAACGTTCACTTACTGACCTCTTTTTTGCCGTTAAGCAGCGACGTCGGCGGTGGCGGCGGCGGCGGAGGCGGTGGCTGCCGGCTGCACCGCTGCACCACTCAATTTTCTTTATGCACGCGACTCTCCGCCAAAGCTCATGTGCGAGCTTCAGTATCTATTGGTATACATGTATGTCTGTGTGTGTGTGAGTGTGTGTGTGACCCTTATTCGCAACGCCACTCAGGCGTAAAATTTATGGCTTAAAAGTCGACAAGTCTATAAACACAGCTTCCAGCTAGCAAAGTCTGTGGCTTTGAGCATCGGCATCGACTCCAACTTCAAACTGCGCGGCTGCGCACTTTCTACGGCGACGAAACGACCACCCCTCCCCCCGCCAGTCCGCTAGTCCGCCTGCACAGATGTTGCCTATAGGCGGCAGCGGGCCTATGCTATGTGTGTGTTATAATTTCAAATGCGGTTCGCCTTTTTGGTTGCATTTTGCTGCCACTTTTGGCAAATTAAATTTGTACGCAAAACCGATTAGGTTGCAGACAACATGACCAAGTTGTTATTTTAAATACCGACAACTCCATTTAATCAATGGCTAAGCGCAACCAAAACCGATGCTACCAAAGACCCACACTCTGCCGACTGCGAAGACGTCGCACTGGCGCACAGTGTGACCAGCTGGCAGCAAAAAGCTAACAATTGTCGGTCATGTAAAAACTTCCTGTTTTCCATTGTTTTATCTTTAAAGGTTTTTCAATTTCGATTTTCAGATTGATAGTTAAGTTTACTGTCTACATTTGCTTTTGATACTGTAATTAAAGAAAAATAAAATTATTTTAATGAAACGCCACCTAGTTACAATATACACAAAATATATAAATTCAACAAAGAACTCAAATTTTTTTTATAATTATGAACATATTTATTACCAATAAGCTGTACCAATAATCAATTAACAATTATTTTTAGCCTTTATAATTAATAACACCCTTTAACCAATAAAAGAAAAAATTTTCCATATTCCAAGCTCCCCACTGTGCGGCGCCCGACTAACGCCAGCTGCGCAGCTGCTGCGCTGCGGCTGCCTTTCACTCATATAAATGGCATTGCAAATTCGAGTGTGAGTGTCATTCAAACCTTTCTCTCGTGTTGTTCGGTACGGCGCAACAAAATTTTTTGTCGCCAACAAAATTGGAGCTGGAGCTGCAATCGTCTCCCAGTTGAACCCGCAACAAAAGACGGCAGCAGAAACAACAAGCAAACCCTACAATTTTTTATGAATGTGTAAAAAGTAAAGCGCGCGTTCGTGTGTGCCTGTGTGTGTGTGAGCATAAGTGCGCATGTGTGTGTGCATGTTCATTCATTGAAAACGCAGCAGCAACAAAAACAACAGCAATAAATAATGCAGCCGCTGTAACGTCAACGTCAACGTCGACAGCAGCGCGCGCAACAGCATCCACACATACACAACCACATTCACAGCGATCACTTCGCATGCGAAACTCAACGAGCGCGCATCAAAATCAAATTCAAACGGTTACGGTTTACGGGAAAAAAGAGTAACGAACTACCGCCAAAGCACTGAAAAGAACTCGAGTACCCGCCCCAAAAGACTATGAAAAGATATTTTGTGTGCATACAATAATAATAAAAAGAAAAGCAAAGAGAATAAAGGAAGGCAGAAGGCAACCGCAGAACGAACGAACGAACGACTGACTGAACAAACGGTAACTGTGGTAAACTTCAAAAGGCACAGTCGTAATTGAAATCGAATTAAAGCAACGTGCAAAAAAAAAAAACAAAAAACAAAACAACTAAAAGGCAGGGCGATAAAAAAGAAATTATGCTACATTGTGCGAGAGGTCAAACCGAGACGAGCTACCAGATTATCTAGAGCTTTTGCGTAATTGCGGCGTAAAAAAAACCGCAAAGCGTCGCTTAATGTTTAATAGGCAGCGAATTTAACTCATAAAAGGGCCCAGGCGCTAAATCCAAATGAGCCAAACGCTAACCACAAGACGATAACCGTTAATTTTAGCTTTGGCCGCGACGCCAGCATCAACGTCAGCGTCAGCGTCGACGTCGACGTCAGCTAGAGCTTGAGCCTCTGCCACAGCTGGCAGCCTGCAGCAGTTCTCTTGCACAGGCGTTGCTTGGAGCTACTGTAAAAAACTTTCTTTAACGCAACGCAATCCAAGTCGTGTCGTGATCTTTGCACGCCGTCGCATAGCTAGTGTTGAACTTGAGAAGCAGCAGCAGCAGCAGCAACAAAAGCAACAACAATAGCAACTGCTTCTATTTCAATTGTTAACGAGCGAAAGCGTCGTAGTCACGCACACACACACGCACACACACACTTACATATCTTCGTCTAGCCTAGGCCAGGAAAGTGCAGTCGACAGTGAAAATGATGTGCCCGTTCCAGACCCGCTTTAGGCTAAAGTTCCAGCGCCAGCTGTTTGGCGCACTGCTGACATGCCTGTTAACGGCAACGCTCACTAATGGTAAGTCATATAGCCTACTAATACAGTAAAAGCTCGCAAATTGAAAAGCTTTAGTTTTAGTTGTAATTCACAAAAAAAAAAATTCCAAATGCAGGAAATGGTTTTCTTAAGATTAAAATAAAAAGCAGAGATGGCATAAAAATATTTTAAATTTATTGTTTATACTATAAGTCAGTTTTAGTTTCAATTTGCGAGCGTTCACTGTACACTAAAAGCTAACTAACCGTAGGGGGCTGTGCGGGGGGCCGTTGCTGTAGAAAGGCCAACAATGTCTTCACTGTTGTCTTCGGCAGCAGCAGCAATTAATATCTAAGGTACGAGTACAAAGTGAATGGAAAACTGACACACATCAGAGAGCCCCCCTTCCACTTGGCCCGTGTGGCATGTGCCCATGACCGTATCCCCCTCAACGTTCTGCCCCCCGTAACCCCTGCCTCAAACAAACATACAACGTAAAAGCAAAGAGCTAGCAAACAGGCTCGTAAATTTGCCCGTCGTGCACAATTTGTCCAACATTCAAATAAATTCATTAAACTTGCTCTCGTGCACCGCACACACACACACACACACACACATGCACGCACACAGCGAAGACTTGAACCCGGGGCTGGTTGGGTTTACCGTGGTTAGAAAATTGTTAAGTGCAGCAAATAATTTGGTTGATTGCCTTATGAGGTCATCGCATAAAGAGATTGACCCGTGTCAACAAGTCGCTGCTGGCAATTGCTGGAAAATGAAGCGATTTGTTTCTTGTTCGACACGATCGTCATTCAATTGAAATCAAAATTCTTGCAGTGCAAAGATCATGGCATCGCCTCCATTTATCATCAATTTAAGAGTATGACTAAGTCTTACGGCTGTCTGCAGTCGAAATATGATCACTAGAGTTCAGTTATCAACTATTGAAGGCATACATATAGTTCTCTATATATAAATGTGATGATGTTACATGAAATAGGCAAAGCCTAATATCCTTTGAATCTGAACATCATTCCAAATTTATCGGGCAAGTTCATGTTAAAGACCTGATTATAAATTTTAGCTCCCTTTTAAGTGTTTATTAAGACTATCTTAGACAATAGACTATCTTATATATTTCTTTTGATTGTTTTTAGTTTTGAATATGGTTATCAATTTTCCTGAAATTATTTTTATGTTAATTGAAATTAAATTCCTGAGTTCCCGAGAAAACCACGCATTCTGAAATTGATCTTATTGTTAGTTGTGAAAGCAAATTTTGCCCCACTGTCAATTTCTATTGTGCTCTATATAAAAATGTCTCTAATATTTAGTATATCTAGATCTTGTCTTCGCTTCGAAGTGGGCTTAAAATACGATTTTCTTGCCCGTGTTAAATAGTTTGCACTTAGAGAAATGTTAATCATGCTTAAAACTAATCACGTTTGAAATTTTAAAAAGGTTTTAGCTGTTAATTAAGTTGCTTAACTGAGACGACATAACATAAACACATTTTCATGCTTGAGTTGAGAGTTATGAAATTCGAATATTTCTAATCATAATTCAAATTTTAGGTATATCCTCATCAACAATGAAGTACGTCAATCCAATTCGTTTTACTACAATAAAATATTTAAATTAAATTGAAATTATTCTAAAATATAAAATAGAAAGAATTTTGTTAAGTGCATATCAAAACAATTTGAAGCCTTTCGCTTTTCAGACAGTAATTTTTCTTTTCGCTTTGCCTTTAGGAAAAATAAGTTTAGGTAAGATCCTTACCCCTCCATTTCGTGACATTCCTCTTGCCAGTTGAAGGAGTATCCAGAAGTTGTTCTCGCAGTCAATTGCATTCTGGAAGCTGGTTCCACTGTGCAGCATGATATGTGGGGGCAGCAGCGACAACATACTATATACACACACACATATCATGTCTGCTCGCTGTCCCGGCCTAAGCCTGCCCAGCATTGAGAGCTGCTGCTGCTGCTCCTCTTGTTGTTGTTGTTGTTGTTTGCCACTTTTGAAAATTATACGTTATGCGATTTTGTTGTTGTTGTTGCAATTGATGGCATCCGATAGCAGGAGCCGTGTCAGAGCTGCGGCTGCACTTGGAATGTGGCACATGGGCGAGAGACAACGAGCTGCCGCATGAACCAATGCGGCCCGGCACTTGGTCTGATGTCTGTGTTAATTTCTAACGCCGCTTAATTTTCTCTACTTGTGGCCATTAAATACGCTGGGAATGCGACGACTGCGTCTGGATTAAGTCTTGGCATGCTTGTTTTTTTATTATTATTTATCTTTTCGTTTTCTTAACGCAGCTGCTACAAATTGAAATAATGAACGTGGGTTCAATTATCTCGGGCAAACAATCGCAGCTCTACTAATAGATTTTCTACTCTGCCCGCTTGGCCCGGCCCTGCCTCTCCGCTTTCTTCGCAAACAAATCCAACCAACAACACATTCGACGAGATGTGGACAGATATTTTCGGCCGCTGCCGAAAGCAATTAGCGTGAAAATTTCACTTGCAGTTTTAGCCTCTAGATCTCTGGGCTGGGGATTAGCAAGCGCAATTATAGATGGAGGTCATCTGATAGTCCCAGCATATGTATTATATGCTCACTGCATGAGTGGGTTGTGCGCCGTTGGCTCTGATCGCAGCCAACTCAAGAGTCTGTCTACAAACTCCCAAGCTAAAGTCGGAATATGGGAATTAGTCAACGGATCTAATCGTAGGGGGGTGGGCAGACAATTGAGATAGACTCGTGTCACGACTTGGGAAAAACTATTTGAAACAATATGAGAAGATAGCTCTAAGATTTTAAGTTAATTCCTTCTAACTCCCAAGCTACACTCTAATCTAATCGCGGGCTTCCAATTGAGATGGACTCGTGTCACGACTTGGAAAAAACTATTTGAAACAAAATCTAAAGAATGCCTTTAAGACTTTCAGTTAATCACTCTTCATTTTGTATATTATAAATCAGCTTTAAATCGTTCCGCTTCGAGCCCGGAATTTCAATTTGATTCTTCTATAAACCGAACTTTAAACAAAATCAGTTGCCCAAAAAAAAAACAACCAAACTAAAACCCGCAACATATCTATTTCAAAAAGGGTTAAGCTTAACACAAATAAATTGTGCCCCAATCATTGGATTTATCTTACCACATTTGGTAGACGCCAATTTTTTCTACATAAAAATTGAATTTTCGAAAACCTGTTAAGAGCTTATCAAAATCTTTAATTATAGAATATATGTATGATTATATATGTGTATGTATTATGTATTAGTTAGAAATATTCTTAAATCGAAAAATGGGTCTTTCAGTAATTAAATTTGTTTGAAAATCAGAAGATTTTGAATCCTACCCCGAACAACATACTATACATAAGCTTTACTGGGCCAAATGATTTTTCTTAAAATTCTTACCAGCTTTTCATCCATTTTCCACCCGTTAAAGTGAATTTTTCACCCATTTTCCATAATTGTGAAATGTGAAAGAACCAGCTCCTGTTGTCAGAGAAAGATACTCTCTAGGAAAATGCAACTTCCAAGCACCTGTAAATTAAGGTTAATTGGAAAAGTTTCAGATAAATGACAGAAAACGTTTAAAAATATAAATTCTTGTCACATACCATTCTCTCCTTCGTGCCTAAGCCGCGCGTGCGTGACACGACACGCGCCCAGCTCGATGGGCGTGAAGAAACCTAAAATCTGAAATGGGCAACTGCGCAAAATGCTTTGTCCAATCGCAGCTAATCCGACATTTGTATGCCCAGAGGCGACTCTTCCGCATGTCGCAGCCAAACGAAGCAAACTCTCTCTCTCTCTCCCTCTCTCTCTCTCACTCACCCGCTCTCTCTCTCTCTCTCTTTGCAGGCGCCGTTACAGACTCGCCCATTAAGTTCATTAAATTGCCCACGCAGGCGCCTGTGATACGCTATCGGAACGCGGATGCTGCGCCGGATTCGCTGCTGATCAACTATCGGCAGGATGCACAGCCGGAGCTGTCCGCCACGCTGATGCAGGCGCCGGGCGCAGCGGCCGCCGCTCTGGAGAATCTGCTGCAGGAGGAGGCGGATCAGCAGCAGCAGCTAAGCATGGGCCGGCAGCATCGGGCCAGCGCCACGAGCAGCTCCAATGCCAACAACAATAACAACAACAACTGCCCGCGCTCCTGTCCGCCCAGTTTGACGGTGGGTGCGGAGCCCGTCTGCGGCAGCGACGGCCTCATCTATGCGAATCTCTGCGAGCTGCGCAAGAAGACCTGCACCCGCAATGGCGTCTCCCTGATCAAGGATGTGCGCGACGGCTGTGAGCGTTCCAAAGGCTCCGACTGCAAGCATCGCTGCAGCACCGAAAAGGATCCCGTTTGCGGCACCGATGGACGCACCTATCTGAATCGCTGCATGCTGCGCGTCCAGTCGTGCCGCGTCGGCCTCGCCGCCGTCAAGCTGTCGCATGTGGGTCCCTGCAGCAATACGAGTGCCCAGCGCGAATCCTGTCCCGTCGACTGCAATAGCGCGCCCAAGGATGGACCCATTTGTGCCTCCGACGGCAATGTCTACAACTCCACCTGCGAGATGAAGCTGCACACCTGTGGCCAGGGCGTCGTCAAGACCAGCCGCAAGCACTGCCAGTCGACGCGCATGTGCCGCGAGTCCTGCTGGCGTGTGGCCAGACCCACCTGCGGCTCCGATGGCCGTCTCTATGCCAGTCCCTGCAAGATGCGCTCCACCAATTGCGGCAAGCACGTGTTCGAGGTGCCGCTCTCCTTCTGCATGCCACAGGAGCGACACGGCAGTCAGTCGGCGGAAACCTGCCCCACGGAATGCCCCAAATCCGATGCGGATGCCACATCACAGTATGTGTGCGGCAGCGATGGCAACATTTATTCATCCCTCTGCGAGCTCAAAATGCTCAACTGCGGGTAAGTGGAAAATGAGCTTTAAAGCTAATTAAAGCTTTATTTTACTTCAAAGCTTTGTTTTCGCTTGTTTGCCAACCAAGCATTAAAGCATATAAAAATTTAAAACATGGAGCCTTTAAGCGTCTTAGTTTTGATTACCATTGCAAAACTGCAAACCGAGCTTTAAAGTACATTAAAGCTTTATTTAATTTAAAGCTTATTTAAATCTTTGTTTTCACTTGTCTTCCAACAACGCTGAAAAGAATATTAAAGCTTTAAACGTTGAGCAAAACTGCAAGATGAGCTTTAAAGCACATTAAAGTTTTTTTAACTTAAAGTTTAATCAAAGCTTGTTGACCAACAAAACTTTAAAGCATATGAAAGCTTTTAATTGGAGCTTTTGCCGTCATATTTTTGATTATCACTTCTTAACTTCATCTTTGCAGACCCCAGCGCAAGTCCATCCAGAAGATGAGCATGGACAAGTGCAAGAATCGTTTGACTCGCTGCAAGCAGCTGCCGCCGTGCAAGGACTTTAACAATCTCTTTGGCTCGATCTTCAGCTCGAAACGCAACGACAAATTGTGCGGCACAGACGCTAAGACATATAACAACGAGTGCGAACTGGCCCATGCCACCTGCCTGTAAGTTCCAGTCCTTTTCCATCTTGCAGTCCTTTTCCATCTATCATTTTTTTAAATTTAATTCCTTTGCTAGACGCGGCGTTAATCTGGCGCATATTGGACCCTGCACGGATCTGAATACGCCCGCCAAGGACTGTGGCGATGCGTGCACACGTTCGGATCTCGAACAGCAGCCGGTGTGCGGCTCCGATGGCAACACGTTCGCCTCCATGTGCGAGTTCAAGCGACGCACCTGCAATCTGCGCGTGGTGTCCGTCTCGCTGAAGAACTGCGCCCTGACCGCCGACTGTGAGTCCGATTGCGATGCCCAGCCGCCGAACTTTGTCTGCGGCTCGGATAACAAGTTCTACAAGTCCGAATGCCATATGCGCAAGGAGAACTGTGGCAAGCATGTGTTTGTCGTGCCGCTGAAGCGCTGCCTGGCCGCCTTCCAGTTCAAGGGCTGTGCCCGCATCTGTCCCAGAGAGTTCGAGCCGGTCTGTGGCAGCGACAATAAAACGTATTTAAACGACTGCTTCCTGGACATTGAGAATTGTCGCACCAATAGCACGGTGGGTGTGCATCACTATGGCGCCTGTGGACGCCCCGAGGCGCCCTCAACCAATTTCCTTTACTAAGGGCGTCATTTACAATTTTACATGGCATTTAATATTTTTAGGCTACAGTCTATTGCGTATTGATATGTAATATTTTTTTAAACGATATTTATTGTGTTGGAATTAAAAAGCCGAACGAACGTACAAAATTGGGGAATGCTACAGGTTTGGCCTAAGCGGAGTCATCAAAGAGCTTGCTAAGCATTGCATTTATCTCATGCGGTCGATACTTGACATATTTATCCGGATTTTTGCTGAACTGCACCGCAGCGTACCTGAAGAAGTCAAGTGTTAGCTGGAGCTTACTTATGGATACCTCACTTTACTTACATTTCGAAGAAGCGATTGTAGTTGGGCAGTATGTGCTCCACATTGTCGCGTTTGATGCCCTCGCGCAGTATGACATCGGGTATGGAAATGCCGCGCTGTATTTTGCACGCTTCCTCAAAGTCCTTGTTGAAGTTCTGCAGGGTTAGAGTTAAGTATTAGCAAAAATGAGTTTAACATTTGTTTAATTTGATCTGCGCACCGAGAAACGCTCTTTGAGCACGCTGCGATCCTTGTCCTTCACTTTGCCAGCCACTGGCTTGGGCAGTTCCTCCAGCGAATAAATGCCCGACAACATCTTGGACCAGGTCTTCTGATAGCTCGTCTTCAGCTCACGTATCATTTCCAAATAGCTGTGCTCACATTCTGGCTCCGCCAGCGTGACCAAATCAATGAGATTGGAACGTTGCAGGGATTTGAGTATATAGTGTATGTTATTCAGACGGAATAGATGTTTGGTGGCCTGATCATTGTACTGTTCGCATTTGTTCATAATGGACAGATTGAGCTCCGCCAGCGCTTTCTCTGCAAGGAGTAAAATAAATATAAGTAAAGGCTGTTTAAATTTGGAACAGATCTCTCACTTATGTAGATGGCCAGCAGAGCCTTGTTGCGCTCCTCGCCAGGCAGCGCCTTCTTCATCAAAATGGTGTCCAGCTGCGTGGAGTAGAGCACATCCTGTGCCAGTATGGAGCCAATTACATCGAAATGCTCATACAGATGCTCGATAAACCAAATCGTATTGGAGGTCAGCTCGTGCACGGTCGCGTCTTTGGGCACATTGCTCTGGCCCACAATGTTTGTGCTCGACTCGCCCTTGACCACGTCCAGGAAGTGTTCCAGCGCCTTGGCGCCCGTCTGCTGCAGCTTGTTGAGCACCTTGGTCAACTGTTCGCGCTGCGCCGCATCGTAGGTGCGCTCAATGTCCGGCTGCAGCAGGATGACACGCTTCAGCGCCGAGAATATGCCCAACGCAGAGGTCCATTCCTTGCGCGAAATGCAGCGTAAGATGCGCTGCGTTATGGCCTCCGCATCCTTGACCACCAGCTCGATGGCATTGTAGGCCAGCCGTGCGAATACCTCATTGTGCTTGGAGGGCGGTATTATATCGCGCATAATGGCGCGTTCCCAGTTGAGCAGACGCTGCAGACCGAGCAGCATGACCAAATACTTGTCCAGCTCCTGATCGCCATCGAGCAGATCCTCTGAGGTCAGGTGATCGCTGTGCGAGGAGGCCTTCTTAATGGAGAAACCAGTTGACTGCTCAATGGTCTGTGTGGCGCGCAGATATAGCTTGTTGGCCTTCTTCTCAAAGCTGCAAGAGGAAGATAATTAGTGGAGGTTCCTACAGGAGCAGGGACATATATGTACGCACATTTGCTGCAGCCGCGCCGAGGTGTTCTTCTTGGGCTCATTTTGACGTCCGCTGTGACGTGGTCGCTGCAAAAAACAAACATTTTAACTAGGATACAACAATCAATCAGGCTTAAAGTAGGTTGCATTGAGTACAAATATATATTTACTGGCGATTTACACAAATGTTTGATAAGTATCTAAAAACTGAACTTAATAAATCTTGAAACACATTGAAAATAAAAGAATATAAATATAATTTAAGCATATCAGCCAGCGACAGCTTGTTGGGGACATCCTCTAGAGTTCCTTGAGCGCATCCAGTATGCGGCTGCAGTCCTCATCCTTGCGCACGCCAATATTTTTGAGATCGGAACGCTGCATGGACACCAATTCGATCAGATCAATGTGCGAGTCCTCAAACTTGTCCAGGTACGTCTCCAGGCCGACCAGGAGCAGCACTTCCTTCACATTGGTCGCATGATTCAGGACATAGGAGTGATTCTCAGCCTGCAGCGAACGACGACGCGACTCCCGGCACAGCGAAGTTTCCGTGTTGCTGGCGCTCGAATCATCCAGAAAATTGTTCAAGCTATTGTTGCTGTCATCGAGCGGGCCCACCTCCTTGCCAGGTTTCTTGACAGGATTTGCCGGTTGATGTTGTTGCTGTTGTTTATTCACTTGCTTCTTGAAGATCATCGGCGATGCCGGACTCTTGAGCAATCGCATATCCATGCGAATTGGCGACAAATTCGGCGAACGCAATTTGCCCACAATGGGCGTGGAGCAGCGCACATTGATGCTGTCCACGGTCAACGTGTTGATATCGCAATTGCGATTAAAGGGTAACTGACACACGTCTTTTGGAGTGCAAAATTCTGCCATGTTAATTTTATACAATTTACAATTTAATAAAATACAAATATCCTCAGGACACGACACGAGACGTTGTTGAAAATTATAAAATGAGCTATGGCTGCGGCGGTCGCCATTACTGGCAGCTTTTTGGGAAAACTGCCGTTATGCGCACAGTGTTGCATACACAATTCACAATATCACACAATGATAGGTTACGCATAAAACTGTCACGTCACAAACGGCACTTCTCTTATACTCTGCGATACTCACCAAAGCCTCTGTGCCCCAGCTGCTGCTCTTCTGATGATCCTTCAGCAACTGCAGGGAGCGCAGCACAACCTCCCCCCGCTCCGATGCGTAAATGTGTGTATATTCGCGCATATTCTGCTCCAGCCAGAGCGATATGGTGAAGAGCTCCTCGCGTGTGCTCTGTGAGAGCTGGCGAAACGATGTAAACTCATCGCTGGATGAATCATCCTCAATATAAATAAGATCGAGCAGTTCCACGGGTTTTAGTGGCGCGCTGTGCTTCTTTAGCAGCATGCTGTAGTGCTGATTGAGACCCTCGCAACCGTTATTGAACAAGCTGGTGACGTTCTCCAGTTCCACACTTTGCGAATTGTTGTGCAGAAAGTAATCCATGGCGGCGCGCAGCTTGGCCAGCGCGTCCAAAAAGGCGCTAATGTTACCCTCAATGGGGCCCTGGTGTATGAGCTGGCAAACCTCCTGGGAGACATCGTAGTGGGAGAGCACGCTCTCCAGGCAGTTCAGTGTGGCCTCCAAATCTGAAATGCGGGGCGTTTAGTTAATTAATCAGCCAGTGAGTGGCAATATTTTATCAGTTACTTTGTTGTCGCTTTTGCAGCTGCTCCGTCTCCTGGTAGACGGGCAAAATGGTTTGCTCCAAGTTGCCCAAGCGTTTCTCGAAGATGGTGAGTATGCTGGACATTTGCGTGGAGAGATCATGATACTTGTCCACCCGATCTTTGAGCAGCACCAAATTGGTTGTTTCCTTTTCCAATTTGTTGTGCGCTTGCAGCGAACTATCCAAATTATTCATTGTTTTGATTTTGCACTGAGAACTCATCAACACTGTCCGGACTCCGGAAAGTGTTCTAAAAAAAACAGCTGATACCTATCGATAGCCTGGCTGTGCTAAAGTCACGTCTATCGATGAGCTTGTGTTATCGATTACCTGTCTGCTTGGTTGCCATGGCAGCTATTGTTTGGGCCCAAACAAAACGTAAATAAAATGTAAAAACCAGCAAACGATGCAGCTGCTTTAAATGAAAAAAAATGCGTGGCGTTCTAAAATGGTTGGAGCGCATCGAGTTTCCGAATACCAAAGATGAGAATACCAGGTACAGGAGCCAAACAAAGTAGACAACCACCTGTGGCGTAATTTAAACTTCTTGTAATCCCTTCCAGCGTACATTCGATTTGCTACTCGCCCGATGGCAGCCAATTGGTGGTGGCCGCGGGTGAGCGTTTGCTCATCTACAATCCAAACGACGGCTCCTTGCTGAACACCCTTAAGGCGCACAAGGATATTGTCAATGCGGTGGTTTATTCGCGCGATGGCAAACGCTTTGCCAGCGGCGCCGCCGACAAAATGGTCATTGTGTGGTCCCCGCAGCTGGAGGGGCTGCTCAAGTACTCGTAAGTACGACAACATTAACATGGCACAACATTTAACCCAGCTCTCTTGCCACAGCCACGGCGACTCCATTCAGTGCATGTGCTTTAATCCCGTCTCGCATCATTTGGCCTCGTGCTCGACCTCGGACTTTGCCTTCTGGTCGGCGGATCAGAAGGCTGTGCAAAAGTATAAAATTGGTTCGCGTGTGAATGGCTGCGCCTGGACCAACGATGGACAGTATTTGATTCTGGGCCTGACCAATGGCAGCGTATCCATACGCAGTAAACTGGGCGAAGAGAAGGGTCGCATTGATCGTCCTGGTGGTCCCAAAAGCTCCGTGTTTAGCGTACAGTGCTGTCCGGCAAATGGCGCTGGCAATGTGGACACCATTGCCATTGCCGACTGGGGCCAGACGCTGTCGTTTCACACGCTCAACGGACAAATGATTGGCAAGGAGCGTGCCCTGGGCTTTGATCCGCTCTGCATGCAGTACTTTCCCAATGGCGAGTTCTGTGTGGTTGGCGGCTGCACGGAGAGTTTGCACTTCTTCACGCGCGATGGCGTTCGCCTGGGCACACTCGGCGACGGCTTCGACTCGTGGATCTGGTCGGTGGCACTGCATCCGAATGGCCAATCCTACAGCATAGGCTGCCAGGACGGCACACTGGCCTGTTTCAACATTGCCTCCAGCACGGTGCATGCTTTGTACCGGGAGCGTTATGCCTTCCGGGAGAACATGTGCGATGTGATAATTCAGCATCTGATGTCGGGTCAAAAGGTGCGCATCAAGTGTCGCGATCTCGTCCAGAAAATAGCCATCTATAGAAACCGCCTGGCCGTGCAGCTGCCGGAGCGTGTGGTGCTCTACGAGCTGAGCTCCACGGAGAACCAGCCCATGCACTACAAGGTCAAGGAGAAGATCCAGCAGAAGTTCGACTGCAGCCTGCTGGTCGTGTGCGGGCTGAATATTGTGCTGTGCCAGGAGAAGCGGCTGCAGTGCCTGGACTTTGACGGCGCACTGCAACGTGAATGGATCATGGACTCGTTCATACGTTATATTAAGGTGACAGGCGGTCCGCCGGGTCGCGAGGGTCTCATGGTGGGCCTGAAGAACGGTCAAGTGTTTCGCATATTTCTGAACAATTCGCTGCCGCTGCTCATCACGACGGCGGTGTCGCCGGTGCGTTGCTTGGACATCAATGCGAATCGCAGCAAAATCGCCGTTGTGGACGATGCTGGACGGCTGGTGGTGCGCGACTTGCTCAACGACAGCATACTCTATCAGGATGTGGGCGTGAACAGTGTCACCTGGAACACATATCTGGACACGATGCTCTGCTACACGCACACCAGCGGCGGGCTGAGCGTGCGCGTCGGCAACCTGCCGCCCAGGGCGCCACAGAATATGCACGGTGTCGTGGTGGGCTTATGTGGAGCGACTGCCTTCTGTCTGCGCGGCAACATAATGCACAATACGCCGCTGGCTCTGGGCGCCACCATGTGGCAGTTCATCGAGGCCGGCCTGTTTGAGTAAGTGGCAACTTAAGAGATTTATACCCTTACCTAATCTTCTGCTCCTCTGCTCTAGTGAGGCCTACCAGGTGGCCTGCCTTGGTGTCACCATCAGTGATTGGGAGGGCCTGGCTCAGTCTGCTATGGAGGCGCTGCACATAAATATTGCACGCGATGCCTACGTCAAGGTGCGCAATTTGCCCTGGCTGAAGGTCATCAGCGAACTGCGGGAGCAGCAGCAACGCGGAGCAGTCCCGAAGGAGGTGCTCCTCGGCGAGAGCTGTGCCTTTGCCGGCAAATTTAAGGAGGCGGCACGTCTGTTTCTCAAATGCGGTCAATCCTCGCGTGCCCTGGAGATGTACACAGATCTGCGCATGTTTGATTTGGCCCAGGAGTACCTCAAGGATGGCAGCGAAGTGGAGAAGCGTGAACTGGTGCGCAAGCGCGCGGAATGGGCATACTCTGTCAAGGAACCGCGCGCAGCGGCTGAGCTGCTGCTCTCCGCTGGCGAGCATCAAAAGGCCATAGACATTGTTGCCGAACAGGGCTGGGCTGATGTGTAAGCGCAGTGCTAAGACCAAGCTCTGTACATATTTAATTGTTGTTCTGTTTATTTTGCAGGCTCTATGATATTGGCCGGCGTCTGAGCCTCAGCGAACGCGACGCCGTGCAGTCGGTGGCACAGAATCTGAAGATGCTTAAAGCTTTGCCACTCGCCGCTGAAATGTTCAAGAAGCTGGGCGACGAGGCGCAAGTCGTGCAGCTGCATGTCGAGGTCCAGGACTGGCCAGAGGCTTTTCGCTTGGCGGAGGGCTTGCCACAGCTGCTGCCCACGGTGCACTATCAGCATGCACAGTGGCTGGCAGAAACGGATCAATTTATCGAGGCGCATCAGGGTAAGGACTCTACACTAGACGATAAATCTATATAGGAGTCATATATTGCTTATTGTTACATTTCATCATTAGCTTATCTGAAAGCTGGCCGCACCAAGGATGCGAATCGCCTGTTGAAGCAGCTGAGCAACACGGCCATTGCCGAGGAGCGCTACCTGGATGCCAGCTACTTTTACTGGCTGCTGGCTAAACAGTATCTGGACATCTATCACGAGAAACCGTATGACTTTGCCTGACTGCCGTATTGTAATCCCTCTAAAATGATTCTCTCTCCCTTTTTATAGGGAACAAAATGCCATTGATCACCATCTGAACGAGTACAAAAACCATTTGCGCATTGCCAAGGTCTATTATGCCTACAGCGTCATCTACAACTATATGAAGGAGCCATTTACAACCTATTCGCCCGTCAGCCTCTTCAATGTGAGCCGTTTCATATTCAATGAAGTGGAGAACAAGGGCGCACCAAAGGGCGTCAGCATGTTGTATGTTTAACTTCTATATATATATAAAGAAATATGAAGAATCATAATTGTTGTGGAATTACAGCTCGGTGCTGTTCACGCTGGCCAAACAGGCCAAGCTGCTGCAGGCCAACAAGCTGTGCCTGCTGGTCAATAAGCGCCTGCAGTCGCTCAAACCACCTGCGGGCGTGCAGGAGCAAATCGATGTGAGTTAACATTATATGCGAGAGTTTGCTCCGACTGATCGGTGGGTGCGGTACGCATATACACTTGCATGCATATGTGCATGCATGTATGTATGCATGCATGCATGCATGCATGTATGCATGTACGCATGTATGTATGCACGTATGCGTGCATGTACATATGTATGCATGTTTGCATGTTTGTGTACATGTCTGCACATATATGTATGCATTTATGCTTGTATATATGAACATGAATACACATATACATAAATACACAAAAACATACATAAATACACACAAAGATACATAAACACACACATAGATATGCATATACATACAACTACATATATACATCTACATACATACATCTGCATGCATACGTCCACATACATACATACACATGCATACACCTACATACATAAATCTACATACACATAAACCTACATACATACATGTACATACATACATACATCTACATACATATGTACTTACCCGCCCTACCGCCTCCTGCTTCACCGCGACAAGTTGCTCCTCCACAGGCCGTTCAGCAAGGCCTACTTGAATTCTTGAGAATCGAGGAGGAGAGCACTTGGTAGAAATTCGTTATATTTAAATTTGCAGCACAGCGATAAATTTGCTTGGCCTCGTTTGATCTTAGAAAAGAAACATGCATGCACACATACATACATGCATGCATGCACTAACACACACACGCCCACACACACACACACACATACATACATACACCCACATATATATAATACTTATATGCCTTCGTACATATTCACAGCTAAATTTCCTGAACAGCAAGGCCTGCAAAAGCGGCTTCAATGATCCCGAGGAGCTGCTGCCCTTGTGCTACAAGTGCTCCAACTACAGCCAGCATTTGAATAACAATACTTGCCCCACCTGCAGACAGGACTACATATTTTCCTTTGTTTCATTTGGTGAGTGAGACGAAAACCACACAACTCTCAATGCTTACATTATCCTTGTTGCCTTGCAGAAATCTTGCCCTTAGTACAATTCCATCCGGAGGTGGATATTACCGATGCCGAGGCGGAACGTCTGCTGCTGGCGCCCACCAAAAATGCCGAGGATGCGGATCCATTTAATGAGGATGTGGCCAGCGCGCTGCCACTGAGTTTAGATCGCAATGCATTGCGCGCGATTGATCCCAATCATGTGCTGATACTGAAGCGACAGGATAAGCACATACGCAACATATATTATCGCAATATATTGCCCGATCTGCAGGTTACCTACTGCTCCGAGTGCCTGCTGGTAAGAGGCGAGAGCTTCTTAATGCTTCAAATATTTCCATTTAATTCATGCATATTTTCTAGCTTTTCTATGCGGAGGACTTTGAGCTGCAGGTGCTGCAAAAGGGCCATTGTCCGTTCTGTCGCACTTCGTCGGATAAGCTGCTGGAAGAGTTTTGAATGGCACACAGAGTGCAAAGTAGGAATAAGAATTGTATTGTTAGCTTATGTCTAAGGCTGTACGTGATGTATTTCCCATATCCGTCCCACAATTAGAAAGTAATTACAAAATTGTTAACTAACAGTTAAAACCTCTTTTTGGTCAGTTGTTGTATTAGGCCCACGTCTCCTCCTGATAGCGTCGTTGTTTTATCAGCTGCTCCATATGGAGCGCATCGTTGTCCAGCGCCTCAATAAATGCTTCTCGAACAGCTTTTGGCATATTGTTGGAGCTGCCTGCCACATAGACATAAGCATTCTGCTCCCTAATCAGCTTGGCCAGGTGGGCGGCGGACTCTTTGATCAGATGCTGTACATAAACCTTATTCTCCTGGTCGCGCGAGAAGGCTACATGAACCTCCACACTTTGATCAACCTGCCACGCCTGAAAGTCCTCCATAAAGTGGTAATCTTTAGCCTTGTTGCGGCAGCCAAAGAACACAACAAGTGGACCCGTATTGTGGCCCAGCTTCTGCAGATGCAGCCGCTCCTGTATAATGCTGCGAAAGGGCGCAATGCCTGTGCCGGGTCCAATCATGATAAGCGGTGTTTCCGGCTCTTTGGGCCAGTTCATGGTGCCGGGCTTGATAGCGGCGCGCAGCTCCTCGCCCGCCTTCAAGCCCTTTAGCCAGTTGGAGCACAGGCCCAAGCGCGGCGTATGCATTATGGTCTTGTAATTGACCACGGCGACTAGCAAATCGAGCGTGCCGCTTGAGGCAGCCGACGCAATGGAAAAGCTGCGCGTTTGTATTAAAGGCATCATTTCGAATAGGTGCGATAGCGTCAGCTTGGCCATGGCCTGCCGAAAATCACTCAACAGCTCCAAAAGCGTGCGACGCGGTCTGTTCACATAGGCTATCAGATCGTCCAGACCTTCTGCGCTGCAAAACTCCAGGAGTTTCTCGCGCTCCATCTCATCCTCACAGTTCTGTGCGAGCACCTCAAGCAAGCGTTGCCTGGGCCTGGCGCTCAAGTCCCAAATATACTTGGCTGCCTGCTGCAGCGATATGGGTGTGGCGTAGGGCAAAGGCAGCGGCAAATCCGCGTGAGCGCTGCTCACTTCGACCACCGTGCTGGCATTAAAGTCGAGCTGATGTTCTTTGAGCAAATCAAAGAACTCCTGAATATGTTCACGGCTATTTTGTGGCTGCACTTCGAGCACATCGCCTGGCTGCCAGGTGGGCGTCTGCCCGCTGTTGAGACGCAGCAAACGCACATCCTGAAAGTGATCCTCAGCTGTGGTGCGCGTGTTTTCTATTAATTTGAAGACGTGTGCTTCCTGCCGCTGTGTCCAATGCAGGCGCTCCTCATTTAGATCGGGCTGTTGCTCCAGCACCCGCACCTTCCACCGCTTCACAATCTCCTGCTCCGCCTGTTTGCGCACGGCCGATGTGCTGCTCAGTGCCTGCCACAGATCCGCTATCCAGGCAAGCGATGTGCCCAAGTGGCCGTAGTCATGCTGATCGTCACATAGGCCGAGCGGGCAAATAGATTTGGCGCCTAGATTCAGCAGGCGCTTGTGCAGCTTTTTGGCGGCATAATTGAATTTTGGGTAACTGGAGTCACCGAGTCCAAGGCAAGCGAATTGTAGACCCTCCAGTGAGTTGCTGGGCAAGCTGCGTTTGAGTAGAAAGCGCCAGGCTTGTTTCATATTGTCGGGCTCCGTGCCATCGCCGGTGGTGGCCACCACAAAGATCACAAGGCGCTCCTCTATCAACTGCTGCATATTGTAATCCTCAAGAGCGAGTACTGGGCCCTGGAAGCCCCATTGACGCGATTCGCGCCATATCTGTTCAGCCACATCCTGTGCGGTGCCAGTTTGACTACCATAAAGAACCAAAATACGCATAATTTTTAATATAAAAGAATTTCGAAAGGGAATGTAATTCCAATTGGACACAAAGCCGGCCACGGTCAGCTGTTCTAAACACAATGCTCGCAGTGTGTAAGGTAGCGTCCAGCTGAAAGCATTTAAATTTAAATTTAATATAATTAAATTTGATTTTAAGCTAATCAGTCAAGCGTAAAGCAAAATATAATTGAAATAGATATGTTTTCATACACATATTTAGCATTGCATGTTCAAGTTACCCCAAGTGAACTCTTAAGCTGTGACGTCACAGCAATTTCGATAGTGCGACTCTCAGTGCCACCTCTGACATATTTTTCGCTGATATCGATAGGCAAATCGATAATTTTGCATGCACGATAATCATAAACTGTTTTTTAACAACATGATTTCACGTTCTTTCGGTGGCTCGCACAAAAATAGCGAAATTTAAACACGTGAGTAACAAATCCAACTGTCAACTATGGCTAAGGCGCAATCCGATATCCAATTGAGCAAACGGCTCTCCTGGCTGCTGCGTCATGGCGCACAAAAGGAGGGACTCACAATACAGCCAGATGGATATGTGAGCGTTGCGGATATTTTACAGCATCCGCGCTATGGCGCAGACTACAGCATAGAAAAGTTGCGGGAAATCGTAGCTGCCGATGCGAAGCAGCGTTACAGAATGCGTTGCAATCCCCTAACCGATGCCGAGGAGATACGCGCCAATCAGGGCCATTCGCTAGCAGCTGTGCAGGCTGAGGCATGCCTGGAGCGCATTAACAGCATTTCCGAGCTAGCCGAGGTGCAGGTGGTGCACGGCACCTACTATAAAAACTGGGAGCAGATCAAGACTGAGGGCCTCCGTCGTATGCAACGGAATCATGTGCATTTTGCCGTGCTAAACGGTCGTAGAGATGCCATAGTGAGTGGCTTTCGCGGCGATTGCCAGGTGCTCATCCATTTGAATGTGGGTAAAGTGCTCGAAGATCAGCTGGAGCTATTCCGGTCCAGCAACAATGTAATACTCTGCGCCGGCATCGATGGCTGTATAAGTCCACGGTATTTCGAGCGCGTCATTGATAGACGCACGGGCAAGTCCTTGACATGATGATCAAGATCAGATTTTGAGGGTATATTAGTGTATATCGTATGTGCTGTGCCTTAGACTTTAGTTTAAATGTGCCCTGTAAATAAAATGTACAAAGTTTGTGTTTTAATCAGTTGCTTTTAAAATTTGGTTTTTACAGAAATGAGCGACTTGGAAACTCGCACAAGGCCGTCCCAGGACGAATCGGTGCACTGCAAGGTGTGCGATGCGCCCTTTAAAACACTGCAGGATTGCCTGGCGCACGAGTTGATTAAGCACACGATTAACCCACAGAAAAAGCTGCGCAAATGCTTGGATGCCATCACAAAGCTATTTGCCAGCGAGCAAATACAATGCGAACGTCGCGTGCTGAAGTCGACACTCGTCCAGGCACCGGCTGGCCAACATTTGCACGCCGTGTTGGCTTTCTATTCCGGCAACTGTAATGAGCTATCAGCTTGCTTTGCCCAAGTGCGAGAGACCCTACAGAAACAGTTGCAGGGCAGGGTAAAGGTTTATCCCTTTGGCTCACTTGTAACAGGCTTGGCTTTAAAAGGTTAGTAATTCCCATAATTATGCATGCCAGCTGCTTTAATGATGGCCCGCTTCCTCTGCAGATAGTGACATTGATCTGTTTCTGGAACAAACCGACACCAGCTCAAATAGCATGTCCCATCGTCAATTGTTCAACAAGATCTACAACTTTTTGCGGCGTACCGATTGCTTCCAGGATGTGTTTGCTATACGACACGCCCGTGTGCCCATCATACGCTGCAAGCATGTTAACAGCGGTCTCAGTCTGGACATTAATATGTCCAGTCCGAATAGCACGTACAATTCGCGTTTTGTTGCCGAGTTATTGGCCCGGGATGTGCGCATGAGGGAGCTATTCCTGTTCCTGAAATTGTGGGCCAAGAAACTGAAGATCATTGGCAGCGGCAGCATGACCAGCTACTGCCTGATCACCCTCATCATATTTGGCATGCAGCAGCGTAGACAATTGCCATCGATCAAGCAGCTGCAGGCACGCTGCCCGGTTCTGGAGGTGATGGGCGTCAATTATGCATATAGCTTTCAGCACGTGCGCCCAATACCGGCCAGTTTGACCACGCTGGATCTCATCTCCAGTTTCTTTGAGTTTTACAGTCAAATGGAATTTGAGAAGAAACTGCTGTCGCCCTATTTGGGCTGCGCACTGGACTTGGAGACGGCCTTTTCGATGCCGGGCAAATTTCCCGAGTACGAGGAACAATTAAAAGCCATGCATAAAGCTACGGGGGAGCAGCCGGAACCGTTTCAGTATCAACGTTGCGTTTGCGTTCAGGATCCATTCGAGTTGCAGCACAATGTTGGCCAGTCCATATCCATAACGAATCTCTGCTATCTGCGTCAGTGTCTGGCGCTGGCCACCAAAGCGTGCAGCGATCAAAAATTGGTCTCAACGCCTGCGAAATTATATGAGTATTTGCTTTTTGGTCTGGCCGAGAAACTGTTGCAGGCCCAGCGCCTGGAGCAGGAGCAGCCGGCCAAGGTGCGAAAACAAATGTTAAATAAACAGGAACAGGCGCCGATGCAGAGAGCACAGCCAGAAGAATCCGAGGCAACAACACAGATCGTCGCAGTTAAAGCCATGGACAGAACGCATGTTGCTGCAGCGGCAAAGCCTGCAGTTGCTGCAACGAGCACAAACACAGTTGCTGCAGCGGCAAATGCTGCAGTTGCTGCAACCGCCAATTGTGCAGTTGTTGCGGCAGCAGAATTTGCAGCTGAAGTAGCTGCCACGCCCAAAGAGAGATTATCATCGAGCAGCTCGGTGGAAAACGGACCGCCGCTAATGCATGTCCATACACTGAAACCAACAAAAAATGACCTGAATAGCTTGCGTGCTGATTTCCTGAGTAAACATCGGAATGTAACTCAAACAATATTTTACTATTGGGTGGAATGTTATGTGGATGCTATTAAGGATATTCTAACAAATATTTATGGCTTGAATTTGAAACTAATTGATCCAGAGGAGTCCCTGACAACCAATATAAATAGCAATGCACTGCCGCAACACTTTACCTGGCTGATCAACACATCTCTGGATACGTGGAGTGCTCGCAACTTTCAACGCTCCACACGACAATTCTTTGCCCATCAACTACAGCAGACCATTGAGTTTTTCAAAACACGCCCCAATAGTGCCAACTATGCTGTCAATCTGTGCGGCCGCTTCTCGCTGGTCATTGGGCAGGACTTCAAGGAGCTGCGCCTGGAACTGCAACCGATGCCAAGCGATGCTCTCGGCCTGCAGCGACACAGTCCGCTAACCAAGTTCTTTAAATCCCTGAAGAATATGTTGTGCAATTACAGCTTCAGGGAGAAGGTCATCAGTCTACAACAGTATCAGCATTAAGTTCCACGCCCCCCTCCCCCTCGAAAAAAAAGCACAGAAGTCCTTGTTTACCGAACAGAAAAAAAAAACAAAAAAACAAAAAAAAAAAACAAAACACGAACTGCAAAGAAAAGAACAGAAAAAAAATATCTGAAACAAGACCCGTACGATATATTATTTTTTTTTTTAGTAGCTCACGAACTACATGAAATTATTGTGAAATCAGTTTATACACAAGATCTATGTGTGAGCTAGGTACAAAAGAGAGAATTGCAATGGCTCATTTGACAAATTACAAGTTATGCCCCTTAGAAAATCAGCAAATGTACATATAGCTTAAAACATTTCCATATCGTATATACACATATATTTCTCTATATATATGTCTACAAATCCGTTTAAATTTTAGGTTAGTGACATCTTTGACTATTTATCCACATTGCTCACAATAAATCAATTGCAATTCTCGACTAAGTTTTGAATTATTTCCAAACGCGAAATCAATATATATATATAAGTATATATTTTATTTTGGTTCATTTGTTTTCATTTCCTATTACAATAAACAAAACAACGCTTTACTAAATTTGTATCTATGAAATAAACTTGTCACAAATTTTTTTAGTTACATAGTTTTACTTAAACTTAAATACTTGAATATACATATAATAATAATTGAAATCTTGGCATTCGTTGTTTGTTTGGTTTCTAAATATATGTAATTGGGAATCGAGTAATATATACATAAAGAACGTTAGAAGTGAGAAATTATTATTTACAATGGTCATTTGCTTTCCTATTTCTCATTTAATTAAGATTTGGGGTTTTTTCTTGGATTCTTCTACTAGCAAATTTCCAAGCTCTAGTTTATGATACAGACATAATCAAATTTTCCTTATGCTTCTCGAGGAGAATCGAAATGTATTTAAAAGTGGCGATAATTGTGTTGTAATTAAAGAACCAATCCCAAATATCTTAAAAAATAAATGTAAGACCGTTCATTTCCTCTTCTTTATGTGAACCGAAAGGCTCATAGAACAGAAAAGAAAGTTGATTTCAACCCGACTACAACTACAACCAATGTGAAGAAAGCAAGGTTGCTTATCCCTCATCGGTTCCTGAAACGAACTTGAAGGACAGCATAACTAACAATTCGGTTCAATTAATCCTGATTCTAGCTTTGATCGAACAGGTACTCCCGAATAAAAGGAGATTCATGTGTACATGAAATTAATAATTGCGTTTATCTAGAAGATTCTCGTGTAGCGTTAGGTTTGTCATCTTTCCATTTACTGACTTAAGAAGTTAGCTACACTCACAGAGAAGACGTACCGCTTGGAGTCGCTATATTCTGTTCCTTTGCACGAAAAGTTATATCTTAAGACGCGTCTGGCCTTTGCATTTCAATGTAAATCCTTGTACATTTCCTGTACAAAAAAAATTGTTATTTACACTAGTTAAATAAATATTATCACGTTGCTGCTCTGGAAATGTTCCCGAGTCGAGGTGTTAACGCCCACACGGCGGCTACTTAGAGGGAGAGTTAAACATCTACCTTTGCTTAGCCCTAGAACAACTACTATTAACGGCACTTGGGGGCTTAAGACTAAGCAATCTAAATAATATATGAATCCCATATAATCGATTCGAATCAAGCGCCCTTGTGACGGCAATAGCAATACTTCTTAATTGCAAAATCGTTCATGCAATCGGCCTCCCCGCTGTACGTATTGAGGCGACTCACAGAGCCGGTCACCAGCAGGTTATCCTCCTCGGGCAGTTGGGTGTTGTAACGCACCGTTGCCTCGTACAGCGCCTTATTGGGTGCGGTATAGAAGATTAGCCAATAGATCTGTATATGGCCAGGCTCGCTGTCATTCGGATGCGCCTTGTAAGCGGCGCTCACGCTCTGCAGCGACAGCGGGACGCACAGATGGGCCAGGCTTCCATTACGAAAATTGTTAATATAATCGTTCAGATAGTGCACCACACGCTTGGCCAGCTGACGCACTGTCTTGGAGTTCTTGTAGACGCTATCGTACGCCCAGCATGTGCACCAGTGATCCTCAATGGCCACATCCTCGCAACTGCGATTAAGCGGCACTGGCAGCAACATACTTTGGCACTGCGGGCAATCCTTGGCGCCGCCCAGCGACTCCAGGCTGCCGGAGCGACCCGAAAGCGTGAGTATGTGCTTAAGTGTCATGTGCAGATCGTAGGGCGTGGTCAGACGATTACGATTCTGGCGCAGTGCTTCAACAAACTCCGGATGCGCCTTCCGCACAAATGGCGGCAGCCAGATGAACAGGAAAGGCAGCCGCTCCTCCAAGTGACCCGACCAAGTGGCACGCGTCGGTCCAAAGCGCAGCCCATGATCGCTGAAAAACACCACAATGCTGTGCTCCATCGTGCCCTGCGCCACCAGACGCTGTAGATAGCCACGCAGGTACTCATCCATCGAGCTGGTCTGCGATATGTCGCTGTGGCTGTGTGTGTTCGTCCAGAAAAACCCGAAGAAGCTGTCGTTGCGATAGCGCTTGGCAAACTCCTGCGCATAGTTGTACACATGTTCCGCCTCCGTTTCAAATCCCACACAGTGTGGCAGACCAAGTACTATATTGCCGCCGAGTAGCTTCTCCGCGGCAGACAAATACGGACGCAAATAGTAGTCCACGGGCGGTTGCTGGAAACCCTTTTTTAGGTAATTAAATGTATTGATCTTGATCGCATCCTCGCCGTAGGCGGTCACATAGCCATGTTCTTGGAACAGCTTCCAAATGAAATCACATTTATCTAGGCCATTCACGTGGTAGGGATTACAGTGCTTCATGGCATTGGTCAGATTGTAGCCCACCATAAGAGCCATTATGTTTGGAAATGTATTGTCATCTATCTGCGGGAGACAGCTTTAGTTATGATTGCATATATAGATTTGATGGGACTCACCTTGTTATAGCCCGCCAGCTCAAACCAATCTTCGTCGTACAAATACTGTGCTGTCTTGGGCATCGCACGTATGAGATTCACTCGCGAGATGCTATCGATGCCTATCATCAGCACGCTGGGCACACGCCGGCCGCGATCCTTGTGCGCCCAGCGCTCCAGTCGCTGTCGCACGGCCACACGTTCCGGTATGGTTGGATGTCCGTTGATGTAGACTCGCTCCTTGGCCGATTTACACTTGACTATGATGCTGTCCGTGGTGTTGGACAACTGAGCTAAACCTTTAAATTTCTGGCAAGGCGTGTAGTTGACATCTGTCTCACTGGCACGCTCCACGCCCATATAGCAACAGCTCAGGGCGCTGCCTTTCTTGTAGCTGGCCAGAGCCGTGGATTCCACGCTCAGGACATAGCGCTGTGCATTGCCATCATAGTGCACCCTTGTGAGTGGCGGGCGTGTCTGGCAGGGCTTGTAGGAAACGCGCTTGAAATGGCGCATCACCTCGCGCTTGAACGGATCTAGGTCCACGATCCGGCAGTGATTGCTGTACACGAGATAGCCTTGTGGCATAGGGGTTATCGATGATTGCATCAGATTAGTTGTGTGCTCAATGGTTGTCAATAAAAGCGGTTGCGTTGGGATCAAATCGACAGCTGAGCACAACAGTTGGTTGTGGGTGGGAAATTTAAGGCGGACCATGCAGGGAATACAAAAAAAAAACGCATACAAAACAACAATAAACACAAAAGACAACACAAAAGCTGCAAATACACTAGATAACAAATTGCATAAAACGGATCTCTAAACAAATATCAGAGTTAGGGCTCCTCCCTACCTTCCATGTCCAATACATTGGACTGATGATGCACCTGCACGTTCTCCAGGTCCAACACATCGGCCGGTCCGATGAGGAAATAGGAGAATATGAATATCAGCAACAGGCCTATGAGCAGCTTACGGCGCAGCACCAGTTGACGGCCGTACCAGGCCAGCGAGGGTGTGGCGCCGTGCTTAAAGCTAATGCCCGTCAAGGCCGGCTCCGGGGCATCTGCGTTGCCATCCTTCGTCTCGTCGTCATTGTACTCAAGCAGCGGCCGTTGGTCAGCCATCGCAATTATTTGTTTTGGCTGGCTTGCGGCATCATTTTTGGTTCAGTTTGGTCTGCCGAGTGATCCAGAAACGATAAGAAGCAATAAACAGTTATAAGTGATGCGGGAAAAACAAGCAAACATTGTCTAAACGGCTCTGCTCGACTGGGAGATACTCTGTTGCAATCATTCGATCCTTCTTCCATGCTAAATAGGAAATGTTTAGAGCCTAAAAATATAAGTTGGTTCGTTCAGTTCTTGTTAGCGCCTAAATATCGTTTAAAAACAGGATATCGCTATCGGTGCTTATCGATATCGTGCAATTAGAGCGAGCTATCGATAATTTCAATCACGATTTAATCACGACTTGCACACGACGAGCTCAATTGGAAGTTTTTGGCTTTATAGTTTGTGATATTGATATATTCTCAATAATGGGCGTAAGGCGAAAGGCCCACACAGATGGAAATGGCGAATCCGCTGTGAGTGAAAAATATATAAATACTTTCAAGGATTTGTATAGCTAGTTTTTGGCACTACATTTGCGCTAAATAATTTAAGCCTGCATTAACCCAATTTACCGCAATGTGTGCAGGGCATAAAAAGCAGAAAGCACGGTTGCAACCAACTGCGCGCCATTTTGTACGAAGTCGAAGAGAACATTCGTGAAAATAACTATTCAGATTTCGGTAAGTAAAGATTTATATATTTAACCTTCTCGTACTAAGCCTTTTGATGGGAGCATTGTAGTAGAGAACCGATATGCTCATTTTTTTAAATTTCGAACAGTGTATATAAATATGTAGATAATTAAGCGCAGCATGCGAAAGAGCTGACACAACATATTCACAAAAACCGTTGCGTGTTTCAATAAATAGGATGCAAATATTAAATATTGTGCTGCAAATTAAAAAGTAATTTAAGACGTGGTGAAGCAACTAACAATAGAAATTGAAAAAAAAGAGTCATGAATTATGCAAAATGGTAATTAACTTTAAATTACCCTAATAAGAAATATAGAAATTAAAAAGTTGTTTTGCCATACGTTAAACATAATACAAATGAAACGCTTGCAAAGAGTGCTCGACCAGCAGCTACCCTGTAACCATGCCATAAAACATAAATTCGCACACATACACACACACACACACACCGCACACTAGTTGAATTTGGGACGACAGCTGTATAAATATCTATATATACATATCTATTTTGTTTAATTGTTAGTCAATTTATAGGGTACAATAATTGTATGGAAATATGTGTTATGATTCATATGTGTGCTAAACCCAAAGCGTAAAGCTTTGCAAATGCGGATGCAACTCGTTTTAAATACCCTGCTCTCAAATCGTACTAGGGTATATTGAGTTGCAGTTACCTTGCGTCTGTCCGGGCTTTATTTTAATATTTTTCCATTCCATCTAAAGCTTGCTTAGTCAAATTTCGTATGCATATTCATTAGAATTAGAATATTTCCACGCCTCTCGCCGATCAATCATAATTTTCGAACACAAAAAAAGATTAAATTAAAAATATTTTTGTCATTTAAAAAAAGGTTTTGTCATTTTCATAAAACTATTCTCAACAAATTCAAGATGTTGTCCATAAAAAAAAAGTTCAAATATATTTTGCCAATACACATATATATTATATATAAAGTTATTATTCCAATAAGATTTTCTTGCCTTGAAGCTCTTTCCCATATTTGTTAAGCTGTTATTTTTACTGAAAACAGAGTAACTAGCAGTTGGGATTGTTCTTGTCCAGAATTTCCACTTTTAGTGATTATGAATATTTTGACGAAATAATTTTTATGCTGATCTCAACACTCACTTTTAGAATGGGTTCCGTTTCGATTTCAGTTAAAAATCGCATTTACCGCGATATTTGGCTGACATTTTCGTGCTTCGAGCTCGAAAAGAAATTATTATGTGATTGCAATTGTTGAACTTATTTCAGAGCATCTATGTTTAGACCGGGCACTACACTGGCCGCACATATTCACTGTCAAGAACGAATCGAGACAAATTTTCTGGTTCTGCAATGTTGTTAAAAACAAACAGCGATAGTTTATTTTTTTTAACAGTTTGTTTACAATTTCAGTTTATGCACAATAATTAAAACTGGCGCGAATAGGTTAGAGGTCCGCTATACATGTATTTTCGATGGGGTTGATAAGGGGTTAAACGAAACTAATTAGCCATTGCGACATATTTTGAGATTTATTGAAATTGACATAAATTGAAATATGCGCAAAACAGAAAATTAACGCGCTGCGAACCGTACGCGACGAGCGATCCGTGAGCACTTAAAAAAAGAGAGAAAAAAAAAAGATACAGATACAAAAATTTAGCTGCAATTGCTGACGAAAGCGAATCGCGTTGGGCCCCCTCGCAATCGCCAGCGTTCGCCATCAAGTTTGCCCAATCACGAAGCTATTCGGCTGTCGACTATCATTCAATTTTTGTAGTTTTACCCTCGGCTGTAACTCGGTCTAGCCGAGTGGCTATATGCATATAAATGCATTGATCACGGGCACTTGCATTGGATTATCGTCGAAACATCAGTGTAATTATGACCTTAGCGCATTTGATGATTTGCATACCCTGTTATTTAAGGGCATGAGACATAGTTGTGTGCAAATTTTGGGTAGAGATTAAATTAAGCCCGCAGCTTCTTTAGAAAAATATGCACAGCATGAAATATTTTCTGTAGAACTGGCAATAACAAATTGAACTATTTTGATAATATATGTCAGAAGCTTGAACCAAAATCTGGGCCTAAGGTTGGAAAAACCAGGTTAACGAATTCAAGCTTGAGGCAGGATTACGGTTCGAACATAAAATCAAGCCATCGAACATTTCTGCTCGAATCGAACGTTTTTGTTCAAACATTTTTGATCGAACATTTCTGAATGAAATAAGTAATTCAACATTTTTGAAATTTTGAAATTAAGTTCCCAGTTTCTCAGTCTGGAATTTGTATTTTAATATTTTTGTAATTTCGTCGTTAATCTGAGTATTTGTATTATTTTTATTACTTAAGTAATTAGTTAAAAGTGTGCTGTAATTACTCAAAAGTCAAATAGCAGAGATAATATAGTGTGTAAAATTATTTGCGTGAAATTTGTGTGGCTAATTCCTCAACTCTTTCAACTTTTATATTTAGAAACTATTTCTAATAATAGAAGACAACATTTTTCAAATTGTTTCATATCATATTTTAATAGTTTTATTTTTAGTGCCTATTAAAAAAGTATCATTAATCCCAGCGTATTTCGTAGCTCATCAACCTTGAACATTTGTGTTCTTAATGGTTTGAAGTTTTGTTTTCTTTTTTTCGTCCATGAGTACGGCCAAAAGCAACAATGATTGATTATACAATGCTCAATGCTGGTTTTGAAGCATCACGATTTCCGACTATGACACAATAGTTTGCTGTTAGCCATCGAAAGAGATATTAAAATGTAATTGAAATTAACTTCGAGCTGGGCTTTGAGTATATACTATATTTCTCTCTACAGACAATTCCCACGAAAGATAAATTAACGCTTATGTTCATGCAAATGTTGTTAAGCAACAAACAGATAATCAAAGCCACAGATGTTGGGCGCAGCATTTGCTTAGACTGCTGTATAAGTTTATGAATTATTGAGAAGTTTTTTTGTATTATTATTATACACAAATCTATATACAAATTGTTTGTTTCTGTCCACAGTTCGGTAGTTAAGCAAATAACAAAAAAAAAGGGCTGCACTTTTCACTCGATTGCATGCTAAAAAGCATTTTCATTAACCACATGTCGATTGTATCTTGGCTTAGATTGCACTTATCCATTTTTTTTCTGTTGACTTGATAAGTTGGAAGTGTTTCATGCATTACTCACATTGACTATCATAATGTTTTATCTTTGGTAAACTTACGAATTATAAGCTTTAAGCTTGGCCCATGCACGTGTAGAATGTACATTGAGTCTCAATTAACGATGAATGTGTAAATTTATTGTGAAATCAAACAATAAAATTATAAACAAACACCAAGAGCTGTACAAACAAATATAAATGCTTAGCATGTGCAAAAGCCAGACAACTTTTATGAATATACGACATATCAAATTACAAATTGAACTTTAAGTTTGTCTTCAAAATCTTAAGAAACTTGCGCCAAATGAGTCACTTGCAGGGTTCGGCTTTTGTAATTTTGAATAAGAGGGCTTACGACGTGCATTGCACGTACGACAAATAGCTACGTATGTATAGTTATGTCGAGGACGATGTGACGTAGTAAAAATAGCAAAGAAACCACACACACACACGCACACACACAGAGACAGCGCACAAAGTGTTGTCGAGTTCCTATTGAAAAATATACAGTTGCAGCGTCAGCGTAAAAATTGCAAACATATCTGTGACACAATAGATACTAACAAGCTGCGCGTACTCGGATACACACACCAACACCAACACCCACACACACGCACACACATACGCATGCACAAAAGTGTACAGAACTTTTTCGCAATTGTTGTACTCTATAAATAGTTGAGTTGTCTTTAATGTTGCACTCACTTTAATGCATTTAGCAATCGTTTTTGCAGCTATTTATTGATTGCAACAGTTTAATTTTAATTATATGGCAGCACGTCGCAAATAGTACACAAAAACACAAGTACAATTTTGTCACACGTACACACGCACGTACACACATGTACAGACACAGCTACACGACGCTCGCGTGTCCTGCTGCAGTGGCCTGCAAACAGATAATAATAACAGCAAATATTTTGCACGCTGGCGCCAGCGAGGCTGAGGCGTTCGCATGTGAGTGTGAGAGCTTTCCTACATTCACACACATTCGCAATTGCGTCGCGACGCGACGCTGACGGAGAGCCAAAAGCGTAACAGACGGCTGCATTTTGTGAGCGCCGCCTGAAAGCATGCAATGTTTATTTGCTTTGTCGCTTTCAGTTTTAGCGACTGCGCAGTCAGCGCCAACGCCGCTTGCTCTCTCGCTCGACCACCAATCAGCGCCCAGCACCTGTTGCATGCTTTTGAGCATTTGTACGCGACGCGGCTCTCACTTCCAAAAAAAAACAGCGAGAGTTTTGTCCTGTGAGTGTGTGTGTGTGTGTGTGTGGAATTTTAGGCACGTGCTTGCCCAAAATGACAACAAATATCAAAGCCGGTGTTGGTCACAGCGCACAGTGAACACCCTGTTCAGCGGTTGCCAAGTGTAGCATACAAATTGGCGCAAAGTGAAAAAATTGAAATTACATAATATGTTTAGGGAGTTTTGAGCTGAATGTATTAAACAATGTTCATTCTTTTGTTAGTCTTCTAGAAGTTGTAAGCGCGTTTTGGTCTTTGCGACGGCAATGGCAATATTTTTTAAGTGGCACCTCGCCCAGGCAACTTTTTTCGCCAAAGTACGAACTAATACGACTGACAGAGCCGCTCAACTGTACGCTTTCCGCGTCTGGCAGGTTCCTGTTGTAGCACAGCGTTGCCTCATACAGCGCCTTGTTGGGCGACGTTAATATGTTTAGCATATATCTTTCTATATGTTTGGGATCGATTTCATTCGGTTCGGCCTTATAAACCGTCAAGACTCTGAGCAGTTTTAGCGGCACACACAGATGGGAGAGACTGCCATTGCGAAAGCTGGCTATATAATTATTTATATGGTTCACCGCATGATTGGCCAGTCTTTTCACTAATTTGCTCCGGTGAAATTTTTTAAATTCCCTGCATGTGCACCAGTGATCCTCAATGGCCACATCCTCGCAACTGCGATTAAGCGGCACTGGCAGCAACATACTCTGGCACTGCGGGCAATCCTTGGCGCCGCCCAGCGACTCCAGGCTGCCGGAGCGACCCGAAAGCGTGAGTATGTGCTTAAGTGTCATGTGCAGATCGTAGGGCGTGGTCAGACGATTTCGATTCTGGCGCAGCGCTTCGACAAACTCCGGATGCGCCTTCCGCACAAATGGCGGCAGCCAGATAAACAGGAAAGGCAGCCGCTCCTCCAAGTGACCCGACCAAGTGGCACGTGTCGGTCCAAAGCGCAGCCCATGATCGCTGAAAAACACCACAATGCTGTGCTCCATCGTGCCCTGCGCTACCAGACGCTGTAGATAGCGACGCAGATACTTATCCATGAAAGTGGTCTGCGATATGTCGCTGTGGCTGTGGGTGTTCGTCCAGAAGAAGCCAAAGAAGCTTTCGTTGCGATAACGTTGTGTGAACTCCAGCGCATAGTTGTAAACATGCTTCGCCTCCGTCTCAAAGCCGAGGCAATGGGGCAGACCCAACTTTGTGTAGCCGCCGAGTAGCTTTTCCGCGGCCATCAAATACGGACGCAAGTAGTAGTCCACAGGCGGTTGCTGGAAACCCTTTTTTCGGTAATTAAATGTATTGATCTTGATCGCATCCTCGCCGTAGGCGGTCACATAGCCATGTTCTTGGAACAGCTTCCAAATGAAATCGCATTTATCTAGGCCGTTCACGTGGTAGGGATTACAGTGCTTCATGGCATTGGTCAGATTGTAGCCCACCATAAGAGCCATTATGTTGGGAAATGTATTGTCATCTATCTGCGGGAGACAGCTTTAGTTATGATTGCATATATAGATTTGATGGGACTCACCTTGTTATAGCCCGCCAGCTCAAACCAATCTTTGACGTACAAATACTGTGCTGTCTTGGGCATCGCACGTATGAGATTCGCACGCGAGATGCTATCGATGCCTATCATCAGCACGCTGGGCACACGCCGGCCGCGATCCTTGTGCGCCCAGCGCTCCAGTCGCTGTCGCACGGCCACACGTTCCGGTATGGTTGGATGTCCGTTGATGTAGATTTGTTTTATATCATTTTTACAGGAGACAATGATGCTGTCCGTTGTGTTCGACAGCTGAGCTCTGGTGACAAATGTGTGGCATTTCGTTAAGTTGACCGCATCCTCATTGAAACGCTGCACGCCTATGTAACAGCAGCTGAGCATGTTGTCCACCTTGTATCTGGGGAACGCAGTGGCATCGATGCTTAGCACGTAGCGCTTGGCGTTGGCGTCGTAGTGCACCTGGGTAAGCGGTGGCACCGACTTGCAGGGCCTGTGGATCACACGTCTAAAGTGGAGCATCACCTCGTCCCTGTACGGATCTAGATTCACAATCCGGCAGTGATTGCTGTACACGAGGTAACCTTGCGACGAAAGGGTTGTCTGATCAATCATCGGATCGTTCCTTAATAAAAGCATTTGCGTTGTTGATGGGCAAGGAGTCAATTCGTGGGCTGAACACAACAATTGGTGGTTGGCAAGAACATGTTGAATCAGTCAGAAAATAATGAAAATAATAAATGGGCTACCAAAAAACTTAAAAAAAAAGAAATGAATAAGAGTATATGTGAGCTAACTAAATTAAGAAGTTTGCGGGTTGTACGAATCACTCTTCAAGTTAAGATCTCGTACTCTGCTAATTCTGATTGGAAAAATATCGTAATATTGTTTAACTGTCTATTGCAGGTGTGGCGCTTAGTAATATTCCAATAAATTCATATCAACTGCCGAAAACCGAAAACGAAAACCAAAGGAATAAAATAATCACAGCAGTATACAGAACACCTGTTATTGCCCTCATTAATTCGCCATGACGCAAGTAGCTAAATCAGCTGACTCCATTTTCATTACATCCCGTTGAATTTCCCATATTCCCTCTCGGCTGCTCGAAAATGGAAGTTCGAAAATGGAATTAGGAAGAGACACGATCGCCGTCGCCGAAACTCAGTTGAAAATCGTTCCCTGCTGGCTGACGTCGACGCCGTAGCTGCATTTATCTTTATCGCGCAAGAATTGTCGCCAAATAGAAGCGAGCCGGCATATTTTCTTTTTTTTTTTTTTTTAAGTGTAGTGTTAGTGAAAAAGTGAAAAATGTTTATAAGATTAGCGTAGCTAAACGCAGCACATTGTATCGGGATTCACGCGAAAAAAAGGTGTTAGTTTTTATTTTTTGCTCGGCAAAAAAATGCAACCGCATGGTCAAATTTTAATTGCCTCTTTTTTGTACTTTAGTTCCGTTATTTTTTTCCTTGCAACGAATGAAGTTCGAAAAAAAGTGTTTACCCCAGTGCCTTCTTTTTTTTCTAAATTTTTTTTATTGTGCAACTCGTAGTGAATTTCGAATAAAAAATCGATGAATCGATGGAAGAGCTTTTGGAAATGGAGTGAATGCACGTAAGTGAAATATGATTCTTAAATTTTGTTTTGCACTTCAAATTTATGACTTATGTTAAAGAGAACATTTTAAGAGAATAATCTTGCTCAATTAAGCTCTAATGCTCTTCTTTCTGGAGATCAAGACAAATTTTTTAAAATAATTTTTAATTTAATTTAGAATTTATCTATATATATTATAATTTGTAAACTACTATATTGTTTTCTTTTCTTAGTATTAAAACTTTATTATGCCTAAATTAAATTCAAACTAAGGCTCTCAATTCCTTGCGAAATTCGCCGTATGATAATTTTCCTTGCTCGATCTGTTTTAGGTTAGGATATAGGATTGAGATCTATATAAAATGATTGACAACATGTAAATTCGATCGAAAAATATTGTCGTTAGATATTGAACAGATCTCTTTCGGATTTCCATATTGATAAAATTATGCTCAACCTATTACTAGAAATACACTTCGAAGATTCAGTTTAGGATTCAAGATATCTATTCTATCTGTGCCACATCTCAAAATCTACTGTTGATTCTTTTAGTTTCGATATCTCTTATCGTGTCATATTTCTTAGATAACAAACCTTCCATTCCAAAAACATTAGTATCCCGATACACTGGCGCAATATCCACACGCCTAGGCTTAGCAACGCCCGTTAGGTAAAAGCATAAGATATAGAATCCGGCAATCAGCATGGTGAATATGGCATACAGAACTTCAACGATAAACCGATTGCGACGCAACGATATACGGCGATAGATATAGCTGAGTACCGACTTCCATGTTACTGGCAGCGAGTAAGGTTCCTTTGCATTTTCCTCAATGCATTCGAGAAGCGGCTGTTTCTCAGTCATGCTCATTGATCTTTAAGACTGTACACGAAACTTTAAAGTAAAAACAGAAATTATATATATTTATTAAAGCTCACCTTCTGGGCACTGAAACTTGCTTGAGCTAATTTAACGAACGTAATTTGCTGCTACATTCGCACGTTGCCTTACAACACTGGACTGAATACTGTTACAATCGTCATGGCATTTACAGCACTACATTATAGGCACTTTACAACACTTGTGACTTGACAAAATAAAAAAATGTCCTTGCAGCAATATTTTAATTGATTTATGAAAAAATTGTTGATTTAAGAAAGCTTTAAAAATTAATGGAAAAGTGGCAAAATTGTTTCATAAAAGTGAACATCAAAGTTAATGTAATTTTTAGTATGTGTTCCACAAGTGTTGATTTTTATCCATATTAAATTATGGGCTACATATTTTTGAAAGCTTTGTCGAAGTCATGAAATTTAGTTAACTTTTTTGAAACTGCGAATACCCTTCATACACCCAACACGCTGAAATCGTCTTAAATTAATTATATTTAAAGATATTTACATTTTTATCTTTTGCTAAGTAATTAAACAACAGGTTTTCATAATTTTTTGACATTTTTATTTTAAAAATAAGTTGTGTTCGTTTTTTTTTATTTATTATTTAATTCATGCATTTTGTGATCTCTTAAATGGTTTATTTTGTTGTGATGCGTTTTGACTTGATGAAAATCTGGGCAAACCGTCGTGACGGTCCCACACTACATGTGTATATGTATATAAAGATATAGTGAATAAGGGGCTCGATATTGGTACATTATGCCTTACAATTTCATTTTATAGCCATTTATCATGTACATCAAGCAATTTGTTAACTTATTTACAAACAAATTTATTTATTATAAAAATGCATCAATTATTTTTGCCGATTTTTTTCTGTTCTCGTTGTTTTTTTGCCTGGCCATAATTTAAATAAATTAGATAATTTTATAAAACTAAGCTAAGCGAATGAAGTTTTTTCTTTTTGTAGGGTAGTAAAAAGTGAGCATAAATAAATAGTTCAATGGGCACGTGAGTAGAATAAATAGTGTGTGTGTGTGTGTGTGAATAATGGGTAAAGTTTGTCGATATGAATTTTGGGGTGTGGGTAGGGGGTATGGGTAAGCGGGGGTATTGGTTAGATCGCGCATAGGGCGCACAATTGTCAGCATCGCTGGGTCAAAGGATGTTTTGTGCATCCCTTGCTAGCAAGGTGGCAATTGGGCGTGGCAGGCGCAGTCAAACAAAATAATAAATAAATAAATAAATAAATAGCGTTAAATCGACTTAAATGCTAATGCAAAAATCAATTATTTCAATTGGTGCACATAATTGGCAAATTGACAGTGTGGGTAAAGTGCACGAAATAGTGTTGCGAAACAGTGTTGCAGTTGCAAATCGAATGTAGATCGTATTACCACAGCGGCATGGGGCGATGTCTAGCCAAATAGGCGGGCAGGCTGGCAGCCTTGGGCGCCGGGCAGCCTGCAAGTGAGAAAAAAAATACAAATTAAATCGATTCTTGGCATCAGGCTGGGCTGGCTCAAACTTACGGCAGACGGCGCAGGTTTGCTCGTCGGTGCCATCGCCGCAGCCATCGCGTCCGGAGCACACAATCGCCGTGGAGCGGCACAGTCCGTTGCTGCAGCGGTGCGGGCAATAGGCGTCCGGCTCGTTGCGGCTGGCCAGCAGGCCGCCAGCCTCAATTAGACGCATGAACAGATTGGGCATGGCCCGGGAGCCGCACAGATGCGGTGGCTCATCGCTGCCATCCTTGCAGGAGACAATCGCATTGCAGTACTCGTACTCCGGCAGGCACTCGCCGCTCTTGCAGCGGAACGTGTGCGCCGGACAGCTGTTGCCGCCCCTCTGGTGTCCATCGCAGCCCAGCTCATCCTCGCCATGTGGACACTGTTTGCGTCCATCGCAGAGCGCCGCACGTGAGATGCAGCGACCGCTGCGCTCACAGCGGAACGACTCCGCTGGGCAGGTTTGGTTGAGGCGCGCATTGTGGGTGCACTCCTCGTCCGAGTCGTCATTGCAATCGGCGCGACCGTCGCACACAAAGAACCACGAGATGCACACGCCACTCGAGCGGCACTGTAAAGGGTTAAGAAATCGATTAACAAAAGACTTGATACTTGAAAGGGACAGATTCACACAATTCGTGTACTTCATTAAGGGTATTCCTTGCAAGTAAGCTTTGGTACAAGTGGGACAAACAGCTTCTAAATGAATCTTCATGGTTATAAATTAAGTTTTATTTATTATATGGTCAACTAAAGATAAATAGTTACAATGTACCGGTAAATACTCGAAGTTCATCGCTTTACACGAACAGAAATATTTGAGTACGGTTATTTTTCGTCGATATGCTGTACCTAGAAAATTGTACTTGTGCACTTCTGAATGCATTTATTATTAATATATTAAATGGTTTACTATGGTACATTTTCAATCCATGGTACATGTTACTTGTAATTTTAAGTACTTTATAAATTTTTCGTGTGACTAAATCATAAAAAGAATCTAGCATTGATTAAATGGAGTCAATTTATAAATATGAAGTGGTACACTTTTGTACATTTTCCATCCATGGTAAATGGGTACACGATAAATTTTCCGTGTGACTAAATCATGGCAAAATAATTTAGCAATTGTAAAATTGAGTCATTTAATGACTTTACTTTGGTACATTTTATATTCAAGGTACATGTTAATAGGAAATGGTTAATTTTACTTGGAATTTTAGTGAGGAGATAATTGAACCGTGTGAATATATTATAGTTAAAAAAATTTGACATACATCAAATTTGTTTCACTAAAAAGGGTTTAAGCTGATGGATTTCTTCCAAGAAGGGTACACTTTAATGCCATAAGTAGAACATGTTGCTGGTAATTTTAGGTACAGGTTAACTTACCATGTGAAACAATATAAAAAATAAGCTAAGATCAAGTCTATTAATTGGAGCTACGCCTACCTTAGCTAAAGATTATTTTTGAAAAAAGAATTTCGTGCAAGCTTACCTGGAAGGTGCCGGGACTGCAACCTGTGCGTTCTGCGCTGCATTGTCCCTGTTCGCCGTTAGCCGCTGCACAGTCGCAAACGCCGCGTGCATTACACACCGTGTGTGGATCGGCCAGCTGGCATTGACGATCGCTGGCGCAGGGCAGACCCAGCGAGATGGCTTCCAGACCCAGATCGACACGCTTGCGCAGCTCGGAGCCCGGCTTGCCGCTCAACAGGGGCAGCGCGGCGACGGGAGCGACCGGAATCTCAGCTGGTTGCGGTGTAGCCTCCTCTGCGGGCATGAGCGGCTTTAGGGTGGTGACCACCGGCGCAGCGGGTTCCATGAGTGTGACCCGACTGGCCAAGCCGAGCATTGTTTGGGTGGTGATCTCTACAATGTCAGCGGGATTGGGCGTCGCCTCCTCGTGCGTCTGGCTGGCAGCGGGTGCAACATTTGCCTCCTCGATGTGGTTGTTGTGATCGAGCAGCGTATCCAATGTGGTCGACTCCAGTATCAGACTGTCCGATTCGAGCTCCTGCAGCCTGATGGGGCCAGAGTTGTCGATCAGGTCAAAGGGTAGCTCATCGGGTGACAGCGTGCGTTCCGGTTCATCTTCGGCTTCGGGAGTGGTCGACTCTGGTTCGTCTGTCTGTTCAGCTGCAGCTGTGCTGGCTTCCTGCTCTGACGGCATCTCGGGATAGAAGGTTATTAACTTCTCATCCAGCTCCTTGCTGGACGATTCGGTAACGGTTTCATCTTCGTGCTGCTCCTGCTGCTCCGGCTGTTCCTGCTGCTCATGTAGCTCATCCGCCTCCGCCAATAGATCGGGTATGGCTGGCATCTCGGTCTCTTCCAGCTGTTGCTGCTGCTGATGGTGCACGTGCTCGTCCGGCATGGGCATGGTTTGGCCAGGCTGTTGCCCAAATGGCACGGGTGGAACTGTGCTGTCGCCCTCCAGCATCAGATCGTTGAGTATGCCCGCAATGCTCTCGCTCTCCTTGAAGTCATCCGTATTCTGCTCCTCGCTGACAATGGGCACCTCGGCGGCCAGCTCTGGCGTTTGGGTGGCTGCAATCTCCGTTTCGGCTTCTGTTGTCACAGACTCAGCTTGAACAGTCTCGAGTATCTGCTGCTTATCGTTCAGGTTGTGTTCCTTCAGCTGCTCAATGCTGCTGTAGTCCAGCGTCTGCTCGGCTTCCAGTTTGGTCTGTTCGGTCTGCTCAGTTGCAGTAGCTGCGGGCTCGGACTCGGTCTCGGGCTCAGACTGTGGCTCGGTGGCCTTGATTGGCTGTTGCTCCACATTTGGCTCCGCTCCTTGTATGATATTATCATTTTCATTTTTGTCCATTTCCGTTTCATCTAGCTCTCCACTTTCACTGTTGTCGGCGGTGACAGTTTCCGCCAGCTCCGTCGCTGCCTCCGCATTGAGTTCGGTTTCCTTCAAAGCTTCGGTGTTCGTTTCCTGCATCTGCTCATCTTGGTTAATTGTCAATGCCGCTGGCGCTATTTCAGTGCCAGCCTCGGCTGCACCTTCAACAGCATGATGGTGATGGGCCTCCATCAGCTCCGGCTCTGGCAACGCCTCAACTTCATCCACATGCGACACCTCATCATTAGCAATGTTGTCCAACTGCTCTGCCTCCGACTCTGCCTCTGACTCTGCCGTCGCCTCGGGCTGTTTCTCTGCAATTGTTTCCGACACTTCGGGCGTCTTAATTGCATTTGCATTTAGTTCAGTCTCCGCTGTCAAGATTTCTGGTTCAGCTGCCGTTCGTTCAGTCGTTGCCTCCGCCTGCTGCTCCTCCTCCTTCTCCTCCTCCTCTTCGGCCACCTGCTCTGTGGTCTGCTCTGGCGCCAATTCATCATCATTTGCTGGGTAAGTCAATTCTTCGTGTTGCGCTTCGCTGATTGCCTCCACCTCGGCTGGCTGGTGCACAGTCTCCGTCTGGCTCTCCACCGTCTCCTCCTCCAGCTCAGGTTGCACATTCTGTTCCCCCTGCTCCTCATTGATTTGCTGCTGTTCGGTTGTTCGGTCAACATCGTCTTCAGCTGGTTGCTGCTCCGCGATTTGCTCTTGATTTAATTGATTGGCTTCATTTAAATCATCTTCGCCACTTGTCGGCTTGATGTCGGCGCTTTGTTCTGCCTGATCGGTTTCAGACTCCAGCTCTGACTCCTTCTCCGTCTCCGTCTCTGGCTCTGGCTGCTGCTCTCCTTCTTTTTGCGTCTCGATTTCAGCTGCATTCTCGAGCTCGGCAGTGGTTTCTGTTGTCAGCTCGACTTCTGCGGCTTCAGCATCAGCTTCTGGCTCAGCTACTGTTGGTTCGGGTTTCTGTTGCTCCTCTTCCACTTGATTTTCCATTTCCAACTCTGGCTCTTTCACGCCAACAATTGGCTCTGCTTGGCTTTCGCTGTCCTCTAATTTCGTTGGCTCCTCGATTTCGGTTGGTTCGGTTTCGGCTGGCACCGCTTCTTCCGGTGCCACCTGCTGCTCATCTTCCGGCTGCTTGGCTGGCGCTTCTTCCACTTCATCATTGGCTACTGGGACGGCCACTTGCTGTGGCTCCGCCTGTGTCTCCTCCTCCTCTTCTGGTTCTGCCTGCGCCTGGGGCGCCAGCTCCGTCTCCGTCTCAATCTCATGATCGCCCGATTGTTCCACCTCCTCCTGCTCCACGTTTTGTGGCTGCGTCTCCTTGGGCGCATTTGTCGCACTTTCAATTGCCGACACCTCTTCGACAGGCACGGGTATCAGATCATCATCAGCCGCAGCTGCAGCAGCTGTGGCTTCGCCCGTTGACGACTCCTTCTCATCCTCCAGCTGTTGATTATTCTGAGTAACATCCGTCTCGCTGTTGTTCTCCTCGTCTTTCTCTATGGGCACTGCGTCAATTGGGGGCTCCAGCTCATCGTGTTGTTGTTGTTGTTGTTGCTGCTGCTGCTGTTGCTCCTCCCCCTCTCCGGCCGTTTCATAATCGAATTTCATGGTATCGTCTGCGGCCTCTGGCGCAATTTCTTGTGCGCCTGATGCTTCAAGCTCCTCCTCAGCAGTCGGCTCGTTGTGCGTTGCAGTTGCTGGTGACGGCTCCGCCTCCACCTCTGGCTCTGCCTCGGTTTCCATCTGATCCGCTTCGGGTTTGACCTCATGCTCCTCCACGTATTCCTCATCGATCTTGTAGGGATAATCGTAGGCGGGCGCCGCTTCAGTCTCTTGCTCTGCATGCTCCATGGCTTCGGTGGCCACATCAGCGGGCGTCAGCAGCTGCTGAGCTCCCGTCGTGGATTGCGGTGCCTCAGCCGGGAGTTGTTCCTGCTCGGGCGCCGCTTCATGAACTTGTTCGGGTTTATTCAGACTATCCATCTCCTGCGCTGTTTCCTTTTCTTGCTCTGCTGCCTGCTGCTGCTCTGCTTCCTGTTTCTCTTGATTCTCCTCTAGCAGCTGCTGTTGGGTTAGCTCCGTTTCCTCATGTGCATGATCAACCAGATCGATTTTCTCGCCGTTATCCACTTCGATGATTTGTGGTCTCAACTTTTCAGGGTCCATGTCGTCCTCTTCCAGCGCTTGCTCCTCCACGCTGGCGGGCAGCTCATCCTCCAGCAGCATGACGGGCGCAGAAGTTGTTCGCGTTGTTGTGGGCGCTGGAGTTGTTGTTGTCGTTGTTGAGGTTGTTGTTGTTCTTGTTGTTGTTGTTCTTTTTGTTGTTGTTGTTGGCGTTGTGCGTCTTGTTGTGGGCGCGGGCGTTGTTGTAGTTGTTGTCGTGCTCGTTGTGGAGGCTTTCTCAATGGGCTGCTCCTCAGCTGCTGCAGGTGTTTCTTCAGCTGCTGGTGCCACACAGAGTCCACCCACCATGCGCGTTGGCGCCGTGCACTGGCAGCGTCCAAAGAGATTGGGTATTAGGAAATCGCAATGGGTGCGCGTATCAAACATTTGACAATGGGCATGGCTATAGCAAACGGCGCCAGGATGAGCCGCTGCAAGAGGAAGAGAGGGCAAACAGTTAGAGAGGTTGTTGAGAGAAGAAGAGAGCGAGAAAGAGAACGAGATTCGCATGGCCCGCTTTGGGGCTTTGGGATCTGCACGTTCTGTTATTAAACTAACCGTAAATGGTGCATCAGCCACCAAATGCATATTAAAAACCCATCATCATCATCAACCAGAACAGCAATGTGAACAGAACAACAACCGACAACAACAACGCGTATTATGGCAACAATCTGGAAGGCATTAGCCCGCCTTCGACATGCCTAATAACCGTCAACTGCATCAACAACGACGCATCGCTGATGACGTCGCCCATGGCTCAGCCCCATCCCCGCTCTCCTCCCCTCCTACATGCCATTCTCTACAAAGTTGCCATTTCCCCCATGGCCCATGTGTACCCTGCCTATCATCCGCGGCACATTCCACAGCCTAAGCGCCCGCCCGCCCGATATGGTGCGGTCCGGCTACTGCGCATAACTGGCCTGCCTGGCTGGCTGACTGGCATCTGAATCTCAGCTAGCTGCTTAGCGACTCCCAACAGCAACTCTTCCGACTGCTCTCTGGCTCTGACCCACTTTCCGGGCCTGCTGCAGGCGCTCAACTTGTTTTCACTTGTTTCGCTTTGGCTTTTGGCGTGGCAGTTCGCCAAAGCGACTGCAGCTGGTAGCAACTGGCAGCAACAGCCACAACAGCAGCAACTGCAACTGCAACTACAACTGCACCTGCACACCACACTCAACATTGCCCTTAGGGCTGCGTCTGGCTGCGCATTGCCTCAGCCAAGCTGAGCTCAGACGGGCTCAGAGAATGCAGTTAGCTGCCAGCCAGAGCCAGCGAGGCGCCCCAATTTTCATTGCCATGGCAAGCCGCTGAGCTGAGGCAGTCACTGCAGCTGTGCAGAAGCTGTGATTGCAAAACTGTGACTCTGACTTGTAAATAGCTGTGACTAAACCAGTCGAGATTTTGGCGTATCAGGTGCAGATGCTGAGCCATGGGTGGAGTTTATTTATGATTATGTGCCAAGCATTCAAGACAGTACAATTTTCGACAGTAGCACAAGTTAAGGCCATTTTCGCATGCTCAACGTAAGGCTAAAGGCAGTTAACATGAGGATAAATTTACCATGGGGAACTAATTTGGCACTTTTGCTTCATTGCGTTAAAACTTACAAGTATTTATATATACTATTGTATACTATTTTCTAGCTAAATTTGGCTGTTTTTAGAGAGCGTCAGCAAAGAAATAGCTGACATTTTAAACTGCTTAAGCTGTTTTTTGGTAACTCATATAAACTGTTTATTACCCTTTTGTACGCAGAGGGTTTATTTAGCTAATTTTAGCTATTTTTAACATTGCATTTATCTGCTTGTTTTTAAAGCCACAGTTGGCAGCACTCCTTTTGCAAGGTGGCAGCGCTGTATTTGACATTCCCATCTGCCAAAAAGTTACAGATATTTGTAAGGCAGTTACAGTTAACCTGCGAAAAGTATTTATTTGTTAAGTGAGGCTCGATGTTATCATGAAGCTGTTATTTCACTTAACATGCGGATAAATTAAACGTCCGACTGGCTAAGAAATGCTGCTTAAACTGTGGATCGTTGAGTATTTCAAGTGCGAGTGACTTTCATAAATAAATATGTGGCTGATTGAAGTGCGGCAGTGCATGTAATGAAGCTATCAAAAAGCGTGACTGCCGCAAAGTCACAGTATGCGAAGAGCACGTGACAAGCACTACAACTGAAAGACTTGATAACGGTTAAGTACTTGTGACTGTGAAAAGTAATAGTTACTGCAACGCAGCGCCAGCATTTTTGCTTCCCAAAAAAAAAAAAACGAAAAAAGAACATAACTCGCCACGAATTTCCCGCGGGAGCTTGCATTTTGAGTTGGAGTGTGGGTTATTTTCCTTTTTGCAGGGGGCAGGCAGCTGACAAAGAGTCAAACGTTGTCGGCTTTTCACAAAGGTATTTGCAGCATTTGCAGCCTGCCATTTGGTGGAACCGGTTGGCCTATGCACTTAAAAGGCGCATACTACATGGCGTATACTTAACGAACGCTGACGCTGGCTCCCAACTCAAATTCAAAGCTGCAGCATCTGACTCGGACTCTGACTGTGACTTTGGCCCGGCTCCGAACGTGTCTCGGTCTGCAGTTTGACACCAATATATGGAGCCGAGCGAGGCAGCCAGTGCCATAGACCCAGGAAAACCGAATGGTCTTTCACTTTTATAGGCGCCCAAGCTTCAGCCAACAATGGCAGCCCACCCGGGCGACTATGATGACGACGCCTCTGTGCACTGATCGATAAGCTGGGGCAATGCCATGGCCACTTAGCAGCTCCCCTCCCACCCCCCTTCCCCTCCAGCTGCTGAGACTGGCGCACCGGTGTGACAGGTTGCATGCGAATGCGGCACGACTGCATCTGGTAACCCACTTCGATTACGGCTGCCAGCGGCGGCGCGTGTGAAAATGTGTTTCGCCTCGAATCGCAGCTGATGCTGCCGCTTGCAGCTTGCCGTTTGCCGTTGCAGTTGCAGTTGGCAGCAGAGCTCCCGCTACTGCTCATCATCATAAAAGCAACAACAATTCATTTCATCAAAATCAGCATAAATTTCATTTGCACAGAAACTGTGTCAAGCCAAATGAAATGAACCGGTTCGTAACCGGAATTCAAATTAATATTTTAATATGGAAAATAGCCGAACCGAAACCCAAGCGAACAATATTTTGTGGTTCAAAAATGGTTGGGTTTAAAATAAAACAATTTCGAGGAAGATCAGAATTTTAAATTAAGTTGTTAATGAAAATTTTATAAATTTTCCCACCTAGATTCATGGCTGTCAAACTGAACCATAAGGCAGGAAGTCAACTCGAGGCGTTAGTCGAACCAGCGACTTCTCTTTTGGTGCCTGCAGCAACCACATTTGGCGGCTAAATGTGTCGCATTCCTGCGGCTTTAATAACTCAATTTATGTTAATTTTCGCTGCCAACTTTCATTGCGAATTGGCCATAAGAAAGCAAAGAGCAAAGGAAAAAAAAACTACGGCTTCCGAAACACTATTTCTAATTAATTGCAGCCATTTGCATTTGGTATTCGGTTTCATTTGGAGTTGGGGCTCGGGAGTTGTTTGTCAAGTGCGTTTGCCAATCTTTCAGTCACCTCTTTCTCCGTGTGGCCCACAATTATGCATTTTCTTTTCTACATTTTTCATATAATATTTCTTTTTGCTGCTTTTTATTGTTATGGCATTTCTTCAGTTATTGTTTGCGGAAGTGGGGGCAACTGAGTGGAACCAGAAACTGGTCTCTGGCTCCGACTCTGGCTCTGGCTCTGGCTCTGGCTACGAAACTGTTCCACATAATTTGCATGCAATTTAGCTTCTGGCGCAATTTGTCCAAATGGTCACTCAAATGGCATTTCCCCCATAGCGCAAATTAACACAGTTGTACTATTGTCGGCTTTTTTTTTTTATATGGTTTTTTATTTCTTCTTATTACGATTATTATTTTGTTTATTTTTTTTTTGGCGGCTCGAAAGCGGTCAAACGAAATGGAATGGAATTTTTTTTCGTTGGAAAGTGTTTTACGCTGACCAACTAAATTTGCGTATTTAAGTCGAAGCTAAAGACTTTAATTTGTGTTTAGAAAAGTGAGAGGATTTTTGTAGCTTTTGTGTTTGAATGAAAAGAATTTGCATAATGAGCCGAGTTCACGTTTTGCTATAAATTTGCCATTAATCGAAAATTTCATTGACTAGAGGAGGAGATTTTTTTAGGAATATTTTGAATATATACATATTGTTAACGCATTTGATTCATGTGTTGTGATTCATTGAATCATATTGCTTGAGTCACACAGTTAGTGGATGAGTGGATGGCATGGAACTGGTTCCGCTGCCAGTGTTGGCTAATATTGTTCATTTCTGTTCCATTTTAAAAGCTGGCAGCTCTCTAAGTACTTTTTAACTATGCTGCAAGCCGGTTTTAGACAAAACCAGCTGAAACTTAAAATATTTCAATTTATTTTACGAAATTTGTAGCCAAATGAAAAAGAATTATGTTTTGATTTTCGGAATACAATTAAACAGAATCAGATCGAGCCCAGTATATCGACATATATTTTTTACAACAATCCATATCTAAAACTAAATGAGTTCCTTAAAAACAAACGAATTGCAACCTTAACCGAACCTTATATGCTGTTTTTTAAAAAAGGGGTTGGTTTAATCTACACAAACTTTTGAGAGGGACTCAACTACAACGTATAATAGCTTGTCTTCCAATCTTTGTAAATCTATTTAACCATAACTGGAAGTTCCTAATTTTGCCAGAAGTTGATTTTGAGCACTGTAACAACACTGGACAACATTTGCCCTAAAATGCATCTGGCAACGCTTAACACTTGCCAGTCCCACAAAATTGTCGACTTTCGTATCGTTTAGATATCATCTTATTTTTGGCTTTAAAAAAGAAAGAAGAAATCAGAGAAACGAGAAGAAGTGCAGTTATTTAAGCGATGCCGGTCAAGTGATTCATTATCATCAACATTGGCTTCACTTTTGCTGCAACTTTTGTATGCAAATCAACTCTGTGAGATCTCAATCTCAAAATTTCTCGAGCTCAGTTGTTTTTTTGCTTGTCTTCGGCTACGTTTACGTCTTCGTCATGGCGAGGTTCTGTGTTGTTTACCGTCTGAATATATCTGTGCACTATTTGCCCGACCTGGCATACTTTTTCCTCCGTTGGAGCTGGACAGGCCGCGGCCAGAGGTACACATTGTCATATGTGTGCATAACTCATAAAGAGCGCTCGAGCTGGGAGCTGGAGCTGGGAGCTGGCAGCTGGTAGCTGGTAGCTCGTTTGGTTCGTTAAAAGACACACGAAATCCCGAAATGGGCTTGGGCTTGAGCTTTGGGTTAAGGTGCATGGGAAACTGGAACAAGTGGCCTGGCGACAACAGCGAAAGCCTGCACAGCTCCAAATCTGGCACAGCACTTGCTCAACTTGACCCAAGCAGGGGCAGAGCGAAGCGCAGCGACTCGAGTGAACGTTGGCCCCGCCAACTTTGTCAACTCCAGTCGCAGTTGCAGTTGCAGTGAATTCTTGGCTCCAGCTGCAGTCGGAGCCGGAGTTCTGGAGCTGGAGCTGGAGCTGGCTGCTACGCTAATTGGACTTTCTTTGGCCTGTGGCCGTGTCGCTGGCTTTCTTTTCACATAATCAGTGCAATTTAATTACAAAAGCAGCTACAGTCAGGCAATTAGGCATGTAAAACTGTCGCACAGCGAGAGAACGAGAGCGGGAGAGAGACAAGGAGAGAGAAAGAGAGGGAGGGAGAGATGCAGATAGAAATCGACAAAAGCAGAGGCTGCTGTCACAGGACCTGGCCAGATTTAACTGCCTGGTGAAAGGTTCTGCTCCTCACTTGGCTGTGCATTTTGCTTTCTTTATTGTTGGCTTATTTTTTGGTGAAAGTATCTCATAAATGGCATGCAACTGACTGCAGCAACAGCAGTCACAGCCGATCTAGCTGCAGTCGACCTGACCACATGTCATTAAAATTATTTTAATTAAATATTAAAGCAATGGCCCGGCCAGTTGCCAGCTGCTGTGCCACGCCCACTGGGCGTCAGCATTTGCATTGAGTGCATTTAAATGCCGTATAATTATGTCGCCAGACATCGCAGCAGCAGCAGAATGCAACAGGTGAATGGCAAAGACACGAACTGCTGTGCTCCGTACTATTGACTGCTGTTACAGTTCGCTGCCAGACCCTGTTCCCGTCTCAGTTCCAGTCGCAGTCGAGGTCTTTGTCGTGCCTGCTAAGCGGCAGGGCAAACAAATGTACCGCAAGTCGGCCAGCTGACGCGCACCGCTCTCCGCTCGACCGAACATTCTAATCAGATTAACGCCATTAGGCGCCAATGTGCCAACACGGCGGGAATGCGAGCCCAAGCATTGATCCCAATCGGAGCAGCTCGCATAGCAGCCGAGCTGTACGTTAAAACAAACAACTAATGGAACGCGCATTTAACTAATGGCCAGATCACAGCAGACCATCTCCAATGAATAGGTCTTTGCTCTTAGTCTGGGCTGAGCGGGCATTTAGCTAATGCCTGAATCACACTTGTTGATCTAATTTGAATAATTCTTATTAGCTCGACCTAGCTGGTGTTTATTTGAAATTGACTGTTATTTTTTGGCGGAAATGAGCTTTAAGCCAAACAAAATATTTGACTTTTATTAAAATAAAGTTGGCTGACAAATAGTTCTGAATGATGGGTTTGTTGACCGACTTTTTGAATATCGCCTTAAGCAAGGCTTTTGAAGATCCCTGAGCTAGGATGCGTAGAGCCCAAAAGTGTATAAGCTGGAGATTGCTAGCATTACAATCTTATATCTAATATATCTGCTAATTATAGAACCTCTTCTAGATTAAGATGGCAATCAAACTTAATTGATTTTATTTATATTAATAAAGCTAACTAATAAAAGTCAAGTCGGGATTGCCCGACTAGGGGGTATCTGTTATCGAAATCGGGAACTAGGTGAAGATATGTTCAACATTTCAAGTTTCTAGCTCTTAAAGGTTCCGAGATCCTTGTGTTCATATATACGGGCGGACGGACAGACGGACGGACAACTAGATCGACTCGGCTATGCTTCCTGCCTGTTACATACATTTTCACAAAAACAACAACATTTTCTAAAGTTTAGAATGGAGCGCATTATATATTTATTCACCCTAATCAAAAGGCGATCTGCTACTGCAGGTATTTATTGTTAATGAAATGCATTCTAAAAAAAATGAAAAAAAAAATTCGAACAAGTCTCTGTAGCTAAAATGCAATTATAGATCAAGCTTTGAATCTTGATAAAAATAAATGAGTGTGAATGTTTAACATTCTGCCAATTCATGCCAATATAAATCGAATTTTATACTGAACATAAACCAATTCATGCAACAGTCTTATCTAATAATGCCATCTAAAAATGATCGGATCATAATATTATGATAATCTCGAAATTACACCGAACTAAGCATCAATTAATATGTTAATCACTTCTTCCGACCTTAAATCTCAACAGCTCTTGAAGACGCTCTCAAGAATTCGAAATGAAACTCGAGATTTAAATTTATTTCAAGTGCTCATTTAACGTTTTTTTTTTGCTTTTTGAGCCGAGTTTTCTAGCGGCTTATGCTTCGTTATGAGGTTCTTGGAAAATTAACCAATTATGCGTATAATTAGTGACACGATTGTCTTGTTAGCCCGTGAGTAGCAATTGTTGTTGTTGTGTATCGTTGTCGCATGTTATTGTTATGGCCATGTTGTTAATTGTTTGTGTCAAGTGGCGGCAACAGAAAGGAAAATTGTTATAGACGTGTTAACGAACGGCAAACAATCAACGGAAATGAATGAAATGAGAGATGGTTAAGCAGATTTAAAACAGAAAAAAAAAAACGAAATAAAGATGCCAGATGGAAATACAATTACTAAAGAGTGGCTCTTAAGATCGAAGCTTGCGTGCTGGCCCTACAAATATGATAAGCAATTAAAGTTCCATTCTTATTTTTTGTTGAGCATTTATTGCAATTTGCCAGACACCAAAGAGTTGAACGATATTAATAATGTAATTGTAATTATGAAAAATTCCATGCAATTAGGGCCACAATTGGTCAACAGTTGTCTGATACTTACGTCCCAGACATGTGTGCTTGCGGAATTGCAAGAATCCCTCGACGCAGCGGCAGGCACCGTCCAGGCAGCTGCTGTTCGCCACCTTCATGGAGCACTGCTCGCTCAGCTGGCAATCGCCGCCCAATAGTTGAGCTGCAAGACGGATATAGAGGGAGAGAGGGGGAGTGAGTGTTTGTTTTTGGAGAGGGCGTGCTACTCTGGGCTATATGAGTAACGGTTCTGCATATAAGCAAACATCTTGGGCACCTCTATTTGCTGGCCAAACAACGACAACACTTCCAATAAAGGTATGGATGAAAAAAAAGTGGTATGCACTTTTGTCTGCGTTGTTTTGTCGGCTGCGAATGGGGGTTACTCAAAGATTGACTTTGCCTAGTTGGGCGAAGACTTACATGACAAACAGCGCTTGGTGTCCAATTGGACAAAGTAGGGCGCACACTCGCAGTAGCCCAGCGCCGAGCAGCTGCTGCCCTTGATGAAATCTGTGCAGTCCATGTCATGCTGGCACTTGTCGCCCAGCTCCAAGGCCTGAGCTCTGTGCAGCAGTGTGAATAATACAAAGATCTGCAAAACGAAAACCAGAAATATATCAGATTAATATTAAGTTAAAGAAGTTGTGCATAAGTTTCAGTTAAATATAATGCGACAAACAGAAAATGTACTTTTTCAAAGCATGCTGTACTTTTTTCTATTTGACGCTTGTAATTCTCAACCAGTTAAAGCTTCGAGGCTAGCCCAGAAGGTTCTTGAAGTAGCTTAAAGGACAGTTTGCATATTTTATACATTGTTTATGCCTTGTTGTTCATAGATTAGAGAAGTTATTAAACTACTTAATGAGCTTGAATAAGCATTTTTTAAAAACATCAAATTAAAATCTTATTTTCTTTTAATTTTACTATAATTATTTATTATATTTATGTAATAAATAATGAAATAGAAAATAATGTTAGAATATTTTGAATTTTTGACTATTTGATGATTAGATTTCACGCACTAACCGAAAGGTATGAAAACGTTTCGCAGAACCTCAAGGTTTTTAATATTTGCCTAAATAGTTGAGAATTGAAACTGTAATTATTGAAAGGCAAGGCTCTATTCACTGTCAATTCCTTTGGCTAAGAGCACGCTTGCCACATGTGGCACAAAAGTACAAAATCTCGTTCATTATGGTACACTTTGGTACACTAGCGCCCCTTCTTACAAAATGGTACTTATTTTCTCTGGTCTTCTATCAAATATATTGTGAAAATATTTAATACATATCAATTGAATTTGCTTCAAGATTTGATATGTATATCTAAAAATATTTATACATTTAAAAACGTTTATGTTTATACTAAAATAAAAGTGGTACTTTTAGAAAGAGTTCGGTACATTTTCTTGTACCTAAGCCTAAGTTTCTAAGCACAAGTGCCATAGCCTAAGTTCCAAGCTTAAGAAGGTGCAAACTGTAAGTTCTGGAAGCTATTATATCCACAATAATCTAATAGTTTCCAGAACTATAAGCTGCACAATTATCTAATAGTTTCCAGAACTATTAGATCCACAATAATCTAATAGCTTATGAAACTTACATTCGGCCCCTTCTTAAGCCATCTAAATTGCCGCATTATGTGCATAAAACCTCATCTTCAACAATTATATGCACTGGCACATTTACAGTCCATATGAACTTGAGCTCTATGTTGGACTCAAGCTGAGGCTGGGTCTCAGCCTCGTGGCTAAGATTGAATTCACAGATCTTACATAATTGCAGCAAATGCAGATGATATAAGAATTATGGTTAATCAACAATTTAATTGGCAGCCAAGCGCAAAATTTGAACAGCTCATGCAAAAGCGTGGTGAATTTACCAACACTGGCGGGCATTTGCGCAGCGGCCAGCTAATTGTTTGAGCACACGAAACTGCCGTTAGCCAAAAGTCTTGGCCATAAACAACAGCAACAGCAACAAGCGAACATATATGTAGCTGGCACATATAATTAATTTGTGTAGTCGAAAATCGCACGAGATACAAAAATAAAAGATACAATACGAGAGGCAGCTGCCTTTTTTATGAATGAAGCGCTGCATACACATAGACAGATACAGGTGTGTGTAAGGTGTGTGTTACGAGCGTTTGTAACTGACAGTTAGCCAGATAAGTAGACGAACACGTTATAGATGCTACAAAGAGATACAAGCTCAGGTTGTAAAACAAAATTAACAGTTGCCTGAACACAACACACGCCCAGCTCAGACCCGAGACTGCAGATCTGAAAACGGACCCCTTTTGGGCTCGCTCCCCCTTTCTCCCCCCCCCCCCCTGTCTCTCTCTCTCTTTCTGGCTATATAATTAAATACAAAGGGTACTCGACAAAACACAAGATACAGTTCTACAGCTTTGTATCTTTTCGGCTAGAACCTTGTCTGTGTATCTGTTTATGGCTAAAAGACGGCACAGAGTACAATGCACTCGTGTTAAGCGCCACACGCCATTAATTATGCCAACTAGCTGCTAGATAAACCCCTCCCCCCACTTGTTAGTTACCTCAGCAAAAGTTAGGTAACTCCATCTATTTGCATAGTCTGACTAGATTATATACCGAGAAGAAAAACCTTACTGAGCCGTCTGATTTGTGTAATTATGTATTTTAATTTGCAACTTAAATTTGCTGGGGCATAAAATTCAATGACAGCATTAAATTGAAATAGATATCTACCGAAAGGGGGGGCGGCAGGTCGCCGGCTCAAACTCTATACCAATAAGAATTCCAATTGCTAACACAGGCACGCAAGCCAAGTTCTGCCCGTTGTTGTTGTTCTCGTCGTTGTTGCTGTTGTTGTTGAGATGTAAGTTTACAGTTGGAAAAAGAAGTCGAACCTGAATGCAGCTTCGTGGCAAATGACGCAAGCTGCGCACTTTTTGTTTATGCCAATAAATTGATGTTTATGTTGATTACAAAGATATTTTTATACCCTATGCAGCGGGTATTATGGTAATGCAATCAAATATGCAACACACTAAAGCAATACCTGTAGAGTATATTCATTTGTTTTTGTAATCAGTCTGAATATATCTGGGTATATATCCTTCTTGATTCTCGCTGCTGTCAGATATAGCTGATACGAAACTTAGTTCTGAATAAAGATACGAAAAACTTTGTTGTTTGTAATCATACTATATAAATATTTCATCAAAATTGTATAAACATATTTATAGACGAAGATCGCCATATTACGCTCAAGAATTAATTTTGATCTTAAACTTAAACATTCAAAATTTAATTTAAAAAACAATTTCTGGAGGCAATTTTCTAAAGCAAATTTCTTGAGTGCAAAATTCTAATTAGGATTAAATGCATTCAAAACTTAATCGAGAAGTGCCTCGGATTTTTTCTTATCAAATCAAGCATAGACTATAAATGAGCTTTAATTAAGATTTTCGGTAAATTTATTTATTTACGAATCGAACTTAATTTTGGCACGAAATATTCGATTATTTTTCAGACTCTCAATTAAATTAAGATTTTCTGAATTAAAGTATTTTAAACTCGCTTTTGGGAAAACCGAACTCAACCTATGCTGAGATTTAGGCACGAAATATTCGATAATTTTTGTCAGTGCAGGTTTTCAATTAACTCAAGATTTGCTGGATTAGAGTTTGCACATAAAACCATAAAAAGGCTAATATAAAAATCTATTATATGCCGGTCACACTTATGTAATTCCAAATGCAATTTTTTTTCTAGGAAGACATGAATATATACATATAGATATATGTATACAGTTAGAATTGGGAGCCAGCCACTTTTGCCACAATCACTTAACAACCACAATTTCTACTTATTTCCAATTGGATTTTTGTTGCTGCTGCTGCTGCTGTTGTTGTTGTTGTTGTCGCCGCAAAACTAAACGTGGGCTCATAACAAAACACTCAACATCAGCAGCAGCAGCGGCAACGGCAGCAATTGGTATTCGAGTTGAAAAGAATGGAAACAGGCAACAGGCCCAAACTATCGAAAGAGACAGAGTCTCAGTTCCATTCTCAATACACAGCAGCAATATATCTCTATGTGTATAAAAAGAGAAAAAAAGAAAAAAAAAAAGTCAATAAAAATTGTTTAATTATGCTTTCGAGTGGCTTTTAAGCACAAGCAGAGAATGTGATCATTGTTGTTGGCCCATTAGAGTGGCCATCATATGAAAGACTCTGCTTCTACACAACCTGCCTGCCTCTCCCCCTCTCTACTTCCCCCTCTCTCTCTCTCTGTGCGTCTCTGTGTGGCAGGTTGACCCATTAAGCGGGCAAGTTACTTTCATTGCCAGACGCTTTTGTTGTCTTGGTGGCAGGCAACTTTCAAGTGGCACCAAAAGCTGCGTCTAAATAGCCCCGAAAAAAGCCAAAATGTATGAAATATTTGCGCCTGCCTGCTTAGCCAAATAATTGCCAGCCACGAGTGTGTGTGTGTGTGTCCACCCGTTGATTTGCAAGTGGCAAGCCGTAATACATCTTCAGCACGCACATCATTCATCAGCGCGAACTGGTTGTGGGTAGAGGGGAGAGGGAGGGGTGCTCTTGTGGCTGTCGCGGTTGATTTATATTTTGTTTACGGCAACTTTGCAATCTTTACAATGCCCGTTGCGCTAATGAAGAAGTGGCCCGAACGCCCAGGTCCAGGCGGTACTCGTAATTTACGCGCTGCATCGTAAAAGAACAGCAACAGGACCAAGCACAAGAAGCAGAAAAAACCCACACACACACGCAAACACACACACACAAGAAAAACAGAGTGGAAAAAAAGCAAATCATTTTTCGTGTTTTACAAATTACTTTCGTACATTTTTTTTTTAGTTCTTTTCGTATATGGTTTTTTTTTTTGTTTAATGATCGTCGGGCGCCAGCCTGTCTGCTGACCTTTGGCCGCGGCACGGCTGCTCGAACGGGGGGGAGGGCAAGGCTGCAGTTGCAATGCAGGTGAAGCGGCTGCAAGCTGCCCGAAACAGGCCGCCAGAGAGCCAGAGAGAGAGAGAGAAGAACAAAACAAACAACGAAATGGAGATAAATAATTTGTTACGCTTGCCTTTTTGCGCTGCCGGAGAAATGTGTGTCGAAAACTATGGTAACTTTTCCAGTGCTGGTAAATTGAAAGAGTTGCATAACGATTAAAAAGCGCAGTTGATTAAAGTTAGCTCAGGCTGAAAATTATTAGTAGTTGGTCTTTAGGCAGGACGTAACTGTTTAAGCGCTCGACTAACAACAGGCAGGTCGCTGGTTCAAATTCAGCTGCAATTTTTGATTTATATAATATATATATTTATTTCATTTCTGAATAATAAACAAGGAGCATAATTGAAAGAAGAACGAGGAATGTAAAGGAAATTTGTAGGAAACTTGAACAGACTAAGGCGAAAGACTCGCGAACAAAGTAAATCTAACTATAAATCATAAAACAATTTAAAAAAGTTTATTTATTGATTAATAAATTGTAAAATTCCATGTGTATGTATATAGTATTTTCTTTTATATACATTGTTTAATATATATATGTATACATATTATTATTTTGTTGTAATATATAGAAAATGTCTGCAAGAACGATTCAACCTGACTATGCATATTTATTTATTTAATATATAAAGAACATAAATGAAAATCGCTTTTTGCTACCTTAGTTCGCCATCGTTTTAAAAGCTTTTGTTAGTTAGTTAAATTATAGATTGCTGCTCGATTTCTTAAAAAAATCTATTTAAGAATGAAAAGTTACCTTAAAACAAATTCCCATAACTAGCCTAAATTTATTTAATGCACATTTCTTGTGCTCAAAAAAGTTTCATCAACATTTATGACTTTAATAATTCAAAGCTGTTGCGTGCCAGCCGTCTAACGACATTAGACAGAGGCCCACTGGAGCATTAAGCGTCAAGTTCCCAAGACTAAGCCCAAATAAAAAGTGTAACTCCCACCGTTTTTATTAGATTAATTTGCCTACATTATTCAGCGCTCAAGTGACGACTCCCTGCCGAGCGAGCAATAACAATAAGAACAGCCACGGGGCTGGCAGAGGTAGAAGCAGAGGCAGAGATAGAGGCAGAGGCAGAGGCAGAAGAACGTCATCATCGACGCCTAGCCATCTATCAGACACAGTTTGACCCAATGGCCGACTTCACAGCTCTTTCACACACTCAAACACGCACACACACACACACACACACACACACACACACAGACACACACCGAGAGACAGTCACTTAGCGAGCTGTAAGAAAAACTTGGCCAACGGCCCACGATCAAAGTCAAAGTCAAGTTAAAGTAAATGCCCAACCCACGCCAAAAATGTTCAAAAGCACAAACAAATATATATATACAGCTATACAGCATATTCATGCATATATACATATGTCCAAGTACCGCATATATCTTAATGCCGGCAATGCTTAGGCGAACAATGGCATGGGTTGACAATAATTGGAGTTTGGCGTTTGTGGAGCAGTTCGCATTGGCAACGCCCCCGACTAACAAACTTAAAAGAAATGTACAAAATTAAATATTGTGGCAACCTCGTTTGCGCTGATCAATGGGATTTGCAAAATGTTTGTCAACACTGGCGCAAGTCCAATGTATGTGCATGTATATATGTATTTGTATTTGTGTTTGTAGCTTTGTTCGTGCAGACTTACCGCTAAAAGCCGCTTAACCGTAAAAGCTTCGCTGAGCAACGCGTTATTTGCAGGTTGCTTTCTCGACGCAGCCGACGTCGACGTCGGCGTCGCTGTCGCTGTCATTGTTGTTGCTGCTGTTGTTGTTGTTGTTGCTCTCACAGAGCGCTCGCTTCCAAGAAGAATTTTCCAGCTATGTGTTTGTTGTCAAATGCAACTAGCTGTTGTTGTTGTTGTTGTCTTTTTTGTTTGTTTATTTATTTGCGTGTGTATGTCTGCTGCAGGCACAACCTTTGAACTTGACGGGGTCAAAACGGAAATGAAACGAAACGAAACGAAGCCAAACGAAACGTTGAATGCGTGTAAAAAAGCAAACCAAAGCGAAAAATGCGCTCTCCAAAAATAAAATAAAAAAATTAAAAATAATAATAATAATAAAAACATATACATATGTGAATGTGTTTCATTTTGTTTTTTATGGCGTTTTGCCGGCCGGCTCGCACGCCCCTCATTCGCATTCAATGGGCGCAGCCAGTGCGCTCCACTTACGAAAAAACGAAGAGGAAAAACGAAAGACTTAGGCAACGAACTTGAAATTAACACCTGGCCGCCTATAATTGTTTTTGTTTCCTATTTTTTTTTTGTTCTCTTTGGGTCTTTTTGTGTGTCGCTATTTTCACTTGCTGTGACGACCTTTGTCTTTTTGCCTCTCACTGTTAATAGAACTCTTTTGTTGTTGCTGTTGTTGTTGGTGTTTGAATTTTGGGTTTCTTTTAGTTATAAAATCTAATTTTATTGCAATGTGCGCTCGGGAATGTGACGACAACGTTGTCAGCTCCATAACCGTTATGCGGCATTCAATTTTGATTGTATTTGGGCTGATTCTCAGCCAGATCTTAGCTGCTCTTGTTGTTGTTGTTGTCGTTTTTATAACTTAATAAAAAACTCTTAAAAACTTAAAGGCGTTGCCCGACTTGGAGTTCCGTTTAAAGTGGGCTGAAACTCGGAGCAGCGGCTACAGCCGCAAGCTGTGCACATAAAAATTAGTGAGCATCGGACATTCAACGTTGTCTGTGTGGCCCATTAAACTGCAGTCTATGCTAATGCCTTACAGCGGGGCACACACACACCACCTCACACACGGACAGGCACAACAAACACACGGAAACTGTGGATGCTGCGCAGCCATAACCTATTGACCAATAATGCTCTTGTAAATTATAGCGCTATGCACAATGAGAAATCGTATTGATCATGAATTTTTAGCTGAGCAGCTAAAGCTTTGAGGTTCTTGGAATATTAAAGAATTTTTGCACAATGATAAAATCGTATTGAAAATCTTTTACAAGCTGACCAAGCGAAGCTTTAGAGTTCTTCGAAAATTTAATAATTTTTAAATATGTGAAAAATATATATTCTTGGTTACGAAAAAGAATATTCGTTTTGTTTCTTTAGATTTGTTTTGTATTTCTCTAAATAGTTTTTAATTGTGAGAATATTAGAAGGTATTCATGGCTTATACTCGTACAAGCTTAAGTATTTGAGCTCATTTTTGTCCAACTGAATAATATAACTAATATCTTTGATAATATTTATATATATCTGAGCATTATCTGAACTTCTATAGAATAAGTATATAAATAAATATAAAAAAATTATTTTAGTTATCCTGTTTTATCAAAAATAACTTGTTTATATACAGATATATATTTACGAATCTAGTTATTTTAGATAACCATTTTGAATAACAATTTATGAATCCGCAGAAGTTATTTTAGTTAAAAAAAACCCTACCTAAGTACTCTTAATACTGCTCAGCATTAGCCTAAATAGTTCTAGAGTATAAGATTATCTAAACATATATACATCAAATATCTATCAAAAATGTTAATTTAGAGTTTTTTAAAAAACTCATGATATTTGCAGCTCAATATAAATTGCTCATATGATCAAAGTTTGAGTTCAAACTCTTTCTATTAATATCTAGTGCCCAACTCTAGCAGAAATTTCGCTCAGTGTAGTCACGTTGCCGTTGCTGTTGCTGCTAGCGGTTTATTTTCAGCAAGTCCTGCAAATGATGATTATTTGCATTGCGGTCAAAGTGCAAGTGCAGGGGCGTTAAGCGCTCGTCGAGGCACATTCAATCAGCTCGGCTGCAGCGGCGGCAGCGGCAGCAGAGATTGATTGCAGCAGCTGACCCAGTCGGAGTCGCAGGAGCCGCGGCAGGATTAAGGCTGTGTCGGCAGCCAGGTGCCAGCTGGCTGAATTTATGTGTCCGCCGCGACACGCACAATCGATCAGCGCCCATGTGTGTGTGTGTGTGTGTGCGTGTGTGTGTGCGTGTGTGTGCGCTTGAGTGTGTGTTAGTGTGTGTGTGTTTGGCTGCACAACCGCAAAACTGCAAATGGAGTTGCAGATGTGAATGCAGCTCGCGAATGCATTTTTCTTGCTCATTTTTTATTTCGATATATTTTTTGCAGTTGTTTTTTTTTTTTGCATTTTTTATTTGCGGTTTTCGCTTGATCGCACTTTGGTCGTCGGTGTCGGTTGGTCTATCGGTCGCTGGGTCGTCATCAATGCAGCGGCCATGGACATAAACTTGGCAGCATAAAAAGAAGCACACACACACACACACACAGATACACACACGGTCGGAGAGTCACAGAAGCTGTGGCAAGCAAAAAGCAGCGCGATTTTTGCACCGTTATGCGCCCAATATGGCGACGCAGCGTGCTAGAGCGAGCGCGCATGCTAACACATGTGGCACGGCTGCAGTTGCTGCTGCTGCTGCTGCTGCGGCTGCTGCTGCATCTGCATCTCCTCCCAAACTAGCCGTGGCAGGAGTGTCTTCATCTGCCTGACCGCCCGCTAGCCCCTGGGCCGCGCCTTCAACTAGCGCTGTCTTCACTTGACTGCGTTCCATGTTTGTTTGTTTGTTTGTTTGCTTTTTCGAGTGTGTGTGTGTTGTGCATGTGTGTGTGTGTGTGTTTAGAATGCGCAAGACAGAAATTACAGTCGCCGCTGGCCGCGCCTTGGACATGGACACAGCGCAAAACAACTGCAGCACACACACACACACACACTCTCAGCACTGACAATCGCCCCTCGCCCTCCCCCTGCCCCTTGCCGGACGCCAGTGGCTGGACATGAACAAAATCAACGCCGCCACAGCCCCAAACAGCAAACACACGAAAAAAAACCCATTGAAGAGACGTTCTAGCAGATCGAGACCGTAAAAAATAAAACAACAACAACAACACAGGCGAGTTGAGGAAATTCTTAAACAACTTTTGGCCGTGGCGGAAGAATATGTTTTAGGGCGCAGGATCAACAACACATTAGACCTAATTATTATTATTATTATTTTTAATTTTTAAATTTCTTTTTTTTGAATATTTGTCAGTTTATTTTTTTGCACACGCGTCGCGCACTGATTTTTGGTTATATTTTTGTAATTTTTACCATTAAATGTTAAATTTGTATATAATTTTTGGTGTTTGTTGTAGCCGAAAGCAACAACTGCACACACTGAAACACGCTGTCTCGTTTTGCTGTATTTGCTGTTTCTTTCAATTTTTCTCTTTCTTTTTTTGGAGGCGAGCTTGGCACGTCCGCACGTTACGTTGGTCAGCAACGAACTGAAGAGGAGCACGCCAACGACGGACTTAAGAACTAAGACAGCAGCCGTTTGCAGACACGAAGAAGTTACCAACGGCGGCAGCGACAGCGACAGCGGCAGCGACAGCGACGCCAGCTTAAAAGCTCCGGCTTGCCAACAGGCCAAGAGGCAAAGTCAAAGTCAAGGCAGCAGCAGCAACGGCAACAGCAGTTGCTGGCGCTGGCGCAGGCGCAGCCGCAGCTGAAAGCTTTGCAAAGTCTGCAAAGTGGACGTCGACGCTGCGCAGACGCAGACGCAGACACGACAAGTGCCGTCGTCGTCGTCGACGTTGTTGTTGTTGTCTCTGCTGCTGTTGCTGCTGCCGCTGCCGCTGTTGTTGTTGTTGTTTTTATTTTCTTGCACTATGTTAATATGGACGCAGCGACTGCGGAGGCTGCTTCTGCTGCTGTCGTTGTTGTTGTTGTTGTTGTTGTTGTCTGTTATGCTGTGTGCTTTATTTGTTTCTTTAATTATGAGTGTCAGTTGGGGACAGTTGCAAGCGCAGATTAAAGCAGATAAATGTAGCCTACACACACACACACACACACGCACACACACACAGCTTAGAAGATACACCTACTACCCAAAACTACTTTATTTGTTTCTTAGTTTCTCACTTTTCGTGCAAAATTAACCGTTTTTTTCGTTTGCTTCCGCCAGTGTTGAGCAATCGCATCAGTTTCGTGCTGCTAACTAAGCTGTGCCCGGAAAAAAACGTGAAACGATTCTACTCCGAAAATAAACAAAGCATTCGCGCTAATTGAATAATGCGTTTGGGTGTCTACTGTCTTGGGCAGTCAGTCCGTTCAGTTTCTATAGGCTCTTTAAAATTTAAAATTATAATTTAATGGCTTTAAATTGGTCGCTTGGGGTGTAATTTTCGCATTTGCGTTCGTTTCGAGAAGCGTCTGACCCAAGAAATTGGCGGAGAAACAGTTGATTTGGTCGGGCTTTGACTGGACAAGTGGGTGGTCACAGTTGTTTTCAAAAGTCGAAATAAAAAAAATATCCAATGAAAGCTTTAAATATAATCAATTTGCAAGACTCGAAGAACATTTGCTTATATTTAGCATATCATCAACTTATTTCTATGAAAACTAACCCATTTTATATAAAATTAGAATATATCAATCCATTTATTTTAGCCCACGCATTCGAAACTTCTTGAACTACCCACGCACATACATAAAGCAATCGCCTTCGCACAAGAAGCGTAAAGATCTTTTTTTATATTGTGCCAAGTGGGCACTTGAAAGCGTTGATCTTTTCTGATTTCGTTTTCTTTCTCCGAACTTGCTTTAAAAAAAATTGCTTCGATTTTGGTTAAATTTTTCGTATAACACAACAAGACAGAACTTAATTTGAAGATTTATATTGAGCACCGGAAGGCGTAAGACGTAAACTTGATTGTCCCACAGGCAGCACCCAAATACATATGCACAGTCGTATGTGCATATATATATAAATCAATAATTGACGCTGATTGTGTAAAAAATGGGGAAATGATCATGAGTTTTATTATATGCCGGGTTGAGGGAACTGTGAATACGTATGCAAAATAATCAAGCATAACCAAAGCATATTCATGATTTGTAACCACTTCCAAATTTAAATTTGGAGGCGGACTTTATCAATAACATGGGTCATTAGTTAAGTAATCATCATGTTAAAGGCGATTATTCACCCTCGTTAGCGCTTTACATTGAGAACTTTAATTGAAATATGAAAATATAAAAAAAAGTTGTTCTTAAACTTATATCCCCTAGGGGTAAACCTTTGCGCGCCCAGGTCTGAATTGCCTTAACATAAATTCTGATTTATATGACACGAACTTCGACTAAAAAATATGATGCCAGATTTAAATGCCAAATTAAACTAGAGGCCAAACCATGAAGAAAAATCAAAATCTCGTGAAAATCGGTTGAGTTTTGACCGAGTTATGATAAGGGGAAATTTAGACCCATTTCTATCCCTACCCTCTAAGTGTTACATTTTGACATGAATTTCGACTAAAAAATATGTTTCCAGATTTAAATGCCAAATTAAACTAGAGGCAAAATAATAAATCAAAATCAAAATCTCGTGAAAATCTGTTGAGTTTTGACCGAGTTATGATAAGGGGAAATTTAGACCCATCTCTATCCCTACCCTCTAAGGGTTACATTTTGACATGAATTTCGACTAAAAAATATGTTTCCAGATTTAAATGCCAAATTAAACTAGAGGCAAAATCATAAATCAAAATCAAAATCTCGTGAAAATCTGTTGAGTTTTGACCGAGTTATGAGAAGGGAAAATTTAGACCCATCTCTATCCCTACCCTCTAAGGGTTACATTTTGACATGAATTTCGACTAAAAAATATGATGCCAGATTTAAATGCCAAATTAAACTAGAGGCAAAACCATAAAAAAAAGTCCAAATCTCGTGAAAATCTGTTGAGTTTTGACCAAGTTATGAGAAAGGGAAATTTAGACCCATTTCTATCCCTACCCTCTAAGTGTTACATTTTGACATGAATTTCGACTAAAAAATATGTTTCCAGATTTAAATGCCAAATTAAACTAGAGGCAAAATAATAAAGAAAAATCAAAATCTCGTGAAAATCTGTTGAGTTTTGACCAAGTTATGAGAAAGGGAAATTTAGACCCATTTCTATCCCTACCCTCTAAGTGTTACATTTTGACATGAATTTCGACTAAAAAATATGTTTCCAGATTTAAATGCCAAATTAAACTAGAGGCAAAATCATAAAGAAAAATCAAAATCTCGTGAAAATCAGTTGAGTTTTCACCGAGCTATGATAAGGGGAAATTTAGACCCATCTCTATCTCTACCCCCTAAGCGTAACATTTTGACATGAATTTCGACTAAAAAATATGTTTCCAGATTTAAATGCCGAATGTAACTAGAGGCCAAACCATGAAGAAAAATCCAAATTTCGTGAAAATCGGTTGAGTTTTCACCGAGTTATGATAAGGGGAAATTTAGACCCATCTCTATCCCTACCCCCTAAGCGTAACATTTTGACATGAATTTCGACTAAAAAATATGTTTCCAGATTTAAATGCCAAATTAAACTAGAGGCAAAATCATAAAGAAAAATCAAAATCTCGTGAAAATCTGTTGAGTTTTGACCGAGTTATGATAAGGGGAAATTTAGACCCATCTCTATCCCTACCCCCTAAGGGTTACATTTTGACATGAATTTCGACTAAAAAATATGTTTCCAGATTTAAATGCCAAATTAAACTAGAGGCCAAACCATGAAGAAAAATCCAAATTTCGTAAAAATCGGTTGAGTTTTGACCGAGTTATGATAAGGGGAAATTTAGACCCATCTCTATCCCTACCCCCTAAGCGTAACATTTTGACATGAATTTCGACTAAAAAATATGATGCCAGATTTAAATGCCAAATTAAACTAGAGGCAAAACCATTAAGAAAAGTCAAAGTCTCGTGAAAATCGGTTGAGTTTTGACCGAGTTATGATAAGGGGAAATTTAGACCCATCTCTATCCCTACCCCCTAAGCGTAACATTTTGACATGAATTTCGACTAAAAAATATGTTTCCAGATTTAAATGCCAAATTAAACTAGAGGCCAAACCATGAAGAAAAATCAAAATCTCGTGAAAATCGGTTGAGTTTTGACCGAGTTATGATAAGGGGAAATTTAGACCCATCTCTATCCCTACCCCCTAAGGGTTACATTTTGACATGAATTTCGACTAAAAAATATGTTTCCAGATTTAAATGCCAAATTAAACTAGAGGCAAAATCATAAATCAAAATCAAAATCTCGTGAAAATCTGTTGAGTTTTGACCGAGTTATGAGAAGGGAAAATTTAGACCCATCTCTATCCCTACCCTCTAAGGGTAACATTTTGACATGAATTTCGACTAAAAAATATGATGCCAGATTTAAATGCCAAATTAAACTAGAGGCAAAACCATAAAGAAAAGTCCAAATCTCGTGAAAATCTGTTGAGTTTTGACCGAGTTATGATAAGGGGAAATTTAGACCCATCTCTATCCCTACCCTCTAAGGGTTACATTTTGACATGAATTTCGACTAAAAAATATGTTTCCAGATTTAAATGCCAAATTAAACTAGAGGCAAAACCAAAGAAAAAAGTCCAAATCTCTTGAAAATCGGTTGAGTCTTGACCGAGTTATGATAAGGGGAAATTTTGACCCATCTCTATATCCGATTTCAGAGGGTAACATTTTGACATAAATTTCGACTAAAAAATATGTTGCCAGATTTAAATGCCGAATAAAACTAGAGGCAAAAGCAAAAACCAAACCTTGTGAACATCGGTTGAGTTTTGGCCGAGTTATAGGGGTGGGAAATGTATACATACATACATATGTATGTACATACATAGATAAACACATATATAAACACATGCATAACTTCTTACATACATACCTACAAACAAACTAAAATACTCACCCAACTTATGTTTAGTAGATCACCAGCACACTTGTTTAACACTTCACTTACTAAAAATGCATGTAAAACTGCAGGCCTTACTTGAATTCTTGAGAATCGCACAGAAGGGCCTTTTCCTGCTACTCCTCCTATTACACCGTTTCCTGTTAGTCCTTCCGCACCGTTTCCTCCTGTTACTCCTCCTCCTCCTCCACCACCGTTTCCTTCTCCTTCGCTTCCTGCAGCAGTATAATAAAATCTGCATATATACATATACGCATACATACATGCATACAAATAAACGCGCATGCATGCATATATAAACAATCAAAGAGATTTTGCATAGAAAACGAAGCATTGCATTTGCACAAAAATCTTTGAAAATGAGTCGGAAGCAGATTGTTAAACTAAAAGTTTTATACAACTATCCATCAAATTTTCACAGTTGCAAGTGGAATTTTCCAAATTATGATTACAAGAAAAATATATAATACCCTATAAAGGCAGCAGTTATTGATTCCCTTTGTAGCTAGTTTTGGCGGCAACTTGTCAGATCAGATCTCTCGCCCCGTCCATGCGCCGTGCACTTAATGGGCGGCTCCAAAGTAAATTGCGTTAAAAACCATAAAATTGTTATTAAAGTCTTAACAGACACAACAATATGCGCAATATGGTAGCCAGGTGCTGTGCCGCCCAGCTCCGCCGCCGCCTCCACCTCATCGCACTGTTAACAATGAAAAGCAAAAGTAAATCGAAATCAAAGTCGCCTGCAATGGAGAAATGCGCCGCAGCAGCTGCTAAACAATTGAAAATTGTACTGTTTTTTTTTGTTTCTGCTGCTGCTGCTGCTTTTCTGTTGTTCATTGGCGGCCAACACGTGCCGGGTCTGGCCGGGAGAGAAGGAAGCTGGGGGGAGGCATGGTCAAGTGCCGGCAATGTGTACAACCTGTCGTCGCTGCCACAGGCGGTGGCAGAGCCACCGTTAGCTCATATCATAGAGGGGCGCACACGTTTGCCCTGCCCCACAAACACATAACACACAGACACACACACAGTCCATGGAGATCTTAAACTTTCATTTATACAATTGTCTTCAAACTGTGCGGCGATTGCCGCCAACTGTGGCTCACTTTTTGTCTGCTCTAGGTGTGCGAGTGTGTGTGTACAAGTGTGTGTGTGTGTGTGCTGCTGCTCCAAAATGAAAGTCGGAACAAAATGGATTTGCTTTTGGAATTTTTGTTTAAAAAAATACATTTGTGTAGCTGCTGCGACTGCTGCGACTGCGACTGCTGCTGCTGCGACTGCGACTGCTGCTGCGGTTCATTCGTTATGGGCCACAAGCGTCAAGCATTTGCTTTATTGCAGTTTTCATATGCTTCTGTGCCAAAGGAAAGGCCACGCCGGACGCGACTTGACTTGGGCCCAATATCTCATTAAATCTAAATGGACTTTTTTCAACCTCCCCCCTCAGCCTCCTCAAGCTGCTTTTTTTTTTGGCCCCGAAAAACTGAAAAACTTTCGCCGGCAGACGCGGGCAGAGAACAACACGCCCCCTACTTCTGCGCCTCCTCCTGCTGCTGCCGACCTTGCTGCTCACGCTCCCTTTTTGGCTCCCGCACGATATTCTGCGTAATCCATGAGGCCAGGCCCGCTTTTTGGCCCTTTTAAGTGCTGGGTCATTGGCCGGCTTGCCAAAAACCCAAAAAAAAAAGCAAGCTACAAAAATTATATAAAAGAACCTCAAACTGGTTATTATAATTTTCGGTTTCGCAGAATCCACGCAGCGCACAGGCACAGAAAAGGCAATGGCAAAGGCAGCCCCAGCCCCAGCTCCAGCCATTAGTTGGCCTCAATTCTTGGCCAGGAAATCTTCGTGCAGCGTTCACGGCTTCGTGACAAATATGAATATTTCGAGCTTATGAAAACGAGACAAAACTGTGAACATTGCGCACAAGGGGAGCAGCAACGGGGGGCCGAGGCGGGGCCGGAGCAAATGGCAGCCACAATCCACCCCGCCCGGGCGAGCATATAGAATGCAACGAACGCGGAAGTATTTAACGTGTTTGTTTGTCCATGCCAATTCTATGCCTGCTGCCGCTGTGGCCAGCTCCAGCTTCAGCTCCAGCTCCAGCTGCAGCTTCTGCTTTGTGGCAAGCGTTCGTTGTTGCTGTTGTGTGTTGGTTTGGTGAAAAGTGTTTTGTATGCAAATCATTGAAATTACATATTATGGCCAGTTGGCAGTCGTAAGTAGCAGTTGGCCTGAAAGTCGCCTGACATGCACCAGAACCGAACCCCAAGCCGAACCCAAAAACAAAAACAACAAACCCGAACCGCAGCGCAGCGCACACAACACAAAGAGGCATTCAAACGTTGGCCAACGTTTCCAGCTGTAGTCTGCATATGGCCAAGTCGGCAGATGCCGACTGCCGACTGCCCAGTCGCTGGGTGGGTCGCCCCATCTTCATTGCCATGGCCAATTGCCTTCAGGCGGCTGCTGCTCAAAGCCAGGCCTTGCCACGGCGACAGCTCATAAATTCATTAGAGCTTGCCTCCCAAATTCAGCAGCTGCCAAAATGCCCACGCATTTCACTTGCCCAAAGCCCCACAATTCCAAATAACTTGGCGGTGCACTTTTATTTTTTTTTTTTGCTATTCCAATTAAAACTTACCATATGAATTCCAAGAAACAACGAAAGCTTTTGATTTTAGAATTTAACTAGACTAAAATGTTAACTCTTTTAAAGATCAGTTGGGTTTAGCCAAGGCTTCGAGAGCTTAAAGCCTGGGGAGAGCTTTAATATTTTTTTAAAGTATTAGCCCATTTTTTTAATAAAATATTTAAGGCTCTGCCTAGTTTTAAAGGTTTAAACACATAAAGCCTAGGCAGACCTTTTATATTTTGTCTTTTTAAATATTACACCAAATTTTGAAGAATACTTTTTAAAGCTCTGCTCAGGCTTAAAGCTTAGTCATTGCTCTTATATATTATATATATAACTTTTTTAAATAGTAGCCCAAATTATTATAAAAATGTTTAAAGCTCTGCACAGCCTTAAAGGCTTAGTAACTTAAAGCGTAGGCAGAACTAGTAATTTTATATAGCTGCCCAGACAGTAAAAACTTAGAGTCCGGCAGAGCTTTAATATATTTTTTTTAATATTAACCCAAATTAAGAAAAATATTAAAGCTCTGCCTGGACTGTTAGTTGTTTAAATTTTGAAGGCTAGAAAGCTTAATTGTTGTGGTCCATGGAAATATTCAAGTTGAACTGTTTGTCGTATTTTGGTGGACTGTAAATGTATTTATTTTACCTACTAATAATTGTAAAGCTAAAGGTAAATGTATTTATTTTACCTACTTTAAACTTATATTGTTACGATTTCCCTCTGTTCAAATCGATCGACTGAAATGTTGCCAGCTTATGTTATGTGCAAAAAATCAGATGATTCTCTTTGGCCAAAAACTCAAATTTCAACTGCTGTCGCTCAACATAAAAACAAAGCTGAAAGAAATAAAAATTCCATGAGCCGTGACAGGCGTGAAGTTTGGTAAACCCTTCACGGCATGGATGTGTTAGAGTGTGCCTGTGTGTGTGTGTGTGTGTGTGTGGTGTGTGCCTAGATGGAGGATGACTTTTAAGTTGCAGGGTGAAAATCAAAAGAAAAGAAATTTAATTATAGTTTAATGACAGCACGCAAATAGTCGACAAATGTGAGTATTACAAGTTCGATTTTGGTACAGACACAGTCGCGGTCGCCTCGTCGAATCTTCCGGCTCTCAATTATTTCTTGTTTTCATACCACGTTTATAGCAAAATATTTCACAAGAGGTATATTGCAGTCGAGCCAAATGGGGCTGCACAAGAGCTGACAACTCCTGAATAAATATAACTATTTATATATATATTTTCATTCGTTCTTCTCTTCAAGTGATAAATTTCTGCACTCTCTAGACATGGATGTAACTTCCATGCCCATCTGTTTACAGGGTATACACTAGTCGAGTAGTTTCCGCCAAGAGCATTCTTATTTTTGTGTGCTTTTTTTTTTTTTGTGTCGTCGAAAGTAAAATTTCCAATTGATTTTTGTTGTGCTTTTGTGTTTTACACGCTTTTCGTTTTTATTATGCGCATTGCGGACACATTTGGCAAAAAGGCAAAGTAAATGCCAACATCATTTGACTATCATGGAGACCCAAGGAGAAATGATGGCACAGCCATCCATCCCAGTGCTACACAGGCCAAGCACTTTCATCGCCGCTTACGCAGCATGAGATTCAGATCTGTTGTGGGTACCGTACACCGCAGCGTACTCTGCCGGCAAACCAACTCCAAATCCCATAGGCCACACAGCCAGCCAGCCACACAGCCAGCCAGACAGTCAGATAGACAGACAGTCAGACGGACAGTCAGACAGACAGTCGGGCTGTGTGACTTACTCGAAGGCCTGGCTTCTACCTTGCCCCATTGTTGGGTTCGCTGGGGTTTCGTTTTTCATTTTTGAAAGCTCATCGTGCACGAGGTCAATGGAGAGCAGCCGCAGCAGCTCCGACGCTTTTTTACGCTGTCTGGCAACATCGCAGATTTGCTTTCAACACATTTTTGCGGTCGAGTTTCCGAGAAATGCAATTGAGAATGTGCCGAAACAAATGCCCTTTAATCAACTCAAGGAATATATCCCAATAAGAAGCCTGAAAGTATGCCTCATTAGGCCACATGCACAATGGCCCAGAAGCAGCTTTAATCAATGAATCTATGTTTATATAGAACTATTCAGAATATATTAATTTTTGTATTACATAACATTTATATTGATTTTCAGAGTATACTAATAAGTATTTCGTTTATTTTTATAGAGTTATTTTCAATTTTCTGCTAATCAAAGTTGTTCGTTTTTTCGCTTTAATTTTCCTTGAAGCACAGTATTTTTTTCAGTTTCCCAACACTGTTCTTGTTGATTAAATTGGGCGCAGCTTACATTTACTCCAGCGCAGCAGGAATAGAAGGCCTTTAGTTAAGCAACACTGTTCTCATTAAGTTGCCAAATATGCCTTTACCTAATCAACACTTTTTATATTGACTAAACTGCAAAATAAGCGCAGTCAACTTCAAACCCACTTCTGCGAGAATATGCTTTTAGTTAACCAACACTTTTTTTTTAATAAATTACTAAAAAAGCTTAGCCAAATTCTAGCCCATCGCTCAATTAAATAGCAGGCCTTTAGTTAACCAAGACTGTTCTAATTGAACAAGTTACCAACTAAGCGCAGATCACTTCAAGTCCAACGCTGCGGCAAAATGGCTTTAGTTAACCAACACTAAATCACCAAAATGGTTTTCAAGTTGCCAATTAAGCGCAGCCCACTTTGAGCTCAACGATCCTGGAATACGTCTTTAGTTTTTCAACACTAATTGATTAATTGCATTGCCAAAAAAGCTCAGCCAAATCTTAGCCAACACTGTTCCCATTGATTAAGTTGCCAACTAAGCGCAACCAACTTAAGCCCAACGCAGCGGGAACATGTCATAAAATGTTTAAATGAGTATTTAACACTATTTTTTTAGCAATATTTTATTTTAATTGGGTAATTTCCGATTAAATGAGAGAGTGCATCTCTAGAAAACACTCGAAACGTCAAATAATGAATAGGAAAGAAATAAAAATGAATAAAAATTAATGATAACTTTTGGTTGTTTAAATGTTTCTCGCCTTTTTGGCTGCTCTTCGCTGGCCCCGGGGCCAGACTGGACCGGCTTCGCCAAGCCAGATCTCCGCCTGCCGTCCGTCCGTCCGTCCGTCGGTGGGGACAGTGCTCGTAATGATGTGCTAACGATCGCCGACTGCGAGTGCTGCCTGTACGGCAATTAATCTTCTGAGGTTGTTCGTCTCGCACAATATTTTGATGCGCTTTGTTAATTGATAGCAAATTTACACGAAATTGAATGTGTTTTTCGGCACTTTCACTTGCCCGATCCAAAAGAGCTGCCAGCCAATACCAGCCGAAAGACCCGTTTAAATTGACAAAATTGTATTTGCCGTCTAATGAGCATATTTTTCGGGTCTTTTTTTGCACAGCATCAACAACAACACTCTGAAAGTCTGCGAACTCAAATGATAATGATAAATGGTGTTTAAAGCAGGTGGTAAATTTAAAGTTAGAGAGGTGCAAAAGAAATGAGCTACGGGAAGTGCCTTATTAAAGTACTAGCAGCTAATTGAAGTGTGCTGAAATTGTTGCTTTTAAAAATATAAGAATTGAAAACTTTATTCACTTGACTCTATTGTAATTGCTTTAAGAAATAATTATTTTATCAAAATAATTAAACTCTATTTGATTCTATATAGGGATTTTATCAAGGCTGAAAACTGGGTTTGAACCCGGAACCGAAACCATAAAGATGCACGATAAGATGGGGTTTTGGGAAATTCCATTCGCAAGAGTGGAAAAATCGTGAAAAACTTTTGTATGCAACTTTTTTGTTTATCATCCTCTTGTAGACATTTCCCCCTTGCAGATATGTGAGAATAGTGAAGATCGTAATTGCTTTGACGAAAATATTTTGGCAAATAGAATATGATACCATATATAAAGCTACTTCGCGACCGATCCTATGGCAACTATATGATATAGTGGTCCGATGTTGATTGGATTTTGCATATGTGTAGGGAGTAAAAATTAGGAAGGCCTAGTTTGGTTATGATATCTTGATAAATAAATGAGTTTTCCATACAAGAACTTCATTTTGGTCAGATCGTTCCTATAGCAGCTATATGTTATATGTGGTTTAAGCCGGCCAGTTCCGACATATGCTCTGCCTGCAATAAAAAGATGAACCTATAAAAAATGTCAAAGCTGTTTAAATCTGAGAGACTAGTTCACATAGACAGACGGACCGACTAACTGACGAATGGATAGACAGACGAACAGGCGGACAGGCACATAGCTATATCAACTCAGCTGTTGTACTTTATGGGATCGGAGATGTCTCCTTCTAAGCGTTACACATTTCAAGACAAAATTAAAATACCCTCTAAAAGGCTTTAAAAATACAATAGGAAGTGTATTAAAAATGTTTTAAATACCAAAGCCACAATAAATCATGTCTATAGAATAAATTGCACTTAAGCTGAAGTTTCGAATAGGGCAAGTGCTAAATAGCTGCTGGCTTAGCGTCACATTCAACTCGTCAAGACTTGGAAAAATAAGATCATAATCAGGTTAGGTAACAGCAGACAGACAAATTTGCATAACTTTCTTGGCATAACTTTTACCAATTTTGACAACAAAAACAAATATGTATATATATATATTATAAACATGCACAAGCTGCGCTCATAATCCTTCTAAATGATGCTCTCAAAATTAGCATAAGCCAACTGTCTGTGATTAACTTATGTAAATTGGGCAAAGGTATAGGCAAAATAAGCGAAATGCGTAAACGATCAATTAAAATTACGTATACGCAATTTGTATGCCATATTTGTAGCGTCTGCTGCTGCTGCTGTGCGAGGTCTTAACATTTCTATGAATGACTTTTTACATGTTTTCACTTTTAATGCACACACATACGCACACACACACACACATGCACACATGTACAGAAATGATAGTGAAACCAAATGAAACATTCGAAACATTACAGTTTTAGTTTTGCCTTTGCCATAATTTGGCTCTGACTTTGGCTCGGACTCTCTAACTGTTGGCATTTTTTGGCATTTAATGATCATCGTTGCCGTCGTCGTCGTCTCCGTCTCCGTCGCACATTCACTCTGAGCGGGGCCTTCAGCCCTCCGTCCCTGCCGCGCCCTGCCGCCCTCCATTCACACACAGCCGACGCGCTCATCTACTCATATTAAAAAAAAAAAAGCCTTTCATAGCCTGACGCGGTTCTGCTTCATTTTGTTTAATGACAATGAAAGATACAACACACACCACACACACTACACACACCACACACACACACACACACACACACACACACACTCAGCACACATTTAAGTTCATGTAGCTGCTGTGTCTTTACATTTTTGCTTTCGTTTATGAACTTTCACGTGTGGCTCTGTAAAGATTGTAGAAAATTACATTGAAAGTGCCTCGGGGCATTGGATGCGTCGTCGTCGTCGTCGTCGGAAGTCGTCGAGAAGATTTCAGCTCTTAAATGCTTTACGGCATTACCTAATTTCGGTTACGAAACAAATCAATTAATGCGTGTCAGACTCTCTTCTCCCCTCTCTCTCTCGAATTGTAATCTCCAACCGATTTCGAACTGGAACAGTTCTGACCACACAGCTTTGGCAGATTTCACTCGCTGTGCCTCGGAAGCCATCAAATTTTATTGTGCATTTTAATGCTCAGTTGTAGCTGCAAATAGAGGATATTGAAAGCCGCATGACTGCCATTTAAATTTCCAATTGTGCCAAATAAACAACTAAAAAAAAAGAAAAACTAAAACTAATTCCAAACAGTCCCAGACACTCGAGTGTCGTTTTAATTTCAAGGCAACGTCAAACAATTTGAGAAATGATGATTGCATGGGAAACATGGAAGCATGGCATTTTGATTGCCAATTTCCAATTCATTTACAACTCGGCCTGTTGGCTGTTTGATATCGGCGAACATAAAATGCAAAACAAGAAAGATATCTTGGTTTTTGATTAGGTCTGATGCGAAATGCCTTGAACTGACACAGATGCTGAGCTAACATACTGTGCCAGTTTCCGATTACATTAAGCAAACGTTAAGCAAATGTTTTGTATAAAAAAGGTCAAATTTGTCTACATTTGGTTACAGAGTACATGTGTTTTTTCACATAAGCATACATACCTATATACATACAAGTATGCAAACATTCATAGGTACATCCACACACATACACAACTAAAGTTTGGTAGATTGCCAATACACTTGGCAATTTAACACTTCCCTTACTTTCAAAGCATGAAAACCTGCAAGGCTTACTTAAATTTATGAGAATCGAATAGTAGGGCAACATTAAAACGAATTTTTGTTTTAGTTTGCTGCTCAGCGGAATACTTTCGTACATGCATACATGCTTACTTAGATACATACATCTATACATACATGCATATATACATATATGCATGCATATATACATACATGCATGCATTTATACATGCATACATAGATACATACATGGATCCATTCATAAATACATATATACATACATTCATACACACATACACACATACATACACACATACACACATACATACATACACACATACATACATACATACATACATACATATATACATACATGCACACATGCATGAATGCATGCATATATACATGCTGGCATGCACACATGCATACATGCACACATGCGTACATGTATGCATGCAAACATTCATACATTCACAGATATAAACCATCATATACAGATATTCATAAATACTCAAATAAAAATCCTTCTCCCCCTCCTGAAACTTGCAAAAATGCATACAGCACAAAGAACTTAGATAATGAGTCTGAAGCGTTTCGAAGGGTAAACAAATAGTTTCATAGAAGGGTTTTCCCAACAAAACTAATTAACAGTCAATCAGTCAATCAATCAAACTTTTTTCCAGTCAAAGCAAATAGCCGTATATCGGATTTAGGATTAGATTTAAAGAAAGCTTTGAACTCTTTTAAGTTATATATTTGCATTCATTTCTAAACAGAGCTTCACAATTAATTGCTAGTCCAGCTGCAGTCGAGCTTCCATAGTAGCTTACTTATTGAATTGCTGTATAATCTATGGAAATACTTCTAGAGATTAATAAATAGACGCAGTTCCTAAAATGTTACAAGGCAACTAATGCACATGGTATACGCAGGGAATACGCCCAACGCAATGCGCACCTAATTCTAATGTAAAACTCTGGCTCGCTGTTTCCGCCGTTTCCTCGGCTGCCGTAATCAACTGGTCGCTTGTTGCCCGTCACTCAGCAGCCTTGTGTCCTGCCGCAGGCGAGGCACAAGGAGTATTCAATTCTATTAACAATATCCATGGCCATTGGCTTTCAACATTTCCGCGTGCGCTGCACTCGAATTACTTTCAGATAGAACGTCAAATGCGAAAATTTGCATATAAACAGATGGAAGCTGGAATTAATATTTGGCTATTGGCCATATTTAGATGACAAAACAATAGAGGCCAGGCTACCTGTTGTCCAAAAGGTCCACCGAACCATGTGAAAGCCGCCGCAAAGCAATTTGGCTGGCTGCAAAGCGCATTAATGATTATACCCGCCCAGCAAGATGAAAAGGGTATATTGGTTTATGACCAATGACCGCCTTGATCTGTGTCTAATTCTAATATTCTTGGAATGCTCTCAGTTCAAGAGAAATTTGCCAACTGTTGTTTGAAAAAAATATTAATAGCTTAATCTAATATTGAAAAAAGCTTAAAAAAAGTAGCTTAAAATAAATATCTTAATCTAATGTTAACGAGAAAACAGGGATACCTTCGGCACGCCGAAGTTTTAATACCCTTTGCCCAACGATAAATGCTGAGTTTGATGAAAATATCTGGGAAAACAGAATACATTGCCATACATAAACTCATTTTTCGACCGATACTTCCTAAAGATCTATATAATATAGCAGTGCGATCTTAATAAGATTTGGGTCTATAATATATCTAGAATATATGTCATTAAGGAATCGGAGATTCTATGAGACATCCGCCCACTCTCATAGGGAAAATAACTTCCATAACTTCGACAGTTTTGCAGCTGGAATAACCAACCTGGGCATGAAGGCTGCTATGAAGCTCCTTCAAAGACCGACCCAAGCGAGAATTGAACTGTGAACGAGTATTGCGCAGTCGGTTATACCCGACAGCAATATTCTTACTTGTTTTCACATGAGAGCGCGCGCTGGTTAGATGGCGAGCTGGCTGGGCTGGCTCCAGCTGGGATGCGTGCATTGGGGACTGGGGCCAACTACGATACATTGACCCAGTAGACATTTGGTATGCAACCAAGTCAGTTGGCAACAATTATGGGCGACGGCTGCTGCACTTCATTAGTAAAAACGAACGCAAATGTTGCTGCTGCTGCCGCTGTTGCTGTTGTCTGTGAGTCTTGGCTTGGCTTTCGTTTTTGCATGGTGATTTTTGTGTTTTTGGAAAGCCATTGGCTGCAAGTTATTGGCAAGGTTTCCTTGCCCGGCACATGTTCATTGGCAACGCCTTTCACTGCTCGTGTGCCGCTCTTTAGCTGGACCCGACAACAGTTAAATAGTCGCACAATGCAAACAAATCAACAAATTAAAGAGCAATCAAATGGGTGAATCGGTAGCCCTAACCCACATCCCAAAGCATCAAGAGGCTCACGCACACATACACACACACAGAGACAACATTTGTCGCGTTGAGCTTAACATAAATTTGCATAAACTTTAAAGACGACATAACTGTAAACATAATCAAAATCAACTTTGTGTCGGGGCCCTGTTGTTGTTAATCGAAACAAGCGCTAAATAAATAACTTAAAGCCCACATAAGATTTGGCTGCTTTAGTTGACCAGTAGATACCCTACAGGCTAAGATTTTAAATTAAATATACACCAAAACATACGATTAATATGCAAACAAATATGCACTGTGTTTTATAACACCAAAATATGCGTCTAAAGAATATGCTGATTTTTACAACACTTTTTCAGACTAATCAACACTTATACTAAGGAGTCTAGAAAAAATATATGTTTTATGCCCATCAACAATTTGTCCTGCATTTTTAACACTTTTAACAAACACTTTTCAACACTGATGCTTAGAAAACTCGAATACAAATGTGTTTTGTGTGCATTTAAATGTTTTTTTTACATTTTTAACACAATTTAATTTTGTCCAGTAACTAATGTGCCTCTAAGAATATCGAATATTTAATACTAAATTGTTCTGCGAATGCGATATGAAAGAGTCTATATATATGTAGATACACATTCATATATAAGTAGATATTTTTTTAAAGCCCTGGTGACAATTTTCGAGAAATGAATTGGAGAAAAAAGAGATCAATTGTGTTTTAATGAAAGTTAATATCGAATATTTAAAATTCATCTGCGAATGTTAAATAAGAGTTTATAAACGTTCATAAAATATATGAATATATGTATTTTTTGAAGACCTGATAACGATTCCCAAGACAAGTCGAAATAAATTAGAGAAAAAAGAGATCAATTGTGAAAAAAAGTCACAAAATCCCACAAAACTTAACACTTCATGCTAATTAGTTAAATATATTTAAAGCATTATTTTAGACAACCTCTTCACACGTTTTTCTACAGGGTATACAACTAAACGTATCATTCTCAAGCTGACGCACGACATTTGCATTCGGACAGATTTGGTGAAATGAAATAAAAAAATATGTGCCACACATGCCACATGATCGGCAATACGATTAAAATATCAAGTGTAACCGGAGAAGCAGACGCCGAGGCAGATCTTCAAAAGTCGCCTCAAAAGAATGCGACGCTCCACAAAGATAAGCTGCGAGCCATTGAAAGCAGTTGAAATGGAAACTGGCTAAGCGACTGACTGACTGGCTGACTGACTGGCTGACTGGCTGACTGGCTGACTGACTGACTGACTGAGTGAATGACGGACTGACTGACAGCTGCGTCTTTAGAAATGGCGCACAAAAGCCACAGACGCCGGCACTTTGACGAAATTGACTTTCTCCATTCAATATAATTAATAGTAATATTTTTGTTGCTTAGCTGCAGCACGTCTTCAGAATTGTAACGGCTGCCGCTGCCGCTGTTGCCGCTGCTGCTGCTGCGGAATGCGGCCCAGGAAGTAATTTATTATTGCAGGCGTGCAGCAGCCGCAGCAGCAGCCCATTTGGACGACGTGCGGCAGCTAGGCTGCCCAAAATAAATCATTAGTCAAAAATTCGCAGCGCACCACGGGGCGTATGTGTAACAAGTGAAAAGTCAAAGTCAAAGTCGCCGTGTGTGGCAGACAAACAAAACAAAATATCCCAAAATAATATAGAAAAATCAAGAAAAAAACAACACCAACAAAGGTGGGACACAATTTACGACCAAAGAGCTTGTATTTGCTTTTTACGTCTTTTAGTCTTTTAGTTATTTATGCAAATTGTTTTCGGCTTCAGTTTTGGGCAGCTTCTTCAGCCATTTGGCGCTCACTTTCAAAATGCCCAACAGAAACTATTTTTAGCCAATATTTTTGGCATAGCTGCTGCGGCGGCTTTTACTTTTCTTTCGACTGTCGCTGAACTGAAATTAAAATTAGTTTAGTTTTGGCCCACAATCGCTTCTGTTTTTCATTTCGTTTGGTGTTAGTTGACTCTTTTTTTTTTACATAACAATCAAATTAACAAGCAAAATGCTTGTAGAAACAAGGCACGCACTTTTTACGGCCAGGCACTTATAACCAACTGCTGTTGGCCATTTCACGTTCATTGACTTGGCCAATAGAGGGGCGGCGGCAGCAGGGGCGGGGTCTCCGGCCTGCTCCAAGCTGTTCACGCTTGTCAAATTGTCGCCACTTGGGCTATACAAAAAAAAAAGTGAAGGAAAATAAATGAAATAGTTTCGCCGGCACGCGCGCATTTAACATAAAGTACAATAACTTGAATTTCTTATTTAATTTTATTTTATTTTTATTTAACACAAATTGTTATTTAATGCAGTTTGTGTCTCGATTGAAGCCTGTTATAATTAGATTATATAACATCTTGTTTTGTTCAGGCGATTATCTAATTGCACAATAGAAAGCGGCACATGCTGCCCCGCCAATTAGACAAGTTTACCTCAACTCTTTTTGTTCAACATTTTCTTCCATTTCTTTTCTTTAAGTTGATATCAAAAACATATACGAATTGTCGCAAGCTTTTGATGCCACATGCCAGATAAAAAAAAAACACACACAAAAAACCAACCAAATTCCCGACTTATGCTAATGCATTAGCATAAATGCATTTATTTTTAATACTTTACTCTGCCCCGTGACAGAATTTATTAGAATTCGTTTGCATAAATCACATATTGAATAGACAAGAGTCGCATGTGCTCTTAATGGCATCTTGTTTATTTTTTAATACGCCTTAAGCATATTTCGTACTTAACGCAAGAAACTTCACTTTCGCACATTAAAAATGCAATAAAAAACACAGCAGAGTAATAATTTTTATTTGCACATCCATTTTTTATATACTCCATGAAGATTTTATAGCTTGACATTTCACTTTTACGCCATATTTCACATTTGCCTGAAAGAAAATTTAATTTTCATGTTAAATCAATCTGAAAATTTATAAGAAATATTCAATTAATTTTATCGGAGAAAATTTACTGTTTTTCTTTTTTAGTTGAGAGTAATAAACAGTTATGATTTGTCTTAAAATAAAGTTTTAAAACCCCTTAATCCAAAAAATTAATTTCACGTTGCAACTCCCTCATACAAACAAAAGCTTTAACTGATATTCACAAATTTAAATTGAATACAATTTCAAAATCTTAACGGCTTTGGTCTGACCAAACACATTGCTACCTGCTACGGCACTCAGCGTGAACAGCTTTAAGCGCCAAGCCCAGCGCGCAGAGCTGTTGTCATGCTGTTAAAGCTTTAACAGCTGGTCGCCAAACTGGTATTTATCTAGCGGCTTATCTTTATACACGCGCGCGCACAGTCAGACCACTTCTTCCCACCATTGTTTTCGTTCCCAATAAGTTCTACGTTGCGTCTGATTGGGAGTGGTTCGCCATTTTGCCGTCTACAATAAGAAATCCAGTGTTCGTTTTTTACACAACCGGCAATTGAGTTTTAATTTTCTATAAGGTGAGTCGAACATAGAATTATTATATAAATGATGTCTATCAGGTGCACCTCAAAGGTTTCTCCTTGTCATTTATCTGATAAACACACATTTAACGCTGACTTGCAATTTTTGCCAAAGATACTTAATGTATTTATTGTGTGTGTGTGTGTGTATTAGTATGTGTGCGCAAGTAGAACCAATCTAAAATTCCAAATGCAAAACTGGTATTAATGTAGAAAGGTGTGTTTTAATGAATAAGTTGCGTTTATTTATACTTTGATTAACCTCTGCCTTCCACTCTTGGCCTTACACATTTCTGTTCGCTTTGACTTGAACTTTCCCCAGCGCACAAATACAACTACACACAACTACATGTTTAACACATGTTCGCATTTGTGTGCATATTTCTATAGATGCATGCATATGTATGTATGCTGGCACACATACATATTCATTTATTTTTTTATGCAGTTTTATCTGCTTGTTTACTCTGTTGCCTTTCTACAGAGCAGCCGGTTTGTCGGCGGCCGGCTGTACAGAGAAGAAAATGAAGAGGAGAGAGATACTGAGTAGAGAAATAAATAGAGAATAACTTACACGTCGCCATTTGGTGGCCCACCTGTGCGTAACTTTTTTCACTTTCCTATCGTTCAAAGTTTAAAACCCGCATTTAACATATGCATAGTCATTTTTGCGCAAGTCACAAAGATTGTTCGAGTAATTCTCAAGGGGCTCGCGTAGTATTGTAATAGTCAACTTTTGCACGTACCATATACATTTATTACCAATGCCAAATCTTATCAGTAGAGGCGTAGGGTCCTCTATTTTCAGCTGATAATGTATAGTCTACACTAAGTATTATTCAAAGCTTGGCTGCTGTAAAAATATTTGGTGAAAGCGTCAACAACGAATTTGTTTCTCTTATTTGTAGGCGTGTCTTGTTGAGTCGCGGATATGGCGTGATTTTTCAGTAGACAAAATCACGCCACTTGGCATGCAAAGGAGCTGCTCTGCCCAGTATCAGAGTAATTAACGTTTGAAGCTTATTAGGCTGTGTCGAATATGTATGTTAATTTGCATTCAAAACTAATACAGAAAACAGTTGGACAGTGTAAAAATAAAGAAAATATCAATTAGCACATTGTTCTATTTTATATAAGCTGGCCAGATGCTACAAATTGCACAGAAAGGTTGTGCAATAATTCGATGTGACAATTTATTTCAATTAGCTGATAAGAATCGCTAATAGAAAACAGACACATTGGCGCCGAATTCAAAGCTCCGCATTTTGTTGCGACTTTATACAACACTGTTGAATGTCACAGTGTCAACTATCGTTATCGATAAAGATCGCCGAGGCTATCAACATTTAGTCTGATAAGTGTGGCCATGAACTTGTCATAAAAAAGCACTCTCAGCGTGTCTGGTGGAAAACTTTTAGCACACACGAATGAGTAGTGAGAGCGAGAGAGAGAGAGCATATAAAAAGTTAATTGACATTCGCTCGCAACACGCCCGGCAAATGAGATAACGATTAGTTGGTCACACTTTGTGTTTTTATTTAGTGTGCCGTTTTGCAAATAGTGAAATTAAAATTAAAAGTACCCTAGTTGTAACTTGTTGAGAGAAAAAACACTAGAACACATGAAATCTTATCTCGTTTAAAATCTACTGTGTTGTATAAAATTGTGATAACAGCGATTGCGCAACGGATTTGTAATTGGTGCATTAAAGATTATTAGCCGACTAACGGTGCTCGTCGTTTACAGTTATCAGTTGCGGCGCGTCTGGCTCAGCGTAGAGAATACGTGTATTTCGTTGTGCGCTTATCCCTTGGAATAATAATAAAAAAAATATATATTGAGTGAGCAAAATATTCTTTTATTAAAACGGAAAGTTGTGCCATGTTTGCCCTACGCCGCTCTCTCAACATGGCCCGCGGGCCCCAGAAACTGATTCTGTGCAGCGCTCTCAAAGCGAATTTCGGCGTCTCCGCAGCGGTATGTTTTTTGATACACTGTTCCCCAAAGAGAACTGGAGTATATTGATATTGTGATAACACCATATGGCTGTCTGTAGATGAACGCTAACAGTTTTTGATAAGTTGAAGAATCCAGAAAAATAAAAATAGTTTTAGTAGGCAGTTTACTGATTATTTCAAAGTTCAAGTTAAATACCCATTTTTTGATGATTATTGATTGTTTATTTGATTTTAATTTATTTTGATTATTTACTATATAAAAAGAATGCTCTCCCCCGCTTTGGACTTTTCTAACACTGGAAACAAGGCATTGCGCAGTCGGAATATTCTAATTACGCTTTCACTCGTTCCTCTCAAATCCGATCAAAGTTCACTTTGGCTTTGCTACTTTTATGTTTTTAATAAAAAGCCAAGACTCATATAGAAATTTACTGTCATATTGTAGGACAAAGTGAATAATTTGTAAAAATAAAAATGGAGAGTTTGCTTAAAGAGGTGATGTCCACATTTGAGCGCCCGCGCTTTGTCAAATACATATATCATAAATTGATAACCATGTTTAACTCTCAGACATCATCTGTGATTTGCTCTTCCGCACAGATGTCGCAAAAGATACGCGCCGGACCCGTTGTCGATGTGCTGGGCGATGAGATGACCCGCATCATCTGGCAGTCCATCAAGGACAAGCTCATCTTGCCCTTCCTGGACATCGAGCTGCACACATACGATCTGGGCATCGAGCATCGCGACAAGACCGAAGACAAGGTGACCATCGAGTGTGCCGAGGCCATCAAGAAGTACAATGTGGGCATCAAGTGTGCCACCATTACGCCCGATGAGAAGCGCGTAGAGGAGTTCAAGCTGAAGAAGATGTGGAAATCACCGAACGGCACCATTCGCAACATTCTCGGCGGCACCGTCTTCCGTGAGGCAATCATTTGCAAGAATGTGCCCCGCTTGGTCTCGGGCTGGCATAAACCCATTGTCATCGGCCGTCACGCCCATGCCGATCAGTATAAGGCTGTCGACTATGTGGTGCCCGGTCCGGGCCAGCTGACGCTCACGTGGAAGGGCACCGATGGCCGCATCATTAACGAGGTTATCAATGACTTCACGGGCCCCGGCATCGCACTGGGCATGTACAATACGGATGAGTCGATTGTGGACTTTGCCCATGCCTCGTTCAAGTTTGCGCTGGATCGCAAGATGCCGCTGTACATGAGCACCAAGAACACAATTCTCAAGAAGTACGACGGTCGCTTCAAGGACATCTTCGAGGAGCTGTACAACAAGGACTACAAGAAGCAATACGAGGCCGCCGGCATCTGGTACGAGCACAGACTGATCGACGACATGGTCGCCTACTGCATGAAATCCGAGGGCGGCTTTGTCTGGGCCTGCAAGAACTACGATGGCGATGTGCAGTCCGATTCCGTTGCCCAGGGCTACGGTTCATTGGGCCTGATGACCTCGGTGCTGTTGTGCCCCGATGGCAAGACCGTGGAGGCAGAGGCTGCCCATGGCACCGTGACGCGTCATTTCCGTTTCTATCAGCAGGGCAAGGAGACGTCGACCAATCCGATTGCCTCGATCTTTGCCTGGACCCGTGGTCTGTTGCATCGCGCCAAGCTGGACAACAACCAGCCGCTCAAGCAGTTCGCCGAGACGCTCGAACAGGTGTGCATCGATACCATCGAGGGCGGCGCCATGACCAAGGATCTGGCCATTTGCATTAAGGGCAGCATCAATGCTGTTGAACGCAAGGACTACCAGGAGACCTTCGAGTTCATGGACACCTTGGCCAAGAACCTGCAGTCCGCCATTGCCAAGAGTTCCAAGCAGAGCCAGGCATCGCATATTTAAGTCCACAACACAAGAAAAAAAAAAAACAACACTCATTCATGTCCTCATTGTCATATTTGGCTGTACATAGTATATGTGAATGTGTCCTCAATATTTGGCTCGTTTTTATACTCTACTCTCTGCATGTCCATGTCTTTCCATGTTCTTTGTCTCTGCGAGACCCCATCAAAGCTTGCGTAAATGTGCTTTCCGCCTTTCTTCCACCCCAAAAACTCTGTGAAACGGAAAAAATTGTTTTAAATAAATATTTTTTATACCGCCAAAACTCGGTTTGCCTATGTTATGTTCACTAAGCGAGGTCTTTAACCCCGCCGCCCGCCCACAAAACGTTCTGTTATTGTCGTCGCCTCTTATGTGGGCCACTTGTGCGGCTTCTGCTGCGAGCTCTTGAGCTGCTCAGCTTATTGGATTTGACGGCCCAGCTGCAGCTGACACTAGTCTTGCCGCGACGCTCGTGCACAACGCATCCGTTTCAAAATAGACGAGAACAATATCAAACCGACAGCTCAGGAGCAGCGCGCAATGTTGGCCAAAGCCGTCGGCTATGGCTATTGCCTGGCCTATGTGCTGGCACTTAGTAGTTGGCCCAGCGCTGCATATCCCGCCAATAGCTATCGGGATCTGGACATATGCAATCACTGGAACGGCAGGCGACACTTCCTGGAGCTGGGCGAACGCGGCGAGCTGCATGCACGCAATGTCAGCACCACGGCCTATCGAGTGAGTCTTTCGGGCGGTTCGAACCAGCTTCCTGCCTTGCGGATCGGTTCGTGAAACTAGTTTTTCACGGGCTTAGGTTACTTAGGCTCTGGGGCTGGGTCTCCCTCAAAGAGTTTTACTTTCGGTTCAAGGTCTGACCATGACTATATCCTACATCCGTATTCCTTTCCGCACAGAGCTCGCCTCTGAGCCTCAGGAACGATCTGACTGCGGTGGATGTGTGGTACCAATGCAATCTGGAACTGGTAACCTGTGCCGAGTGCGTTATCCGTATGACCTTTACGCACGCCAACTTCTCCAGGAGCTGCAGCAATACGAACTCCAACATGTGTCCCTGCGAGCATATACAGTTCTCGGAGCCGCCCTATGACACGACCATCTCGGGCCAGGAGTTCTGTGGCGATGGCAAGGTCTTCCGCAGCAAGACCCGGACTTTGCAGCTCAAGTTCTTCTACAGGGCCACCAATGCGCATGTCTTCTCGCTGCAGTACTTCTCGGAGCGTAAGATTACGGTGATTTCTAGCAAGGATTTCTTTTTTAAACCGGTTAAATCCAATCCAAAGGTAATGTGAGGATTGTCAGCGGTTCGCCCAAGCAGTCCATCGTTGGCAATGGCAATGTCAAGTACCTGCCGCAGGTCATATCGACGCCCTATTTCCCAATGGCCTATCCGCGGGATTATGGCATTGAGCACATACTCACCTGCGAGGCGGACAATTGTCAGGTGCGTCTGGACTTTACCGACTTTCAGCTGGGTCTAGCCTCTACGCTGGAGATCTTTGACTCCAACGGCCAGATGCTGGACTCCTATACGGGCGAACACTTCCGTCCGCCCATCACCGTGAGCAGTGGGAAATCTTTGCTGCTCCAGTTTCGTGGCAATTCCGCATCGGGCGTGGGCTTTCGCGCCGAGGTCAGCTTTGTCTCATCCAAGCAGCTAAAGGACGAGCGACTGGTGCCCTACACGGGTAAGCAACGGCCGGGGGCTGGGCGCACTTGAGGGTCTGCAATTGTCGTCATATTGATTTGAGCACGGTCTCGGGCAGGGGGGCGTCAGGTGGTTCTTATATAAATTTCAATGTCAAGGCAGGCGCGCTTAAGTGCAACTGGACGTCTGTTTGGCGTAGTCTAGTTTGTTAATCGGATCGATATTGCTGGGGTAAGTGGGCTTAGGGCATGTCGTAAGAGGTACAAGCTCTCTGAGAACCGCATGCATATAAATAATGAAAGATTGTCGTTAGAGATCCAAATAGCATTTAATGGGGGACATTTTATAACAGGAGCGGGATAGCGAAATACTTGAAGGATTTTAAGTTTAGCTGACTTTTTCCAAAGAGCATTGGGATCTGAAGAGCTTATGTTTGGGTTATTTGGTTCTTCTAATACATTAGGATCCTATTGGGTCGTAAGATAGGTACAAGCTCTGTGAGTACATGGATAAATATAAGGATATAAAGCACGTGGTGACTTTTATTAGGAATCCTAATAACATTAAGTGGGAAAATAATTCTAGATGGGTTAGGCTAAAAAATGACTTGGGGTGGTCAAAGTTTCCAGAAACAAGAGCTTATTTTTGCGGTTTTAAGCTAAACATCAGGCTAGGATGATACGATTCCATTCCATTAGGATCCAAATGTCTTAAGGTTAAGTTTACAACGTGTACTTTGGCTAATGGTTATACATATATATTATACATAACAATATAATATCCATTAGAATACTAAGGTCTTGGGGGAAGATTTGCAATGTCCACCTCAAGCAATTTAAAGGCTATTTAATAGTTTTATAAGATCTTAGAACATTAGGGTCTTAAGATCTTAAGTAAGCCACACCGTCGAATGGTCTAGATTGGTTGGGTGCTATGTAAATTAGGATCCCGAAAGCCTGAGTTGGTATTCTTTATTCTTCAGGCTAAAGCAGAATCTCAAGAAATAGAAAAGTGTTCAAGATTGGCATTTCTGCCAGAATAATTGGAATATTTTAAGCTGATCGGCTTAAATAGTTGTCAGTACCTAAAGAAGTTAGGCTTGGATGGTTGGCAGACCTTTAAGGCCTAGCTAGGACCTCTCAAAACCCTAATGAAATAATGGAAAAGCAATTCAAAACCTCAAAGTTAAACGTTGGAACTTTAAGACTTTATCATGGAAAACCATTCGGCTAGCTAGGACCTTAGGACCTTAGGACCTTAGGACCTTAGGATCTTATCCATATGAAATATTGGAAAAGAAAAATAAGCCCAAGAGCTAAACTAAGCTGATGGGTTAATCAATCAATCTAATTGGATAAGCAGTCCCAGAACTTCAACTAGGAAGTCTATATTGGACTAATCTAGGAGCTCTCAAAATTCCTTCGAAATGTGGAAGCCCAAGAAACCCAAATTTAAACCAATTTCCAAACCATAAATCAATCTAAACAGACTGCGGTGGCATGGTTACGGGACCTGGTGGTGCCATTACTATGATGAACATGATCGAGAACGCGACAGATGTGCGACTCTTTGACTGCATCTGGATTATAAAGCCGGGCAACAATTACATGATGATGAAGACCCACATATCGTTGCGTGTGGATGACTTTTATGGGATGGCAGCGCGCTCGGAGCTGATCATTCGGCAGGGCACCACCTCCGAAGCGACGGAAATTGAGAATGTAATGTGGCCAAATAATGGACTCAGCAAGGAGAATCACATTGCGCCCATATTGACGGGCTACTATATACGACTGCGCGGCGTCTTCGGCATGTCCTCCAAGCTGGCCATTGTCTACAGCGTCTTCAACTACTTGAGTGAGTGGAGGGAGGATTAACTGTCAACCCCTTTCCCTAATTGCTGATCCTCTCTGCAGATTGCTATATCGGCTCGGAGTTTCTGTGCGGCAACAATCACTGCATCTCGATACGGCTGCACTGCGATGGCTTCGATCATTGCGGGGATGGCAGCGATGAGCCCGACTCCTGTGAGGAGGATTGGGCGCATTTGCATCACGATCGTCGCTGGTATTCCCACAAGCCCAACTATTACTTTCCCAAGATCGATCAGTATCCGGATTTGAAGACGGCCACGGGGATATTCATAGTCAGCACCTTGGGCATCTTTGGCGTTCTATCCGGCTGGATGGTCATACTCTATCGCATGGGCGTGCGGGCGCGACATCAGCGCGAGCTGCAAAGCCATTTGCAGACCATAAGCGAGCTGCTCGATCGCCAGGACGAGGAGCGCACACCGGACGAGCCGCCCAGCTACGAGGCGCCGCCCGACTACGAGGAGGTCATCAAGGTGGGCATGCAGCAGGAGCTGCGCGAGCCGCGTCGCCAGCGTCGACGCCCGCGTGGCCGGGAGCGCGCCTGCAGCCGGGCGCCCAGCAGTTGCACCGTGCAATCGATAGTGCCGCTGCATCGCAGCTGCAGCCTGGATCGGGATCAGGAACAGCCCAGCACCTCGGCGGCGGCCATGATGCGGGCCACAGACGCCGCCCAGGATGCGACACAGACGTCACAGCAGCAGCAGCAGCAGCTGGCCCAGCGCATGCTGCTGGCCACGGCCATTTGTGGTAAGAGATTTAGCTGTCAGCCGCTTTTCCCGTCGCCCCCGCCCCAGGCATCTGCTAATTTATCCTACAGAATCTCACTTGCAGACGCTGCAGGCGCGTCTGGCACGCCGGCCGGCACCCGCCCAGGTGCGCAGCAATCCGTGGGGCATGCAACGGGCACGCCATCGCTATCCGCTGGGCGTGAACTATCCGCAGCCGCTGGAGCGGCAACCACGCCCACAAGCGCGGCGGACGACTGCACCGACGCCTTTCGAGACGATTCACTCAATATATCACTCACTCTAGGGCTGCCCACCAGCACAGCCGAAAGCGACAACCAGAGCTTGTCGCCGCATAACAACCAGAGCCTGGCCAGCAACTGCACCGAGCATACGCATCTGAAGCGCTCCTGGCTGTTGGTGCAGCAGACGCCGCATGGCCAGCGCTGTCGCGTGCAGCGTCTGCGGCACACTTTCTCCTCGCCGGAGGCGTTCTCCGCGCACGATCTGCAACTGCCATATCCGGATTTTCTCAGCTACGGCACCAATATGCCGCATGAGCGCAGCAGCAGCAACTTTGGCTCCGAGCTGTCCCGCGATCCATCCAGCTACAGCGTCGGGAAACGTGCGCGCCTGCAGTCAGAGCTGACGCTGGAGCCGCCCAGCGACAGCGAAGCGGAGCAGCAGGTGTCCTGCTTTGGCGCCGTGGCGCGACGTCGCGTACGCAGTCGCTCCTTCAGCAGCAGCGCCTCGCGTGCCGGCGGCAGCGGCCCCAGAAGACGCCTCAGGCAGCGCAGCTCCTCGGCGGATCTGCTGATCTATGCGAGCATGCAGCGGGATGGCAATGAGCCTGTCGAATGCAACACATTGCAGCGCTTGTTTTTCATATAGCGTGGATTGATTATGTATGGATAGTATTATGGAACGATAGTATTATGCCTGGTGTGATGCTGTTCAGGAACTGGTCTTAAATCTTAGCTTATTATTACTAGCTGGCATATCTCAGCCTTACCTGGGCCAAGCTTTGTGCTTCTAATTTTAGATATTTATTTTCCATCCATTTTCCACGCGTGGAAAATTTTAGTCTACCCGTTATATCTTAAACTCCGCTATCCAATATCGAGTTATATTTTACTTAGTTGAAAATTAGTTTTAAGCCCATCGAACTAAGAAACAACATTTGGAATCAACGTTTTCCACACATGGAAAGCTTGAAGCCCAAAAATAAACTTGCGTTTAGACAAACTTTGACCCGCATTTTTCATTTAAGGATTTTGCGAAAAGTGTAAAACACAACTCCAATTAATTTTCATAAAGATCTTTGAAAGTTAGTTTGAAGCCGATCGGTTGGTAAAATAAGTTTTATACAATTGATTTCCGCCAATTTTTCACTGTTTCGGGTGGAATTTCAAAAATCAAACACGTATTCATTAAGTTCTTATGTAGACCTTTGAAAATAAGTTTAAAAGCGTTCGCATAGAACTTAAAATTTCGCTCGTAAAACTTTTCAACTCCATTTTTTTCAGATCGTTTGGTTGTTAAACTATTTCCGCCAATTTTCCAGCATTTCGGGTGGAATTAGCGAAAATCTTCATTACAAAAGGTAAGTACAGTAAAAATTTTAATTTCTTAGCTCTTCAATCAGCCAATCAATCACGACCAATAGTTTTATATATATACATATGAAAGTTCTGCCTGAACCCAGCTGAATAAAAGATGTACACAATTCTTTGATATTTTATATGGTATTTTATATGATATATATATATATTTATATATATTATTATAGGTTTTAGCGTATGTGTTTGCAGCAGTGCATGCCAAACTGTACGCAACTTACAGTTGGACAAGCTTAGGTGCGTTTAAGGTGCAAAAAGAAAACAATTTTTCCAAATAGAAACCAAGAATGCGCAAAAGTACATACATATATGTGTGTGTGTGTTAATACTACAATTGGTATATATATATAAAGTATATATATATAGACGAATACGATAATATCAAAGGCGTAGGACTGCCTGCTAGCCAGGCGCCGCCTACATCTAGCTAGTTATATTGAGAGAGATGTCTATGGTTGCGATTGCAGCTGCTGTTTGAGATTCTCGGCGAGCAGCGTTTTGCCCGTCTCCAGTGGCACAACAATATTGCGCAAACTGTCGATGCTGTTGCGCAATTTGGTGGCCTGAAATTTTGTGGGTAATTTCGGGGAGCCGCCAACCGAAGCAAATGCAAAGGCTTTGTACTCCTAAACAGAGAGGGAGTAGAGCAAATGATTCAATTATATATAAGGATGTGTTTTATTTTCAGCGGCAAAAACTGTTCATAAATCAATCAAATCAACAAAGCAGCAATTAAGGTCAATGTGTAGTAAGATAAATCAACTAAATATGTATATATATATGTGGGTATGTATATAAATTCTTCATGTGGGGGGCATATATAAATAATGCAATGATAAACAATTAGAGCAGGGCAAAGCAGGAGAGTAACAAAGTTTCTGGTATTCGATACAAGAACATAATTTTAAAGCCTTGCCAACTAATGGGGTAAACCAATCTTAATACTCCAACAACTTAAAAGATAATAATGATATAATAGTAAACAATGCAGAAAGTGGAACTTAAAACTGATTTGACGCTCGAGCGCTTGTCATGAAGGGTTCACTGGGTGGAGTGTCTGGCTTAGATCAGGTTACCTGATGGGCGCTCGGCGAACTGGCCTCACTGACTGTGGTCGCCGCCTGGCCCGTATACGACTGGAATGTGGGTCCGGGCTGATCAGCACGCTGGGCGTTGCCGCTGCGCGTGCTCACCTTTTCCTGCAGCGAATTGAATGTCTTGGAGAGCCAGGGCTGCCAGCTGTTGCGATTGGTTTGCAGCTCGCTGAGTGTGTTGTTCAGCTGATGATTTAAGTCCTGGCTCTTGCACTCGGCCTCCACCTGCGCCAGCTTGGCCTGTGCCAGCTCCAGCTCCAATTCGCGTATGCGCTGTGCAGCGACATTTAGTGGATCCAATGGACCCAGCGGCGGCTCATTGGCATTGCGCAGCGGATCTGAGTGACGTTCTGAGCTGCAGCCTGGAGTTAACTGTTGCTTGGCATTGTCATTGCCCACATCGATCTGCTGCAAGCAGTTCGAGCACTTGGAAACCGTGTGCTGCAAGTAAAATTAAAGTTAGTAGAGTTCTATGCACATATAACTTGTCCACACACACGCACCATAAGCTTGCCCAACGTCTCGTTGAGCGTATTCATATCCTGCTCCTGTCGCTGTATGATCTGCTTGTACTCCTGTATGATGCCGGTGTGCTTCTTCTCCTTGTCCACCGCACGCTCATTGGCGACAGCCAGCTGTTGGGTCAGTGCCTCAATCTCTGACTGTAGCTTGCGGCGCTCCTCGCCGAAACGACTCTCGTAGATTTGCGCCTCCTTCTCCAGACGCTCCTTGTGCTGTTTCTTTAGCAGAAACTCCTCTTCGTACTGCTTTAACTTTTTGATCTTGCGCTCGCATGCCTGCTTCATGACTTTGCGCGCCTGACTCGAGCTGCGACACTTCTTGGGCAACGTGACTCGGAAATACTTCAGTATGCCTTCGAAATCCAGCTGACGCAGATCTGACTCACAGATTGACAGCAATGTCACCGCCACCTGAAAGAGCACAGGCAAACCGTCCAGCAGAAAGACGTCCAGTACATGGAATACAAAACAGAGCGGAAAACGCGCCGTGTAGAGGGTTAGGAACCACTGGGAGGCGTACATGTGCGTCTCAATGCCGCAGGCTGTGAAATGTTCATGCAGCTTGGGCAGCTGATCCTTAATGAGGCGTTCCAGCTGATAGAGTCGCAAATAGAGCACCTCAAAGCCGGCCTTGTAGAGATCACGCAGTCCATAGTCGTACATAAGAGCGACCAGAACGCAGAAGGCATCCTCCTCGGGCATCTAGAGAAAATGGCATAAGTTTATAAACATTTACAACACGATGATTTATCGAGAAACTATATCGGACAGACAGGGGGATATTTTTAATAGAGTCAAAGAAAGTCCTTCCTTCAACATGTTACATATTTTGTTAGAAAATTAAAGTACCCTCTGTGAGGGTATTAAAAAATCTCTTACTCACATGCAGCAGCAGACTGGCTGCTATAAAACTGAGGCCCTGGCAGTAGCCCACCTCGCTGTCATGGACGGCATACGCCTTGGATACCTTAAAGAGGGCATCCTGGCCAGAGCCGCCGCTCTCCTTGAAACACTTGTGCGCCGGAAAGGTGCGATGTATGTCCCGTTGTATGACTGTCTCGCATTTGGTTTCCTAAAATATACGCACACATAAATATAAGGCTAGAGTCAACGCTTGCGCAACAAACCGCAAAGCGTTTGTTACTCACTTTGGTGATAAGAATCTTGTACATGTCATTCATTTCCACCTTGCCCTCCACGTTGGCCAGCTTCTGCCAGATCTTTTCGCGCAGTGCCTCCGGTACGCCCAGACGCACCAAAGGCGCCAAGTTTTTGGGCCGCTTCTCGCTATCCCATTCACGTAAAATGGGATCCCATTCATCGAGTGTGTCCTGTGAGCAATCCTTGGACACTTCGCCGGTGCCGCTGAGCAGCGGCTCATCGCCATCGCTGCTATAGTCTGTGGGGCAATCATCCTCAATGGAGGCTATGGACGAGCTGCGCACAATGCGCGATAAATTGTTCATGCCCAGCTTGAGCAGCGATGCGGAGCCCTGTTGTCCGCTCGGCGGCTCGGTGATCTCCTCGGAAGGATCGATGCTGTTCACCTTCCAGCTGAGTTCATCGGTGCGTTTGAGATGCAAATAGAAGCGCAGCGTCATCGGTTGCTTGGACATGAAGTGATCCTTGAAGCGCATATCACTGGCCGACTGAATGGTTACCGGTGTCTCAATGACAAAGCGCACCGGCTCCTGTATGCCGCGCATGACAATGTCTACGGCTACAGTGAGATTGGTTTTGGACGTTTCCAGATTGAGTTGTTCGAAGGCCTTCTCCTGGGCCTTCCATTCGGCGCGTATGGCATAGGCATTAAGACAAGCGCCCACCGTATCCGGCTCAATGGTCGCGCCCTGTGCCGGCACATAGCCCATGTTCAGCATATCAATGAGATGCATATCCTTCTGCACGACAAGCTTGCCGGGTGCGACAAGCACGCCAAAGCAACGTTCAATATACAGCGGCTGCAGCACATTCGAGGCCGTCTGTTTGACGGTGATGGACACCTCCTTGTCCGTATTGGCGCGCAGCTTGAAGCAGCCACGATCACGCGGCACAGGCGCATACGAATTCTTGGCCACCTTCTCACGTATCTCCAGCGAGACAATAAACTCATAGCCAGCGGTATTTAAGGGATTTCCACTAACATCCGATGTCACCGAGTTGACCATGTCCACGGCCGAAGTCAGGCTGCAGCTCATGCTGGGCGCATAGGTTTGAAAGGCCTTCTGAAAGCAGGCTGCAAAAGTATATATGTATACAAATGTGAATCATATTCGCAACTGTTTAGCCTGGCAAAACCCACCGCTCACTTGATTTACCGCCTCGGGTATATGGCAACGGAATACATGGCATTGGAATAAAGCATCTCCGTGCAGCCACGTGAAAGCAAAGCAGCCATTCTCAGCGCTATCCACGGGCCCGCGATAATACAATATAATGCTCGATATTTCATAGGTGGCTATAATCGTGTTGCTCTCCGCATCGTGCAGACTGAAAGTAAAAACATACAAAAGCAATAATAAACGACCAATTACAAAAGCCTGTCTTGAGCTGATGTTTCTATAGACGAATTTGAAAAGGAAACGGAAGAAGTTAACAAATTTATTTCTAAACAAATAAATAATTATTCTATTGGCTGGCTCGAGGGCCGGGATAAGCCCGGATAATATTTTAAAAGAATTTAGTTTAATATATTTCGGTTGCACTTTGGCAAATCGACTTCAGGGCAATTATTTTACATGTCTGCGCTTTTTGACGTGCAGATTGAAACTGAAAATTGAAATAATTCTTAATATAACTCAACTAACATATGTTAGCTTATTATAGTAGAATATTTGAGTAACAGCACGCCACTGAAAGCTGTTGCACATATGTAAATGCAAGTAACAGCTTGCTTTTAACAGCTGTTTAACATAATAGGTAAATGTTATTGACGTATTTTGTTAAAAGTGTATAGTTATTTGTTTTCTTTGTCAAGTTAACTTATCAAACAAATGCGTTCAACAGCACGTTCCTCAAAAGTTGCTCAACATATAAACAGAATGTTACAAGAATTTACCTTGCTAACTAAATTACTTACACGACCAGACCGTCGGAACAGTTGGGTATGCTGACGGTAATCTTGAGGCCAACCGATTTGGAGCCGCTGTTGAGTTCGCTCATGATGCGAAAAACATCAGTCTCCGATTTGGGCGCATTGATATTGGCAGCGCCCAAATAGGTAACACCAGCGAATATGGTACAGCCCTGGTCGATCTCTGAAACTGATTTCAGATAAAGCTTAGAGTTAGCAGAGATTCAGTTGGATGCTTAACTAACCCTCCTCGTCGGTGGTATCGCATTTCTCCGGCTTCATGGCATCCTGTTTCTCGTCAATGCACGCCGGACTGGCATCGATGCAGTCATAGAACACCGACTGACCCACACGATTCTGCTCCGAATTGGAGGCATCCTCTGACTCATCGCACGCTTTCGGCGAGAACAAGTTGCATTTGAAACGCATCTCCGAATCGCCAGCAGTTGCTGTTTGTGTTTTGCGACCAGCGAGTGGCAAAGTCAATGATTTTTGTTGCTGTTGTTGTGATCGCTGCTGCTGCTGCTGCTGCTGCTGGTGCTGGTGACGCGTCTTATCGCCGACAGCTGCAAATGTTAATTGGCAATTATGACAAAGTGCTCTATGGTTAAATATCGTATTGATCTTTTATATTATGTTTTAGGTTTTGAATCGTTGCTTTTGTGTAACATTTTCTGTTTGTTATTTGTTGCCATGACAGCGATTGGTATTCAATGGGGCGGGCGAAGCTATGCAGCTTGCCCAGATAAGATTGCGCGCTGGGCTTACTGAAGGGGCTTTAAAAGGCGCGTGCGCCCAAATTGGGGAACGTAGGCAGCGACGTTGTATGTGCACAGTTGGCTTCTGGTAAACAACTGCCGACGCGGGGTTTTCTTGCTTTTTGTTTTTTTATTGTTCAACTCGCACTATTCAGTTGTGTTAGCTACTCACCGGCCAGTCCGTTGCGTTCCAGCTGCAGGTCACGCAGTGCGTCCGTCATTTCGTGCTGTATGTCGCTGAGATTGCGATTGTGCGCCATGTCCAGTGTTGGCGAACGATCGCCTCCAGCATCGCCCGCGGGCGACAAGGATAGCGTGCTCAGCGATTCGGTTACCTTTGCTTCAATTGTCGCGGCCGCTGCTGGCGGCGGCAGCGGCGCCAGCTGCTCCAATGGCGTTGTCACATTGCTGTCGTTGACAATCTCGTATTCGCCGCTGGTTGTAATCGAAGACTCCGAGGATTTGGTGCTCAGATTATCATCCATTATGCAGGGCTCCGCTGTGTCGGTGCGTGCGTGTGTGTGTGTGTGTGTGTGTGCGCGTTTGCTTCAAGGTTGTTTTAGTTTCGAGCTGTACGCAGCCACGAATTTGTAGCGATTGTTTATTTGACGAGTTGCTTACGAAATGCGCATTTTCTTGCGGTTAAACCAACGTATTTCTATTTTTATTCAATTTCAATTAAGAGTTCTTTAATTTTCGATGCACCTACACTCCATTGTTTGGCTTTTGCCTTAAATCGATGACGAATCGGTACGTTACTGTTGGGGTTTGTTGGGGGGCGTCAATTGCGCTGCATAATATGTGTGTCTATGTGTGTGTGTGTGAGTATGTCGTATGTGTGTGTTGTTTGCTTGACACAAAAACTATACTCTATACGGTAGGGTGGCGCTAATGTCGTATTTGGGGTCAATAGTTTGCCTTCTTTGCGTACTGTGTATAGATTTTGTTTACATATTTTTGGCGTGTTGGTAAACGTTGCGCACTTTTGAGTGTTGGCAGCTGACACAAAAGTATATCTGTTGTACAACAATCAGACCTTCCACAAGGCTGACAGGACGCAATTTCGTAATACAAAAGAGTACGTTTCTTTAAGAAATAATGGTCTGCAGCGTGAACTGAACTCTATTCAAGAAGCCACTCAATTAATACCAGAAACTGACTTGGAGCAACAACTGCAACATTTCAAATCCTGTGACTCGAATACATTCCACATCAGCTTACCTGCGATCCAAAAAAAAAACAATCTACTCAACACGGTTTCGAAACTCTTGCAACACTGATTGTTATCGATAGTGGCGATAGCTTTACCGCGCTGTCTGACCAAAAAAACGTGCGCGTGCTGCATTTCGTTGTAATATTTATTTTAATTATTTCCCAAATTTCTGTTCACTGTCAGACAATATTCAAATATCAACGAAATGTGGCCGCGTTTTGGCATTAAAATTGGTAACAGCACAATGTGCATTGCTTACGTAAGAGCCGACGGCAAGGCAGAAGTGATTGCTAACAAGCAGGGCGACCGCGTCTCGCAGGCATGTTTGCTGTGGAACGGCGACTCAGAGATCGAGTGTGGCTTAACGGCCAAACAAAAGATGGCCACACGACCCAAGCAGGCCGTGGCGCACAGCTTTCAGCTGCTGCAGCCAGAGGCGGAGCTCAGCGAGGACAAACTGGCCAATGCGCTGAAGGAGGTGCCCTGTGAATATGACAAGGAGGCCTTTGTATTTCGCATGGAACACACAGTGCCAGCAGATCGGGATGATCAGGACGATACGATAGTCACAAAAGAGATGGGCGCATTTGAGGTCACCGTCGAGCTGCTGCGCGCCGAACTCGAACTGGCGCGACAATATCACACGGATACCGAACACTTGCCCATTGCTGTGCTCTCCATACCCAGCTACTATCCGGCACAGTCATTCAAGCTGCTCTCAGATGCTGCCAAGGCTGCTGGTTTTCAAGTGGCGCAAATAATTGCGGAGCCCACAGCTGCGGTGCTGTGCTATAAAATTGGCGAGGAGCAGACGGAGCCGAAGCCGGAGCGCCAGCACGTGCTGACCATCAAATGCGGTGGATTGTACAGTGATTTCGCCCTGTATGCCGTGCAGAATGGCTACTTTATTGAGCTGGCCACCTTTGGACCCTTTCCCATTGGCGGCCGCCAGTTCACCGAGGCGCTGGTGCAGTTCATCTGCGAGGAGTTCAAGCGCAAGTACAAACTGGATCCGCACGAGTCACGTCGTTCGCTGGCCAAAATACGCACCGCTGCGGCCAATTGCAAACATATACTGACAACGCTGCCGTCCACGCAGCTGTACATAGATTCCCTCATGGATGGCGTTGATTTCAATGCGCAAATGTCGCGCGCACGCTTCGAGAGCCTCATCCAGCCGGTGATCAATGGATTTATACAGCAGCTCAGCGAGTGCGTGGAACGTGCACAGCAGGAGCACCCAGAGCTGAAGCGCATCGATGATATTGTGCTGCTGGGCGCCACCATGCAAATACCAAAGCTGCAAGCGGCTGTGGCGGCACGCTATCCGGATGCCAAGCTGCACAACAGTCACTCGACGGACGAGGTTGTGGCCATTGGATGTGCGCGTCAGGCGGTGTTTCTGCTCGATCCGCTGCAGGCACAGCTGCAAAAGGCCGATGACTGTGTGCTGGTCGAGGATGACTTGTACATTTGGCATGGCAACGACGAGGCCAATGCCAAACTGGTGCTAAGCAAAGGCAGCATATTGCCGGCCAAGATCAAACTCTCGCTGCCGCAGTCTGCTGAGGGTGATGCCATCGATGCCCTGACCTCGTTCAAGCTGCGCACCGGGCAGAGCGAAATAATGGCGCAACTGCCAGATACGACGCCCACCATAGACGACGGACTGTTTCAGCTGGAGGTGGAAGTGGATTGGGATGACAAGGATGGTAATATAGTGCCATTGGTGCGACTGCGTTGCATGTGAACTCAATCATTTAGTCTATTTATTGTTGGTAGCCTAATACTTATAATACGACGAGTTTATAATAAATTCAAAAGCTTCAATCAATTATGCTGTGAGTTGTGTTTAACGGTGCCTTAAAAATCCATCGATTTAGTCTTAAAATTACGCTCCAGTTTACGCAGAAACTCCTCGAATACGACCACACCCTTGAACATGCTGGTCTTTTTGTAATCCTTGATGCGACTCTTATCCTCGGGCGCCTCCATATAGCTTTTCGTCTTGTCATCGTAAGCATTAATCTCCTGCAGCAGCTGTGAGATGGTCGGCACCGTTGTCGGATCAAACTTGGCCACGGCGCTGACACTGAAGGGTATGCACACCTTGCCCGTGGCCGGATGTATGCAGAAGGGCGCCTTCAGCAAGTGATTGAAGCCCTTGGTTACATTGATATCCAGCCGGGGATAGAGCAGGCACAGCTGCACCTCCTGCACAATATGCTTCAGTTTGCGACTCCAGACATTGGCTGCGCTGGTACGCATCGAGTTCGCATAGCGCACAAAGCTGTCCCAGACGAGCTTCGAGTGGGCGCCATCCTCGTGTTGCTTCTGCAGATACGCCTCCATATCGTTGCGTGCCCCCTCATCGCTCACCATTTGCAGCAGCCTATTAACGCCCTTGGGCGTGCCAAACAGATTCTGATCCTCCAGGACAATCTCCTCGAACATGGGCTCCAATATCTTTAAAGCACGCCGCAAACTATGATGCGTACGCTCGCCCATCTGAACGCGTGCCGCATTATTCGTGTAGGTGAGTATGTTCAGGTACTCGGCGACAGCTGCTCGTGCTCGGGCATCCAGATGACGCGCCGTGTGATCGCACACCCAGCAATGTATGCCACGACGTCCCGAGAATATCCAGAGCATGTGCTCGAAACCGAAATCCTCGCGTAGGGCAGCATCGAGGACGCGCGCCGCTAGCATCATAAATTTCCAGCACTTCAGGCAAATCTCCGCACCGGAGCAACAGTTGCGTATATCATCGTAGTCCGTAGCGTCGATATCAAAGACCAATTCACGCTGCACGGGCGTCAGTACACCAGCCACCGTGCGAAAGTTCTTCGGTCTGGTGTGCATAACGGGTCCAATATCGATTTTATATGGATTACGCGAACAGATCTCTTTCTCCAGCTCCGCTTGTGTCTCAAAGCACAAGTAGCGTATGTAGATATCATCTTGCAATGTGAACGAAATCTCCCGATTGACAAATATATTGTCCTCCGCTGCAAATTTAAAAAAATAACCTTTATTTTAATGATCAGTTTAAGGAATAAGTGCACTCACAGTGTCCATAGTTTAGCCAGCGATAGAAGGGCTCGTGTGGAAAGAGGCGTCTGTAGTAGACGGGCAGCATATCCGGTAATATGCTGGCATCATAGACGGGTGCTTTTGTTTCTTGCGGCGCCTGCGGCTGAGATTCCTGATCTGCGCTCTGCTCCGGCATTTTGACCTGTTCTATAATTAACAATAATAAATTATATATTTATTACATATAGAGAGAACGCTAGAGAGCAGGTATAAAGACTCTAATATTACTACAAAATTACGTTAATTTACACAAAACAATAAAATATCATCAAAATCTGCGGGACTTACTTCATAGACTTCATGAAAGTCGCATAGAAAGGCTATAATTACAATAGAAAGTGCGCGTGTGTATGAAAGAGTTACAGAGAGTTTGGATAAAATATTTAAGTGATGCAGAGAAAGAGTAAAAATGGGAGAGTGCGTGAAAGATTTTTAAATATCATATATTATACACACATCAGTTAAATATCGAAGATATGTGAGCCCTACTTAAGTTTATCAGAAAATAGAAATGCGACGTAGAAGCGAATTAAATTTAACTTCAACTGCGTCTGAGAGGTGAGTACCTCCGACTCTCAGAGACGATCATCGACGAATACATACAAACGGTCGGAAATGTACGTGTTTTCTATAAAGTAAATGCTTGATATTTGTGTGTACAACAAACATTTCATGACGATAAGAAAACTACTTGTAATTCTTTTTTGTCGAAACCTTATTCCTATATTTATACATATTTTTTGATGATTTTTTTTGTTTTGTTTTGTTTCTTTTTTAAAGAGAAATACACGTTTTGAGCTTAAAATATTTAGATATTTTAACGACATGCAATTGAAAAATACGCAGCTAATTAATTGTCAGTAATGAATCGAGTCAAGTTGGGTCGAGTTAACACAATGGAATTATAGAACCGCGAAAAGAATATGGTCAGTGAGTCTGATAAATTTGCTTAGCGACTATATAGAAATTCTATATATATATATATATAACTATATATAATCGTAATGTAACTACTAATCGTTTAAAGTCTAGGTTAGATCATTTTTTGTTGTTGCTTAAAGTTAGGTTCATTAAGCGTCACAGAGCCCACACGACCACACTCACACGCCACACGCACGCACACGCATACAGATACAGATACACAAATACACCGAGGACAACAGCCAGCTGCTGTTTTAGGCGACAGTCAGGCGAATGTCCTGCATTTTATGCTGCTGCCAAGAATGCGCCGGCTGTCGTGGCGGTGCCGTGTTATACAGCGTCACGGAGGCGATGTGATTGTTGGGCATCACCTCGAATATCAGATCCTGATAGCCATAGCAAAAGGTCGAGCCAAAGGGATTCGCTGTATTCGTCGAGCTGGCGCGATGCAAGACCACCGGACGCTCTGATGTGGCCAGCGAGCCACTAATTTCATCCCATTTGGTGTAGGCAGTTATATTGACATGATCATGCTTGCTCTCGCTCTCGCCAGGCTGATGATCGATTTCCAGCTGAAACTGGAACTCACAGCGATGATACATATTGAAATTAAAATGGCCCGGATAATTGGTGTGCAGTATGAACTTCTTGCAGGTCTGTGTGCGAGCGTCGAACAACACATCGATGCCCAGGGTGAAATAATTGAAGAATATATCGCTGCGTTTGCTCTGCACCTGGCGATTGACGCTCGAGCTGTGTATCTTCATTTTGTCCTCGCTCTTGAAGAAGATCCGGTTGGGTGCACCCAAATTGGTGGCCACATCCTCACAGCTATCGCCAAAGAGCAGCTCACGCGTAAAGCACTGGCGGCGTGGCTCCAAGGCACGACCCGAACCCTCCGTGAAGAGTTTCAGTTTGAGACCCTTGGTGTGGCCATATGAGGTGCGCAGCACTGTGGCTGACTCCAGATACAATTGTCTATGATAGCAGGCCAATGGCAGTGAAGGCGCACGATTATCAGCAACATTGCTGCCCGCATACAGTGACATTTTGGATACCACTGGCGAGGCGCCATTTAGAAAGACCAGCGAGCCCAGGCCATGGGCGTAGCCCGAGTGCAGTTTGCTGTCCACGGGAAAATAGAAGCTCAGTCCGCGAAAGTGCAGGGCAAAGAGCTGTTTGGCCGCATCGTAGACACCCGGATGGGTGGCGCCAAATGAATGCTCGATTTGCTCTATGCTGGGCAGCACTTCGGGTGAATTGAAGTAGACGCCGCAGTATTTCAGCTTCGCCAGCTTCATGTTGAACACTTCGATGGTTTTCAGGCGCTGCACAACCGGATCAAAGATCAAACGTAGTCCATCCTGTGGCAGATTTATGATGATGTCCACGCCCAATGGATTGGTGTCGGAGTAGAGCACTTGTACGCCCTTTATTATGCCCACCTGCGATTGTATGATGGCTATGGCCTGAGAGAAGTGCATGCCCAGCACAAACTCCCAGGCATCGCAGCCCAGCGAGATCTCTGGCACAATTTCCAGGTCGAGCATATTCTGTGCAAAATGTTGTTTTGGTTTTTTGTTGATTATTATATGTAATTTTTATTTTTACTTTTGCCACCTTACTGACCTTGATATGTGAAATCAGCTGCGACCCACGAAAATATGCGCAATTTCGTGTTGTTTTTTTGTTATTGTTTTGTCTGTTATTTGTTCAAGTCCGTTGTTTCTTCTCCGCCCCTGTTTCGTGTTGTTGCTGTTTGCTGTAGTCGCTGCTTGTGATATTATTCTCGCTTGAATTTTGCACGTCTAATTATTTGGTTGCGTAAACGTGTAATTTTAGGCGTTTTGCAATTTATTATACAGCTTAGCGTATTTTCTAAAGAATATTGTCGATTTCTAATACACACTCCGAACAAAGGCAAAAAAAAAGGCAAATGCGCAGCAGAAATACAAATGTAATGTAATAACAAAGTTGAAGTGTTGCCAGATCGGGCGAACAGCTGATTTTGCAAATTTGTGAAATTATTCTAAAAATACTTAATAACTACATGCACGCTTACAAATTTAAATATTATTGACTAATTCATGCAGTAACTTATGTAAACAAGTCAACAAATGGTTTAACTTTATTTTTAAAGTTTGACTGCCTGCAGGTGGCAACGTTTACTAAGAACGCAACAGCTGAGTTGAGCAGCTGCACAGTAATTTTTGGCGCGCTTTTTTCTTAATTGTTTACGCTTACCGTTTGTTTTTATTTGGATTGATTTTGGGATGCCAGCAATTTCCAGACAATTTCTATAGTTACAACTTCCGTATGGTGCACTTTATGCTATTTAAATTAATTAATATACGCTTAATTTAAGTGTTACAACGACGACGAAAACACGCACTGCGCTCACAATAATAAAAAGTGTGACCAGCTTACGAAAGTGCTAAATTACCCAAAGTTTTCCATCTCTCATCATTAAAAGAGCGCCAAAGAACAGAGTGAAAAAAAGTTTTCATTCCTTCCGCAATTTTGCATACAAATACTTTAAATCTATTGTAAAAATCACAAAACACAATAATTATACACTTTGTACACCGCTCTCTGGACAGCTGGCCCCACACTTAACACAAATAAAGTTCGCATCTGTCAATAAATTGGCGCTTAAACAGTAATAGCAATATATGTGCCCACAGCCCATGTGATGGGGCAGCGTAGGACGTACGCCGCAGTAGCTGCAAGTGGTGTTCGTCGTCATTTTGGCGGCAACAAGATCTCTCGTAGCACTTTCCCGCCGCCGGGCGTGCTGACCCTCCTCTCCGAAAAAGCCAGCCTTCAAAAGTCTTTGGATTTTACGAAAATTGATAATCGGCAGCAATAGACCCAGAATTTCCTGTAAGTTTAGACTTGATATTTATTGTTTAGAAACTTGCCCGCAGTTACATACCATAAAGCCGCCCCATAGCAGTTCACGTGTCAGGTATTTGTAGCCAATGTCGCGTCTTTGATTGTTGCGCAAACTGATGTAGTCCAAGCCCAGCAGATAGTCAATCAGTGTGGGCTTTCGTCCAGTCTTTAGAAACCGAAAGTAGTTGAGCACGTTCAGAACCAAGGCACTGTTCTCTGTCCATGTAATGGCCCGGCTGAACCATTCGACATGGCGCGACAAACGCTTCTCCTCCCAGCTCTTCACATAGCCCGGCAGCACGGTTAACGCAAAGTGTAGGGCCAATCGGGAAACAGTTAGTTTCTCGGCGTCGTAGGCTAATACCAGCAGCTGCTGGCCAAATGTGGAGCAACGTTTGCCCACGGATCCAAACCAAATAGCCGATTGTATAAGTAAATCCAACTCTGGTTGTATTTTGATAAACAGCACGGGCTGAAATTAGGTTAAGATTAGGTATTTGGGCTGTCATATAATTTATTTGTGTAACCCACCGATATGGCTTGTAAATTCTCCAGCAGATTATCCCGTATCATGCGGGATATGTCCTTGTTGAGGTAAATAGCATCTATCTGGGTTTTAAATAAGCTGTTAGCCGTTTCATTGTTGGCTAAGGAAGCTACTTACCTGGTTTACGCGCGGCACATATTTATTTTTGGCCAGCATTTTGTTTACCTGCGCCCTGTTCGCATTTGCCTTTTGTACTCTGCCCTTTTGTTATCATTCTGTTTATTTGGTTTAGCAAGTGTGTACACACTGCAAGTTGACACTGAAAATGGACAGCTCTATGTTAATTAACAGCCTTGCAACAGCACTACTCCGTGCTTTAACATATGCTCCACATATAAATATTCAAAAATAGTATTTTAGCAAGTTACATTAAATACTCGTATAAATCTCAGTTTCCACACAGTATTTTGAACTTTTGTTCAAACTTGTTACCTATCAACTATTCAAGTGTTTATCAAATTATTTATTGCCAATGTTGTCAATTGTTTAGTTTTATTTTGTTTTGACAATTTAGGAAGCAATTTCGCATCTTATGTAATTTCAATTAAAACAAATACAACTCGTTCCAAGGCGGAAAATATGTCTGACCATTTCTTGTAATCTCTTTTTATTGCTTATACGACGCGTAAACCAGTTGAACATGTCACGGATTTAGACATAAAACCATAAAGACTGACAAATGTTGTCGGCCTTAAGTGCAAGTTCATTGCTTGGCAAAGAAATGAAGATAAAATATTGAAAATCCGAGTTTTTTGATTTATAAAAAGTACATAATTCACATTATCTTTATTAGACAATTTACAATTGATTTGTTTTTGTCTCTGCAACAAATATGTCATTCATTTAACGTAATTAATGAAATTATATGGTATGGTTATAGTTTATAGATTGATAAATTCGTCTGAGTGAATGAACTAGTCTTGGGAGTGGATGAATCGTAGCAGATAGTGACTAAGAAACAGTTGAAAGTTAGCGTGTAGTTGAGTAAGTGGAAATTATTTGCTATCACAGAAATAAAATACGTTATTTAAATGATATGATATGAGTATTATGGAGTATTATAATGCATCATGCACTCGGGCAGTGGTGGAGTGCATGGTTCTTGTCAGTGTCCTAATTACGAGATATGAAGCTGATTACATTACATGGATCGTTCGATTGTGTGAGAGTGTGTGTGTGTGCGTTGTGTGTTGGTGTGTGTCTGTATGCTTGATGATGCGGCTTTATCAAAATTTGGCTAATTCTAGTGTTAAACATAGTTATGGTCTCATGTTTTTTGTGCTCTCTTCTGGTAACGTGCCTTAGTAGTGATGCTCGTGATGATCGTGGATCTCCTCGTGGTGGTGCACGGGCGCCGTCTTATGGACGACGGCATTGAAGCCATTGTGCTTGTCGGCGGTGTAGTCAACGGTGCGTATGGAACCATCGGGCTCCACCAGCGAGTACTGGCCCTTCACGGTGTCGCCGTCGCGGGTCTCGTGCTGTGACTTGACATCGCCGGTGTGGAAATCATTCACGCCATACTTGAAGGCATATTTGGGCGGGGCCTAAAGAAATTGAAGCTTCATAATAAAATACTGCCCTCATTTGCCCAAAACGCAAAACGCAACTCACATAGTAATCGACATGCTCGTCCTCGGTATGATGCTGCTCCACCTCGTAGTGGGGATGCTCATGACCATGCTCCTCGCCCAGCGAGATGCGCTCAATCTGATGCTGGTGTCCATAGTCGTGTATGGGCTCAGCCTCATGATGGCCCAAATGCTCATATCCGCCGTGGCTCTCCTCATAGTAATGATGATCCACCGGATAGGCCAGGCTCAGGCACAGAGCCGATGCAAAAATCAGATACTGCAATTGCATAATTGGACAGTGGCTTAGCTAATTGTTTGTTAACATGACTTGTTGGGGTCTCGCAATTAGCGTTAGTTCAGCAAGTGTTTGCGGAAAACCCGCCGCAACTTGCTCTCAACATGTTTTCATTTCTTTTTTTGTTTCTTTGCTTTCTGCGCATATTTAATGAAGTGTTAGTTGTGGTTTTTTTTTAGTTGTTGTTTATCTTTTGGCTACTTGGTTTAATGACTTGTGGCTTAAATTGTAAGATTTACTTAAATTGCGGTTTAAATGTGGTTATTCCACTTGAAATACGTCTGGTTTTTTGGGGTTAAGATTTAAATGATAAAGATATATGATACTTATAAATATATATATATATATATGAAAGTGTGGACTTTCTGATTGAGTAAATTTGGATATTCAAATATTTCCTCATTTTTATTTTTGGAATTTTTTGAAGAAGGATTGTTAAAACCAATTCCTATACAATTTCATAATTAGTTTTAATTGAAGATAATTAAAACTTATTACAATAAAATTTTATCTTTAGTTTTTATTAAAGATTATTAAAATCAATTTAAATAATATTTGATCTGTAATTCTTTGAGAGAATTTATAAACATCTCAATTTCAATATCTTTTTTTTATTATTTTTAAACTGATTTAATTTAAAATTAAATTAATTAATTAAATAATTGGAATAGAGACTTTATCTTTAGCTCTTCTTTCAAAATGATTTAAATTTGAGAAAATCAATTTTATTTCAAGCGCTTTGTAAGAGGTTTTCATGGGTCTATTCTTCCTTATTGTTAGGCTTAAAACCGCTGAAAACCCAAAAACAGGGTAAGAACAAACGGAATATTTTAAAGATAAGAAACAATTCCTGTTTTTAGGTATTGTGTGGAGGATAAATTCAAAATTCATAAATATCAAATTACAGGCTATAAATGTCTTGTTAGTTTATTGTTTCTGTCGGTTAGCATATCTTTCAGCTAACTATACAATTTTGGCTAATTAATTATCGGGTAAAACACTTTAGTCAAAATCTATATAAATACTGAGCTCTACAAAAAATATTCTCATTAAAATTGGAAATTTATCCACAATACAAAAATCCTTTAAACTTGCACTGTGCTTTACAAAAATATTCTCAATGAAATTTCAAATAAATGTTTGTTGTACGAATAAAATGCTATAAATTTCCATTATTCCAATTAGGAATTTTCTTATTCGATTATAATATTTTCTTGATGCATTTTAACTAAATTATAGCCCTGCGCTGCGCTCTAGTTAACTGTTTAAAATTTGCACATCACTTTGGTAGATAATTATTTAAAATGGTATCGTAAATATTTGCAATATTTGTAGTTTGTCTGTTTGCAACACTTTTCAACACTTGTATGATAGTTGAGATCCTTAAAGGATGTTGTTAAACACTTCAGTTTATTGTTAACACTTTGTGCATGCTTTGAGTATCCTTTCAAACTGTATCCTTCGGCTCACCTTAAAGGCCATTTTAATAGTTTGGGGTTTTTTATGCTTTAATTGTAAGTTGATTTTTTTGGTTTTGGTTTTATTGACGTTCCACGAGCTGCACGCAACGGGATTCCACAACTGAATAATGTGGTTGCAACGAGCCACCGTCGCTTTTATATAGTTAGGAAGAAAGTCAGACAACGAAGCCGGCGTCGCAGTCGCTGCTGAAGCCGGCGTCGGCAGTGAGCGGCGCACCACCAATAGAGATCTGAAAATAATGTAAAACAGTTCAGTTAGTAACGGTAGTTAATGTGTGTGTGCCAGTGTGTGTGTGTGGTTAGTAGCGGCTAGTAAACGTTATTGTTAAGTTTTGGCCTGGATGACGCATTCGGTTTTGCAAAAAAAAAATTTGACAGCGACAATTTCGACGTTAAGTTAGCTCGTGAATACTTTTATGGGTATTGTTTAGCCCAGCTCTATAAATCCATTAATCCTCCTGCTGCCGGGTTAGTTACGAATTCCATCATTAAAGCGCAGTTTGACCCAAATTTTTGGTTAAACTTTGCCATGATTTTGATTTTGGTATTGTGCTGCTGCTGGGGCAACTTTTGATCTTCGATCGTTTACTTTTAATGCGCTAATCGTAAATTGTAAATTGCAACAATAAAAAAAAAAAACAGAGAGAGCGTTATAAAGCCACCAACTTTTGTAATATTTAAGTGTTTCTCTTGCTGCTGGAGGCCTTTATTTCGGATGGATTTTCATTAGCTGCACGTCGTTTAGATTGTACTTCAAATCAAAGTTAAGTGCAACAGCAACAGCAGCAGCAGCAGCATTGAGAAATTGACCAATTATTTTGCGTAAATTTTCAATTGAACGATTTTTTTTTATTTCGGAGCGCCCCCAAGGAGGTTTCTCCAACTGCTCCACACACTTGGCTAATTAGGCAACGGAGCGTATACGCGATGCATTTTGGACAATCAGCCAGTCTTGTGGTCTAGCCTAGAAGTAATTCACATATGTCTGCGATTTGTAAATGCTTAAAATTACACAAAAGTCATTTGGCTTTAGAGCATGGCGCACTTTTTGGTAACAACTGAAGGCCTATAATAAGTTTTGGCTATTGCTTGTAATAAGCCATAATGAGCAGCAATTTGTTTGGCCTTGAATGCAGTTGAAGATTGGACTTTGTTAAATCAGGAAATATGGTATTTGTTGGGTTTACAAAAGAATGTAGATACGTTAGGCACGCAATGTTGCTGAGAAGAGAATATTAAGTTCACGTTGTATATACAATTACAAGAAATAAACAATTAAAACTGTTACATTTATATATTTTATACCCTTTAATAAAATCTATTTGCTCAGTTGTATTATAATAATATTTTTGAAACGAATACAGTGTTAGAAAGGGCTAAGCACTTATGCAAGGCATTTTACAACACTGTTTAATTTGTGATAATTTATTTGAAATAGATTTCTAAAACATCAACAGAAAGTTTAATGTTAATTCAATTGCCCTATATGAGGCAAAATCAGGAATGAAAAATTCAAGCCTAATTTGTTAAAAAAAAGTATACACTAAACACTTTACAACACTTATTCTAAGTGTTTAGAAATGAAACAAATTCTAATGAAAAGATGATTTAAAGGCAATTCTATTGGGTTAAATGAAACGCTATATTTTAAGAAAGGAAAGTTAAGGCTTTAAATAATGCCTAAAACTCGCAATAAGTTTTACAACACTGTTAAAAGTGTTTTTCATTTGCAGTAGCTGCAGCTACTTAATTAAGCTGTATGTAGAAACCGTCTAGCTTAGTCTCTCAGTTATGAAAGAGTGCTTGTCGCAGTTTTGAAAGCTCAAGTCCCTTTACCAGATATATAAAATAAACAATTTATTTTTATTTATCTCGCAAGACACTTTTAGCATGATTTATTATGCCAAATTACGAAACTTTCCCACAGTTGAAGCTAGCATCTTTTTATTTATTTTTGTGTTTTTTCTATATATTTTCAACCATTTGCATTCGCTGCCCTATTTGGCTTTGTTTACCAATCTCAGCATTGCCTTTGCAACATCATCAACGTCATCCTCAGCGTTGCCGTCTCCCACTTTTCATAGCCTCAATTCTCAAGATCGAACTGAGTTTACCTCAGCAGTTATTTTTTTTGTGCAGGTTGATGTACGTTTAAACGCAGCCACAAATTTTAATTGCTATATTTAAAGTCGACAACATTTGACAACGCTGCAAAGCATGACAAGCCAAACGAGCGCAGCAAAAAGCCAAACAACAAAACAACCAAACAACGACAGCGAAATCAAACAAAAAAAGAAAATATATATATGTATATTATTTTTATGATGATTACCAATCCGCAAAATCCCGAATTCAAAAAGCATTTACACGTACCGCAAGAAATATGGCAAATCAAATAAATGCTTAATTATGGTCTACAAGGGGACTCTCCTCGTGTGTGTGTGCGTGTGTGTGTGTGTGTGTGCAGGTGGAAAATATAACGCAAGTCAACATGCCACAGACACGACTACGAGCTGCAGCTGAAGTTGGAGTTGGTGTAGCATACCAAAAAGCCAACGTCTCTTTTTTGAGATGTTTTGCAATTTGGCGAAGCGACGCAAATTGAACGCAATGTTGATACAATTTTCCAGTGCCCGGTCGTCAGCGTGGCTTTTTATTTTCATTTTATGCCAAATGCGGCACTCTAATGAAAGCAACACAATAGTAACACATGAACTGGTTAAATACACTACATCTAAACATAAAATGCATGAAGTTGATGCTTGCTTGTACATACATTCATTTATACATACACATACATACATATATGCATATATGCATACAAACATTCATTCATATATACATACATAGACACGTATGGTTACATACATACAAACTCACATACTCCCTCGGTATTTACATACATACATAATTACTTACATACATTCGTTAATTCATACATAGATACATTTATACATTCATTCATTTATGCATCCATTTATACGTACATGCGTTCATACACATACATACAGACTTGCTGACACATATGTACTCATGCAACGTATATACAACCATTTACATACATACATTCAGATTGCCAATAAGACTTTCGAACATTACACCTACACAAAACATTAAAGAAGCATGAGCTTCTGCAAGGCTTACTTTTATTTATGAGAATCACATAGTAGGGCGATAAAACAAATACGTTTTTTACATTACTTGTAGCGGAGCTGGTGGAGTTATCCAGAAAGTAGAGTGTACTTGGTCTGCATTTAGTACTAGAGAACATGAATAGATACATACATACATGCATACATACATACGTACATACATACATACACACACACATACAGACACACATACAACGTGCAGAGCTTAGGCAAAGTGCTGGCAGACTTGTTACCTGTGTTGAGCTGTAGCTAATGTACCCCGTGACACTTCGTTTTGTTAAGCATAACAATAACAACAATTTTCAGTTGATTTCGCTGGGTTGTTGTTGTTTGATTTGGCTGTCTATGCAAAAGTTGTCGTCATCGTTGCAATCGGTGCTCACATATTTTCATTTTGTTTGCTTATTGAAGCGTTGTTGCCTGTTGTTGTTTCTGTTGTTGTTGTTGTTGTTGTTGTTGTTGCACCTCCTGCTGCTGGCAGCAGGTGTTAATTTTTGGTTCGATTTTTGTTATAACCAAAAGTTTAGCTTTATATTTTCATAGTTGTTGCTGCAGCCACTCAATCAATTTCCACTCACGAAAAGTGAAAAGTCAAAAAGCGACTCACAAATTTTCGGTTAAATTGCGGGCAGCTGCTGCTGCTGCTGCTGCTGCTGCTGTTGGTGGCAGTGCCCGGCAATTACCTAGTAACTCATATTTACTGTTGGACATTTAGTACATGCATTAAGTGCGGCTGCTGTGCATGTGCAACATGGTTGCAAGTTGCAAGTTGCAGTACTCGTGAGCTGCCCGATTGTCTGGCATTTGACTGCCTTAGTAACAGGAACAACAACAACAACAACAACAGCAGCAGCAGCAGCAACAGCTTTTGTCTCATTGTTTCATATTTATTTGGACTCTGTGGCCTCCTAACGAGCCCGCCACAAGACGCGTGCATCTTTCCAAAGTTGTCGTGGGAATCGTTGTGGTTGTTGTTGTTGTTGTTGTTGTTGTAATGCTTATCCTTTTATGCGGCGCGCTTGCGCAACAGCAACAGGCAATGTTGGCTGCTGTTGCACGTAATTGAAAATTACATTTTGGTTGCTTTGGCGAATGCCTCTGAGCCATGGCATAATTTTATAGCCAGCAATTCATATTCATTTATTTGAAGGCAACAATTGTTTTTCTTCGCTTCACACGCATTCCTAATGAATCTGCGTCTCTTCAATACAAAAATACCCTAAAACGAACAACTCAACAAACTGCAAATAAAATGCAGCGCATTGAACTTAAGCATGCGTTCGAGCAATTAACAGCCATATTAACAAGTCAACAAAGTTGCCAGCGAAAAGTGCGTGGCAACATTTCAAACAACATGTTGACAACGCGGCGAATGAGTGTTGCGATTGGATGTTAAGATTAGAGAGAGAGGGAGGGAGAGGGGAGAGAGAGGGGGAGAGAGAGAGACAGGGAGCGGTTGGTGTGAAAACGTTTGATTTGTCCATTAATTATGTCCAAATTAAGTAATGCGTCAATAAATTTAAATATTGATTGAAATCTACAAATTATTATTAATATATTATACCCTTGTAGAGGGTATAATAATTTTGTCATGAAATGTGAAACGCATAGAAGGAGACATATCCGAACCCATGAGGTATATATATACTGGATCAGTCTCTTAGAACATGCCACTATATCATCTAGCATAGGAAGAATCGGTGGAAAAAATCGGTGGATTTTTGTATAACAACTTTTTTGCTTATCAAGATATTGTGATCACTTTTGGTACCTATTAGTTTCACTATGCTATTCATCTATATGCAAAATCCAATCAACATCGGACCACTATAATCGGTCGAAAATTCAGTTCTTGTATACAATTTTTTTTGTTTATCAAGGAATCTTGATCAAGTCTGTCCTTGGTATTTAAACTACACTGTTTATATAAAAGCCAAATCTTATCAAAATCGCACAAGTGTATTAACAACTTTCAACAACTTCTATAGGGAGCTATATAATTTTTGATGATTAGCATTTGGTAGTATATAATAAATAATAATTTTAATAAAATGATAAGCTAATGTGATTGCAGTTCGACATCCTTAGTCATCTATGAAACTCAGAGTTACAAAGAAAAAGTCCTAAATTAATGATAATATGCAGAACTTTAAGTAATCAACAGACCATCTATATACATATAACTCAGGTGACTGCAGGAAAATCCCCAATGCTAAAAAGAGAGTCAAAATAATGTATATTTTTCCTATAGAATTGAGATTTAAGAGACTAGGATTGTTTAGTGGGTTTTACGGCAAATAAAAATGATTGAAACGAAAATTTTGTGTCTCCATTGAGAACATTTTAGTTTTATTTGGTAGGGTATATGATAGCTGGGTATATAAATAAAACTATTTTGTGTAAGGATTTTGCAAACATTTTCCTATAAAGTGATCACGTAGTAGATGCTTCTTGTTAACCCTGCCAATACACGATATAAAAAGAAAAATTGTTTATAATTTTGTTGATTTATCGATTTTATTATTTGGCTGCATTTCTCGCAAGCAAGTTGTCTATAAACATTTTTCTCACAACCTGCTCAGCTCTCTTTTTTTGCTGGCTTGCATCAAATTAATGTCCAAGCACAATGGCTGCATAATCTATCAAAACCAGCTTCGTAATCTCGCTGTCAAACAATGCTTAATGTTCGCTTAAATTCGATGCGGTAGTTGGATTTGAAATTGGAATTGGAATTCAGTTGTCTCGGCTGCACTCTAACAAGTTGTCATCGCGCTGGCGCTGTTGTGGCTCAGCGTTGACATAATAAATAGCTGCAGAAATTAATTAAATGCAAATTGCCAAATCACATAATCATATCATATGGCAGCTATATGTCTCTCAGACACACACGGGCCAGCCTCATGTGTTGCAATACACGGAAAAAGCTGGCAACCAGACCACGCGAATGCAACAGTTGGAGTGCACTCAAGAAATATAAAAAAAAACTGATCTTTCACCAGGCCGCGAGACAATTTTGCAAAAGGCAATTTTCAATTGAAATTAAATCAGACTCGCAGACTGTGGTCTAATTATGTGAGCGTTAATCAAAATATTTACAATGCGCACAGCGCTAAACATTTTAATTTGCGGGGCCGCTTCACACATTTCACTCGAGGAAACTGGCGTCGGGCAGCGTTTTTCTCGTTTCTCATTTCTCGACTGGCGACTTCCTTGGCTTTAGTCGGCTCGACTCCTGTGTGTGTGGGTCTCATTATTAATTGGGCTCGATATCTATGGCCAGGCGGCGTTGACTTCCTACAACGAAATGCGCTTAAAAGTTGGGATGCCGCGGTTCAAAGTAGGTTAAATACTTTTACCTTATTTCGCCGAGCTGGCAGTTTAGCTAATTGCCGTCATTTTTGGCAGCAGCTGTGAATGTTCGTTTGGTTTTCTGTTTTTTTCTCTCATATATTTGTCTTTTATTTTTTTGATTTTCCTGCTGCTGGCAACCCCCTGCGTTTGACAATTAACAACTTTTCAAGCGCGCTCCAACCGGATGTTATGAAATTGACCAGTTTTTTTTTTTTGAATTTTTTTGGCCCGTCCTGGCCATATCAAGATTATAAAATTGTTAAATTTATGCAACCGGCGCTGTGCGAACTGGCTTGGCGACTCCTCTAATCAAGTTGTCAAGCGTCGGCGTCGTCGTCGGCGTCGTCGACACATTTCTGGCAAATAAATTTGGGCAAAACGAACGATTTATAATGGTCACGTTGCCGCGTGCAGGGACGAAACCCGTTCAATGTTAAGTTGAAGTGCAGCCGCAGCCGCAGCAGCAGCAGTTGCAGCTCTCTCAATAATCTATTCATGCCGTCCACTGTGCGTATACGTAATGCGCCACGTAAAACGCCTTACGTTACGTAGCCGCAGCTGCAACAGCGACCCAGCCAAACACTTTCACAGTCTCTAGTTAAACACTGGGTTTATTTTGCAATTTCGGCTGAAGAAAAAGAAGTGATTACCTCAGCGGCCTGCCAGCAATTAGTTAATGACCAAATATGTATGCCAAATAATGCAGCGGCGGCAGCAACAACAAACAACAAGCGAAACGAAACGTAGCAGCAATTTAATTAACATACAATAAAACACTTGAATGCATATGAAAGTTGGCAACAATGCAACTCCCAGCACTCAGCACTCAGCACCACATGCCGCATGCCGCATGCCGCATGCATGCCTTTCGTGCCCCCTCCCCTCCCGCCTGCTGCTTGTTACCGCTCTCAAATTGAACGCGCGCGCGCCTCCACTGGCCATAATCCAGACTTATGAACGTGGCTAAGCTAATTGGCGCACAGTCGATCAGACTACGTTGAGGGAGAAAGAAAGACAGAGAGAAGAGAGTGTGAAAGGAAGAAAGAGAAAAAACCATGCTAAACAAAGTTTATGGAAGAGTTTTTAGTTTAAATACCAAAATTCCTAAAAAATATGTAAAGAAAATTATATCATTACTTGCCCGGCCTCGCCCGGGGTACATATAAAATATATTCTCTCAAAGATCTTTGACCCATGTCTCTCCATGTCTACATTCGATTTTAGGGTGCCATATTTTGACATGAATTTCGACTAAAAAATATGTTGCCAGATTTAAATGTCAAATTAAAGTAGAGGCAAAGGCATTAAGAAAAATCCAAATCTCGTGAAAATCGGTTGAGTTTTGTCCAAGTTAAAGGATGGGGAAATTTAGACCCATATCTATATCCGATTTCGGGGGGTAACATTTGGACATGAATTTCGACCAAAAAATATGTTGCCAGATTTAAATGCCAAATTGATCTAGAGGCCAGACCATGAACAAAGAGCCAAACCTCGTGAAAATCGGTGTGTTTTAGAGATTAATATCTCATATTAAAGAATACATGTTCTAGCTAGGAAATAGCTAAAATAGCCAATTCTTTATACGAAATTTGCCTCGTTTTTATTTTACAGAATAATATCTTATATTAGGAAATTTTAAAAAGCAATTTTATTGGCATCGAAACTAAGGGAAAACTCGTAGTAATTATGTATCTATCCATCAATCATTTATAGCTACGATTTTATTCAGACAATTTATAAAACATTTCTCCGCAATAAAAGTGAATGCACGACAGGCAACAAATAAATATTTTAGATGTGCGCTACAAAGAAAAACCCAATCATAAGAGTGTAAAATGTATAAATATCGAGTAAAACTTGAGTTGTTATTTTTTATTATTGCTGTTGTTGTTGTTGTTGTTGCTTTTGGCCATTGCATAAACTGAAGACAATTCAGAGATAACGTTGAGGCCAGGCGCGGCGGGCGTGCGTGATAGAAATTAAAGCTGCAATTGAATAAAAAAAACACAATACAATAAATCAGCTTAAATATGCATGAGGCGAAAAGATGGTAACGAAAAGAAAACAGCAAAAAAGTGAGAAAATTAAAAATTCAATACATTTCCTTCCGTTTTGAACGCATTTTGGCGCATTGCCAATTGCCGATTGCCTCTGGCCCGAGCTTCCTGAAGCTGGCAAATTGAGAGATATTGTGACTGCAACCAGTTTTGTCGCCCACACTTGGCCCACAAATCGTTTGGGCCACATCACTTCAAAGGCGGCTAAAATGTTGAATAAGTCCCCTCCATTCAGATTAGCTGGCGAGATGAATGCTCCAATTTGCGCGCCCGGCAAACCCGGAAAATGTCTGCAAAATATGCCATAGCCTATCTCTGTGTTTATGTAGTCGAGTGTAAATTGAAGCCTTGTGATTGTTTGCTTTATGCTTTACTCGCATTCTTGTTGTATGCTCTACTTATGCAAAAGCAAAAAAAAAAGTAAGAGTGCTCTAGACGTGAATGCCCGACTGGGAGATACTCTGCAGCCAGCACCGAGTTGCCTTTGCAGACATTCGCACTGCTTTTCTGTGTAGACATATACAAATGCACACATAAATAGAAACACACACATACACGCACATTGCTTACGCAGAAGCTTTGCTTCTTCTTCCTTTAGACCCACTTTATAGGACATGAGTTCCTGAATAACTTCGGTATTTGTTCTCCAATCTTCATGAAAATTTCTGGTCTTAAATGTGGCATATAAATGTGTGTAAATACCAAAGCCTAAGACTATGCTGACAAAAGTGACTTTATTTCTTAATTTAAGGGGAAACGGCTTGAGATATCCGAAAAGTGAAATGTTCCTGAACTGTTAATGCCTCGCAAGAGCCAACAAACTAAATTTGAAGTCTCTAGCTGCCTTAAAATATGCCTAAAAAACGTTAGTTTTAAAATCTATATTTATCCATATGATCAAAAGGTGGGCAGATATCGAACAACAAAGAATCTTATTCACGAAGACGGGTAAACAGACGGATATATTTAGGTCGACAGGTCGACTTGGCTATTAATGCTTGCCAAGAATATATATTATTTACGAGGTCGCATACATTTGCATAAAACGGTCATACCCCATTTTTTCTGGACAACTTTCTGGCATGAAAACGTACTCATGACTCGCTCTGAAAGCTTTTACCTATGAAAAGTGAAAGATCTTGCCGGCTCGGCTTGGCCCGCTTACCTAATGCTTATTAGTCGCTGTGGGGCGTGTCGGCAATGCTGGTGGCTTAGTAACTAACGGCTACAGTGGGGCAGCCACATTTTGGTACTCCTCTGGTTTTTTTTTGTGTGCCACAAAACTGTGTGCTAAGCGTTTAGTTGATGCAAATTTGGTAAATGCTCTAGGAATTCACGACGATTCGCCTGAATGATTTTGTGGTACCAGCTGCTAGCATTGGAATTATCGTTAACCAAAGGCCTGGGCGGTGGCAATGTGGTGCTAACCACAACTTTGGCCACTTGCGGTGCCTTCTCATCGTTATTGGACTTGGCTTTGTTGTATGTGCCAAGCGTTGTTCTGTTGCCCAATGGAGCCAAAGTTGTAGCCGTTGTTGTGGTTATTGTTGTTGTTGTTGCTAGCAGTTGTTGGGCTGGCAACTCGAACGGCACCAGTGGCAAATCCTTGTCTATAAAGTTGTGCAGCGTTTCAAAGGCTAAACTGCCATTGGCTTGGGTCTTGAGCGGCGTCTTGCCATTGACTATGTCCAGCACAGCTGGCTGCAGCACATCCTGCGCCACATTGATGTGATTCAAATCCAGGCCATGCTGCTCCTTCAGCTGTTGGGCCACCTTATGCTCCACCTGATCCACGCTCACATTCAAATGACTATTAGGATCCCAGCTGATATTCACAGCCGGCTGCATTTCATGCTGCGCCTTGAGTAAATCTGGACGCTGTGTGGGCCAAATGGAGTCCACACGCTGATCACCCGGTGCATAGCTTTGGGAGTGCGACAAGTAGCCGCTGTCCTCATCGGCTTTGTAGCGTGTCACCTGGACGAGTCCATCGGGCCGCACATAGCCATAGCTGCCCTCAATGCTGCCGTTCAGAAAACGTCTCTCATCCCGAAATTGTATATTGTTAGTCTGTGCATCCTCCACCTCAAAACCAAAGGCGTAGGTATTGGGACCTGTGCGGATTATACAAATAGTTATTGCTATATTTACTCCAGCTGCTCTTTTTGTGGCCTACCGTAAGGCTCATGCAGAAAGTAGTTGCTCGTTTTGCTCGGCTCGCTGCGGTTTTCGTCAGCCGTCTTCGCGTATGCTGCATTTCCTGCTGGCACTGGAGTGGCCCACGCGGCGTATACTTTTGCGACGAGCAGCAGCAGCAGCAACTGCAAGAAGAATGAAAATATTATTGCATACTTTGGGGCTAGTAGACTTGGCATAAAGCTTTGTTTAGATTGATTTAAAATTGGATGAACAGGAGTTTGGCTTTGGCAGAGTTATGGTGATTGGAAGTATTTAAAAAGCTTGATTGTGCGCTTTTGTGACCTAAGAGAGGGTATGATCGTTTGTGTGACGACCCTATACATAATAGATTTTCGGGAACAGGGCGTCGAACTGATTTCTTGTCCGTCTTTCTTTATTTCCATGTAATTCTATATCTGTATCACTGATGTAAATATGTCTATATGATGTATACGTGTGGGTATATATGTATGTGTGTATGTATAAATGTATGTATGTATGCATGTGAATATAAATTATATATGTATACATATACATTGCCTGATATCACAGACCTTCCGCTGCGCTGGAAGTTAAAGAAACGTATTTTTAAATATCGCCTTACTATGCGATTCTCATGAACTCATATAAGCTTGTCTTGGCGATCTAATGCACTTTTTCTGCTTCTTCATTATCCCGCTTTAATTTACTCTTCATCTCCTTCTCGATTTTTTTTATTTCTATTACCATCTAGTGATCTCTCTCTCCCTTTCTCTTTTCGTCTCTCCTTCCCTCTCTGTATAAACAAGAATATACATTAATGCAATTAAGACCTGGGCACGGGCTATTTCAAAGTATTTCACAAGTCTAAACGGGTTCTAAGTTTTTATCTTGAAAAGAAAAGGTTGTTCAACGACCTGAGCACAAGTTAGTTTCCCAGATGAGTTATATTTTAAACAGCTGCCTTACTTGCCCTTTCGATACATCTCTTAAGGCAGTTTGGTAAAAAATTTCCAAAATAAACCAAATACAATTTTATGTATCATTAAATGAGTTTCATAATTTTTCACACCATCAACCATGTCATCTACGCTAATAAAATCGAGTTTCTTAGAGGCAGCTACGCACTTACAAACAACCATAAGCGAAATATATTTGTAAGAACTTCCATGCTGAATTTTAATGAGCTGCGAATCACATTTGCTGAGCGTCACTCGCTTTTTGACATTCCAAGCAGTATGTTCTTCGATATATCCGTATATCCGGCGGACTTGCGCGCACTTTCAGTGGCAAAATTGAACTGAAGACGCGACCGCGCGGCAGCCAAAACATAATTGAGAGCCCAATTAGAAATACAATGTTAGAATGCTAAATAATTTTCAGCATGCTCAGTCAAATTAATTTGGTGAAAAGATGAGCTGAGAAATGAAGAAAATATAATTTGCTAAACAGCTTGACCTCTGCGAAGGTTTAGCTGGAACTATAATAATAATATAATATAATAATAATTCATATCTCGCATTCTTTTTTCAATTTGATTTTTATTCATTTTTTTGTAGTTTTCTATTAATACATTTTTATAATTCGATAATAACGTGTTTCTGCATTTCGTTGTGTTTATCAAGAATTTGTATTGTTTAAAATAATTGCTCAATGAACTTTGAGCGTGAGAGACATGTGAGAGTTTTTTTTCTTCTTGTTGTTTGTTTGTTTGATCTACAGAGACAACATTGATGCAACAATGGTTATTTTTTTTTTGTGATTTTTTTTTGTTGTTTACATTTTATATACATATATATTGATATTATAATTAAGCGGCATAATTGTTTATAAATACAATACACACAAATTGTGAAGAATACTAAATGCAAAAATGAAACTAGATACAAAAGTGTCAGACTGAGAGTGTGGATGTGTGTATATGGGTGTGAGTGAGATAGTTGTAGAGAGCGTCAGTTGAGCGTTGAGTAATAAGAGGAAAGAGAAAGAGTGAGCGAGAATGAGACAGTTGAGTGCGTGAGACAGCGAGTGTGTGGGTGAGAGTTCTTGATAATATGTTGAAATATTTTTCAAGCGTAACTTGAATGGGTGAATCGAAATGCACGAAACGCACGCGCCAAGGTATCACAAGAGTTGTATCTATGGCCCAGTGCTTGCCAAACTGTGCGCCAAATGAAATGGCACAAAATGCTCCAGTTGCTTAAATATTAAACAATTAAGCGGAGCTGGCACGCCCCATGCTGTTAGTTGGGCGTGGCAGTTCTTCAATTGACCACAGTTTTTTTATATAGCGCCAAAGGCATCTTCATAAGAGCGAGAGAGAGAGAGTGAAAGTGAGAGAGAATGCATAAATATATTACAAAAGTGAGAGCAGAAGAAATTGAAAGTTGAAAAAACTAGTTTTTAGATAGACAATGAGTTGGGAGTTGTGTTTAAGTTCTGGAAGATGCCTTTGCAAATTTGGACCATAAGAACAGTTGCATTTGTGATTATGTTTCGCGCTGACCTTGACTTGTGCTTGGTGCTAGATGGTAATGGGCGGAAGTGGTTAAACATAATATGAAACATTGATTAAATATACAAAATATACAAATATATATCCATATATATGTGCATTCAAAAACTTTGCCTCGTTTTCAACTGTGATTTCTGCTGCTGCTGCTGTTGCTTCAGTTTACGCTTTGTGTCAAAACATTATCAACGTTCACCAACATCATCATCATCATCATTATCATCGTCATCATCATCATCATCATTCTCATACTCGTGCTATGATCAAGATCAAGTCATTATGCTTTCGTTTAGGTTTTTTTTGTTTTGTTTTGTTTTTGTTCGTATTTCCTTCGTCCATGCCATGCCAGATCAGCCGGGTGCCGGGCACCCACTAAGGTGCCCGTTTCTACTAAAAACTTCTTAGCTACATTTTACTTACTTACAAAAAAAATGTACACGTATTAACGATTTTTCAATGGATCTGTTTTATCTGCCTGTTGTTCCTATATATTGTTGTGTTTGCGGTTGCGTTTGGGGGGAGAGAGCACCTTCATGACTCGACTGCTCGACGGCCTTTAGTAGTGGTGCAGCAGTGGGCCATGTGACAGCACCGGAGCGTGCACGACGGGCGCATGGGCGATGATCTTGGGTGCGGTCTTGTGGACGACGGCATTGAAACCGTTATGATCATCGGCGGTGTAGTCCACGGTGCGCACAGAGCCATCGGGCTCGACCAGCGAGTATTGGCCTGGGCAATGCATAAATGAAAAATTGATGGCAATTAGTTAAACAGTTAGTGTATGTCAAGTTTGTTGTCTAAGTCTTTTGCTTGCATTCAATTTTCTATGCCAAACAAGTTTGACGCTCAATTCTTTGCAGCATAAGGAGTATGTTGCTTAAGTCTTTTGCTTGCATAAAAAGTTTGTTGCCTAAGTCTTTGGTTTATGTTTAATGTTGTATGCCAAATAAGTTTGTCGCTTAAGTCTTTTGATTTCATAAAAAGTTTGTTGCCTAAGTCTTTAGTTTACATTCATTGTTCTATGCCAAACAAGTTTGTCGCTTGAATCTTTTGTTGCATAAAAAGTTTGTTGCCTAAGTCTTTTGTTTGTTTTTAGAACTTGTAAATTTAGATAAAATTTTGAATTATTAAGCCCTTTTTGTTGCGAAAACTTCTCTGCTTCAAATTTGTTATGCTCTTTAAGCCCCGCCCAACTCACCCTTCACAACATCACCATCACGCTCCTCAGCCTGAGACTTGATATCGCCGGTATGGGGATCCTTGATGCCATAGTTGAAGGAGTATTTAGGGTAGGCCACCGGCTCCGCATGCACAGCATGGGCCAGCACTGGGGCATGATGCACCTGCAACAACGATGGACCATAGTGACCCAGCTCAATCGGCACAGCTTGAGCGGCGGCAAACAGCAGAGCAATGGCAACAAAGTACTGTATGTGGGCGTGTGTGTGTGTGTGCGTGTGGGTGTAGAAGAAGAGGCAGAAAATGAGTCCTTGCTCGAGCGCAACGTTTTTTTTGCGTTGTTTTTTTTTATTTTGTCGTACCTTCATTTCAATTGAGCACAGACAACGGCACACGACGCGAACAAAAGGACGAAGGATTCGTTTCAAATTAAACTGAACTGGCACAACTGTGGCTTTAGGCACGGCTAAGACGCTTTGGAGAGGACCGTTTATAGCACGAAATCGTAAGCTGAACTGATGTCTGCAACGATGACCAAAAGTATTTATATACGCGCAGGCGATGCCAGCGAGCACGACGACGATGGCGACAGCAGCAGCACCAGCAACTTCAGCAGCAGCGAATCGAGTCGTACGAGTTGCAGCTGCAGCGGGTGTCGGCAGCGGGCAGGAAACGAAGACATAGACACAGAGACCACGCATGTGCCGGCTGAGATCGCTGTTGCTGCAGTTGCTGCTGCTGCTGCTGCAGTTGCTGCTGCAGTTGCTGCTGTTGCCGCTGGGTGCGGCATTTTCTTGGGCTGTGAAGGCGTTGCTAGCTTTTGTGACTCGGTTTTCGGCAGTTGTGTGTATCTGTTAAGGACAGATAACGGAGCAATTGAAAGTGACACTTTGCCGCTGCTGTTGTTGTTGTTGTTGCTGTTGCTGCTGCTGTTATAGCCTAAGCTGTTTATTTATTGATCGGTTGCGGTAATTACGACTCACAGTCGGAGGCAGTTTTAATAGCTGCGACAGAGACTCTGGTCTCTGCAAATATTATTACCATATCTGTGGCAGTCAACGCGCGCCGTTATAATTACCACAAAAGCAACAACAACAGCAACAACAACAACAGCAACAACAACAAACTTGACGCAATTTGTTGCACGACATTTTGTTGTTCAAAGAACTTTTGTGTGCGTGCGTTTGTGGAATTTCGATGTTGGCAAATGCTCGCATATTTTGTATTTTGTATTTCTATGCTCTTTGTTTTTGGCTACGCATATCAAACGTCGTTCAATCAACATTTTGTTGTGGCATATGACAATTTCAATTTGTTGCCATGAGAGTCATTCGGATTAGTTGCTTGTAAAGTTGTCTTGAAATAGTTTTTTTCTGGTCTAAAAAGACATATATAAAACGTTTTCTAAGCTAAGCATACATTTGAACAAAACCCTTACGCCCTTTTTTATTTATTTTCATTGCGTTTAGGGCATGAAAAAGAGAAAGATATGAAACTTATGTAGTTGAGTTTATTGAGCAATTAATATCTAGATGCCAAATCAATCTGGAGCACAAACTATGAAAAAGTGTCCTCATTCATTAAAATCGATTTGGCAAAGTTGTGAAAGCTTGTAGCTTAGTAGGGACATTTACTGGGGACTAGGGTGGATTTTTATACAAATGTAAAAAAATGGAATGCGAATATGTATAGATTTAGAGCAGAAACTATGAACAATATGTCCTCATTCACTAAAATTGGTTAAGTTTTGGCAAAGTGTTGGAAGATTGCAGTTTAATAGAGACATTTACTAGGAACTTGGCACTTTATAAGTCCAAATATTTCGCATATTTAGCTTGCTTAATGACCGAACATGTGACCCTCTTACTTAAATTGAAAAGATAAAAATCCGTTCAATTTTAACAAAGTTTTCGCACATGGAAATAGCTTGAAAATTGTTCAATTTTGACAAACTTATTACATGTGGAAATAGCTTGCTTAGATCTGAGTACAGGGTAGCGGTCATTCAGTAATTCTTAAGCGAGCTTACCTTTGCCACAATTAAGTGTTATTGATAAATTATTAAATTCAGTTAACCAAAACTGCTGCTAAGCAAAACAAATCGCAGTTCCAGCATCAATATGAACAATCCAGGCGTAACGATCAACAAAAATGGGTCTTGCCCAATTCGTGGCAACATGGTGCGTTAGATTTTCCATGCTCATGATGTCAAATTTGGACACGTTGACTCGAAATTTCTTGCAACGCCCACGCAAACAGCTTTGTGCCAAGTTGCGGGTATGCAACAAGCAACAAGCAACAAACAAAAAACAAGAAACAACAACGACAAAATGTTCTTGCATGACATATCAGAAAATTATTATTATATCTTGTAGTCAAAAGAGCACACAAGTGGCCAGGACAGACAGACAGACGAACACATGTGGCGGCAACGATGGGAAAAAAAGCAGCTCAAAGTTTGTTTGCACGAAACAAAGGTGCAAAACAGACTTGGCCAGCAAAAGTGCAGTTAAAGCTACTAAAAGATCATTTGTGTGGCTGGGAAGGCCCGCAACGAAAACAGAATCGACTTACATAAAATGACTTTAAAGGCGACACATTTACAAGGCGCACCAAAACCGAAATAAAAAACGCTTTGAAACAATTGTGGGCTAAGAAAATGCAAACAACAACAGCAACAACAACAACAAAAATGCAGCTGAGGCAGCCACAGGCTTTGCAAACAAGTTGGCCACGTCACGATCGAGATCGCAGAGCGGGTGTTCCAGGGGGGAGGGGGAGGGTGGGGGGCTTGGCTAGATTGGAGCCTTTGGAGTTTAGTTGGTTAGTTGGTCAGCGGCGGCTGAAATGAGTGGAACACGCTTTGTCTTTGTCGAACACAACAGCGTTCGATGATTGCGCAACAAATGCGGCACAGTTTGAGAGCCATTGCACATGGCACACTGTTTGTCTGCGGGGGCGACATGCGCGATGGCTGCGTTAATTGCTGCCGCTGCCGTTGCCGCTGCCACTGCCTCTGCTGCTCTTGTGGCACCTGCGCCACTGTCGACGCATGTCAGAAATATGCGCATGCCACGCCATGCACTAAAAATTGCCAATCGAAATGCAAAATCGCAATTCCAAATCGATTGCCTCAATCATCAAACTCCAATTCCAATTCCGACTGCAACTCCAACTCCGAACGAGTGTCAGCTCGATAAGTAGAACGAAGTTTTTTAATCTTGATTTATGCCGCGCATGCAAAACTATTTTGGACAATGGTTTGGTTTTTATTTTGTATTTCTTATTTTATCTGGCGGTTCTCTTGAACATTTAAACGCACTTTGCTTTGATTTTAATGACTTGTCTGTTCTGCATTGACATTGATTTATGCACATTCATGCATATGGTCAGTTTTAGAAAGGCCCGCTAATCCGCATTCAAAGTCGCAGGCTCGATTGTAATTTAGGCTAACTCAAAACTATTATTTCTGTTTTTATTGGTCGCACTACGCTGCGTATGCGTAATATGGCATTTCCTGCCACAGCTCAGCTCAGCTGCTTCTGCTGCACATCCGCTGTGGCAGGCTGCCTTTCCATGGGAAGCTTGTATTCATTTCATTTCCCAAATGTAACATAAAACGCTGTGAACAATACGCGTATTACGCATACGCAACGTTTGCTCAGAGAGTCAAATGTTTTAGTTTTACTCAATTATTTATATATTATATAAAATAAATATAGGAAAATTCGTAGAATAGGTACAAAAATTCCAACATTATTCGCTAAAATGTATTCACATTTTTATACTCTAAACCTATTGAAATTGGAATAAAAGGCAGAGGAATGCATCTCCGACCTCATAAAGTATATATATTCTTGAACAGCATCTATTGTCGAGTCGATCTAGACATGTCCGTCTGTCCGTCCGTCTATCCGTACGTATAAACGCGTCGATCTCAGAACCTTTAATAGCTAGAGGTTTGAAACTTCGAACATAAATCCATCTAATGCTCGCGAGTTTGTTCCCGATAATCGATAACTAGCCCCGTTTCCAATCAAACGATAAAAATTGTTATCGAAATAAAGTTTTTTGAGCGAATCTCTTAGGTTTTAAGAGCTGAAGTCGCCAAATTGGACATGTAGCTTCTAAAAAAGTTTATACAGATCAAGTGTTTTTCATTTTATCAATACTTCAACCCCATGCCCCGCCTCTTAGCTAAAAATCACATAAATACACCAATTGGAACTCGCAGCATTTGTTGCAAGTAGAAGAAGGTTTAAGGTATCTTCTAGTCGCACAGCTGCTTAAATAAACTCAATTAAATTTAAATAATAATTTATATATATTTTGAATTCGGTAAGAAGCCCTTTTAAAGTCGAATTTACCAGCTTCTGTTGGCATGCACATTAATATTTTATTTTTTTGTTTACCCACATTGCAACGTTAGCTAATTAAAACATTTTCGCTGGCATTCTTGCACGTTTGGGCAAACTGCATGCTGTCCAGTTTTGGAGCTGGCCCGTCATTCTAAGCGGCACACCATAAATCTTCAGCACATTGCCGCAATGCGCAGGCATCGACTCTTGGGATGCTATTAGCTAGAGATGCCTGAGGAGATGCTGGCCAGCCGCCAGGCACTAGATATAAGGCGCTTGTCAATTAGGCACACACGATGCCCAGCCAAATGCCAAAGAGCTGCCAACCCAATTGTGTCGCCAACTCAATTCTCCGATTACTAACTGCATTTGGTCACGCTGCCCGCCGCTCCTGCTCCTGCTCCTCCTCCTTCTGCCTCTCTACCTGCTGCTGCTCTCGCGGCGCCACTCAGTTGGTCAGTTGGTTAGTGCCATTTCGGCATCATTACCGCATCGTCGCTGGCTGCAAAAAAAAAAGTCCAAAGTCGTTTGATCCAATTTCGTTGGCTGTTTGCATTGCAGCCGCCCCCCTCCCCTCTGCCGTGCTCAGCCCCGCCCCTTCTGCGCTGTCGTTTTGATTTTCGCACATTTAATGCGATTTTGCACATTTGCGCGTATGAATTAAGCGAGTGACGAAATGGACTCGCTGCCAGGCAGTCGACCAAGTGGAGCACACACGCAAACAGATTTCAGAGATGTTGTGCGCGACTTTGCAACAAAGTCGTTGCCTGCCTGCCTGGTTGGTTGGTTGGTTGGTGCAATTGCCAATTGCTGCTGCGCCTGATTGATTCCGATCGAACGCAACAACAACGCACACGCTTCACTGCAGCAGCATGAAGCAGCAGCAGCGGCAGGCTCTGCGACGTCTCTGTGGCCAGCCAGTTGGATTACGCAAAGCCATTCCCAGCAGCAGCAAAATCAACTGACACATATTTCAATTAGCTTTTGCTTTAGATTTAACAAAAAAGTATATTTTTTGGGCTTATGTAAGGCATATTTAATGCATTTAGTATTTATGCTTAATATGCCAGTTAAATATCGTAAAATACCAATTGCGTGCAACAAGCTAATTGAGGTGTAAAACAGAAAAATAGTTTCATTTACTTTTTTTTTGTGGTAATTTTGATAATTTTGGTATTTAATAAAAATACCAATTTTATACTTCAACTTGGTAGAGCACTAAAAAAATCGCTTACAAAATGTTGCATATTAAATTTGTTTTGGTATTTTTTGGTACTTTAGTACTTTTGGTATTTTACGAAAAATACCAAATTTATAAATCTGCTTAGTAGAGCACTAAAAAGAGTAGATTACAAAATTTTGCGTACAAGTTTTGTAATATAATAAAAAAAAATACCACAAAATACCTATAAAAATCGGCTTAATACCACAAAATACCAAACAAGCTTTAAAAACTCACTTTCACTTTGTTTTGTTTTAATTTTTTGTATATCACAAATATTAATTTACAATCGATTTTTAATCTAGAAAAATTTGTTAACGAAAAAAATAAGACAATAATATCGAAAATTACAAGTATGTAATCAGGTATATTGCGGTATATTTGAACGCTTCTAATACTCCTCGCTGCTGTCCCTGTCCTCCAGCTGCTGCTGACGATGCGTATCCGCATCCTCGTAGCCCTCCTCGCTGCTGCCCTCGTATTCCTCATGATCGCCGCCGCCCTCGTTTTCATTCTCCTCATTCTCGCCGTCGCCCTCATCGTCTTCGTCATGGTCCTCGTGCACCTTATAGTGACCCTTGCCCTTTTGTGGTGCAGCTGCCTCGTGCTGCGCCTCCACTTCCTCGGCCTCCTCCTCTGCCTCCTCCTCTTGCTGCTGCGTGCCAGCACTATCATCGCCATCGTCTTCCTCCCCCTGCACCTCGTTGGCCTGCTCGTGTTCCACTTGCTGCTGCACATGGACGCCACCCGCCTCGCTGCCATGGCCATGGAGTGTGGCGACACCATTTGTGATCACCTCGGCCTGAAAGCCGTTCGTATCGTCCGCTGTGTATTTGACCACACGCAGGGTGCCATCAGGATCGACTACGCTGCGTGTTGGCGTTGTTAATGAATGCGTTGACATGGCAACAGCGGCATTTACCTACCTGTAGACGCCGCGCACCTCGTCGCCGTTGCGCGTCTCTTTGCGATTCTGCAGCACACGCGTCTGACCATCTTCGATGCCATAGGCGAAGCTGTATTCGGGTCGTGCCACATAGTCGGAGTGCGTGCCACCGCCATAGGCATCGGGCACGGCGACCAGTCGCTCCGGCCCCGCCACCGGACCCTCAAATCTCGTATAGGAATAACCAATCGCCGAGCAGCCGGCAAATGTTGAGAAGATCGCCAAAGCCAACGCCAGCAGCGGCAGCCACGAGCCGCGGAGGTGCAATCGCTCGACGCGTGCCGCCGCGGACGTAACGCGGAAGCACAAACAACAAGTGGCAAATGTTGTCGTCTCTGGCGTTCCAGCTGCGTGGCCGGTTATGCGTTGTCGCTTCTTCATGGCAGTTGTTGTTTTTGTTGTTGCTGTTGTTGATTGAATTTCAATGTTTTTATTTGCTGTCGCTTCTCGTTTTGATTGGCAGCGCGTTTTATTTGAGCTAACTTAATCCTCGCGTTTGCATAAATACTAAGCGTGAAATGTTGCACTTCTCAGTTATTTATATATTTTTTCGCACTGCCCAACTGGGGGAAAGGTACACCACAATCATTTGTGCATATTTCCGCACAAATTATGCGCTTCAATGGTCACCGCATCCAACTGGAACTGGCCAAGAGCGCGCGCCAGAGATGCGGTCGTCCACTTGCGCCTTTGATGGGCGGCAAATTGCACACTTCCTAATACCCAAAATGACGTCATTAAATTAGAGAGACGTCGTACTAAGGGCATCATATTTAAATATTTGGCACACTTAGATAATTAGGCTGAAAAACAAAAATAAACTTTTTCGGCGGCAGCACAGAGAGAAAAAATCAAGAATTTTGTACTTGAATCAAGTAAAAAGTTATTAAAAGTATGGTAAGGCAGGTAATACTTGATTCAAGTGTGAAATTCTTGATTAAAGTATGACTTTTGTATTGCAAAAAACATAAATCAAGCCTTGTTTATTATGGTTTCATACCAAATTGAGCACGGATTAGTATTGAGCCAAGTTTTAATCACTCTTAAATTAAAAGCCCAACCAATACTTATACTATCACCAAGTTTAGCTTCAAATAAGACTAATATTGTATACAATATAAGCCCAATATGTTTTTAATATAATTTAAAATTGCTCGTGAGCTCTTGAATCAAGATGATAGCAACTTAATACAAGCTCAAACTTGATTGCGCTCGAGATAAGTTTGTATTAACCTTGCTTCAAGAGCTTAAAAGCATAAATTATACTAAATTTATTAACAGAAGAACTTCTATTAATCCCACTTTGTTCCTAAATTAGGATCAAGTAAGTCTTAAAACAAGATTTTCTGATCATAGTTCAAATATAATTGATACATTTAATTATATTTAATCCTCGGCATTTCGAGTGTAACAATTTCTTCTTTTGATCAAGATATATATAAATATGTATATCTATATATATTCTACTATATGTGTTCTCTGGGTACGAAAGAAGATTTATTTTCACATTGAAATCGTTTTAATTTTATTAAAAAATATTATACAATATTATGTCTATAAACACTTTATCGTTGCGAATTTGAAATCCTATTAATTGCCTTGCATGTTTGCCCATTTATGTGCCCATCATAATTTCGAGTCTTATTGACCAATTTGTGCCCGAGGCTTGGGCACACCTGTCCGCCGCAGCAACGGCATCTAAACACTTTTTGAAAATTTTCGCGTCAAACATGGAAATCGCTTTAAGTGCGTTCAGCTGATTAGCCGCACACCCCGCCTGCGGCTGAAGGCGATGCTTATAATGTGCCTGCTTAAAGATCGAACAGTTCGAGTCATGATAGTCATGGCAAAAAATGAAGAAAAACAAAAAAAAAAAAAACGCAGCTGTGCAGCTTTGACCTTTTTTTGTGTGAGGGTTCCGCCAAAGAAATATGGCTATTATTTTGACTACTTCTAATTTATAAGCGAGGCGCATTGCTGCGGCTGCAGCAACAGTTGTTTGGCATGAAAAATGCATATATCATTGGCCTCTGGTACTTGACGGCTGTTTGTTTGGGCTTTAAAGCGCGCACAGTAGCCCAGGCCGGGCGGACACATGGACAGACCGGGCAGCTGGGCAGCCGGTCAGCTAGGCAGCTAGGCAGCTAGGCTGGCCCATGAGGCGGGCAATAGCAGCGTGGGAAAACTTGTTGTTGTCGACGACGAAGACGACGAAGACGAGGACGACGACGACGAGGCGCTTAATTACCCATTACACAAATGCCGCTTGGCAGCTTTAAGAATCGCGATTCGCAAGTTTTTGGGTTTTTGGCTATTAACGCCAGCGCTTGGTAGTCGTAATTAAGACGCAGACGCAAGCTGCTGGATGTGTTGGCCTCAGTTTGTTGCCTAAGTCTTTCGTCTTGGCCTTTAGCGGCACGCAACCGAATGAGCCAAATGTGCCATTGCATTATGACTTATGTTGCTGCTGCTGTTGTTGATCCATGTTGCAATGCAAATCGTTGTCATTGTTTTTGTTGTTGTTGTTGTCGCATGAGGGACAACAACTGTGCAATCAAAGTCTATTAAAAGCAAAACTAAGCCACATGCCAAAAAATCATGTTGCAGCTGACCAAAATGAGAGCGTGCGCCTCGCCAGACAAAAGCCTAAATAGTCGCCAGACAGCGTCCAGGTGTCCAGGGGGGGGGGGGGGGGGTGCTGTCTGTGAGGGAGACAATCTGCCTGGCAGATTTCTTTCTTTCAATAAATTGCATTTACTACACGCTGCGCTCTGTTTCTATCTTTTATTTTTGCTATTATGTAAGTCAACAACGTTCCAGTCTCAGCTCACAGCTCACAGCTCACATCTCGCAGTGCCCAGTTTCCAGTTCCAGTTCTCTCCTTTTCCCTCCCTTCGCCTCCATCTTCATGCGCCACTTTTCACTATTAAGTGCTCTGGTTTGTCTCTAGCTTTGATTTCGTTTTCATTTGCGTCGTCAGCCTGGTCAGCTTCAGTGCCCCAGCAGCTCGCGATTGCAACAGCTTCAAAACAACAAACCGAGACAGGCAGACAAAAACACACACTCACACACACACACGCACACAAATGCCCGTAATGAAAATGAAATTGAAATGCGAGTGCGAGTAAAAGCGGTTCCATTTGTCGCTTTGCTATGCGACGTTTGTGTCTGTGTGTGTGTTTGACGCGATTCTTCAAGAAACCACAATAAAAATATGTCAAAAATATTTAATAAATTTGAAATTTTATAGTGTTAAATATTGCTAAATAAATCAAACTATTCACACAGCAGAAAGTTTAAATCAGAACAGAGTAATTGTCCTCTTTCTTCAGCTTGGGCCTGACAGTCTGTCTGCCTCGGCAGCTTCGGAAGAAATTTAAAATTTTTAAATATACACAATTTGTAGAACGCTATTGAAATTAAATACTTAAAACTTGGACACTCTTTAGAGTGAGCACTAGGTCGGGGTTTTGCAAAATTTGATGATCACGTGTGGGAACATACAGAAAGCAGCAAAAGACTTTTCTTTACAAATGTGACGCCATAAACCTGTTGAGCTCTGTTCCTGAGCTTTGAACTAACAAGCGCAATTTAAAATGTCTATTTAATTTGTTATTGATCACAAAGAGAAAGGCAAAAATAATACATTTAAACAAAAGTAGGAGGATTAGAGCGAAGATCTATAATAATATATAAGCGGGTGCTGGCAATTCGAGGGGATTTGTATTATACGTGTGTGATGTACGAGCATATAACACAAAAAAATGTTGCTAATATTTTCCACGTTATTTATTAGAATCGGGCAACGCCGATTAATTTCATCTAGTATGCATATAGTTTTTTAGATAGTTTCGGAGTCTTTTAGAAACTACATTATTAAGATGAATTCATCAGCATTTATTTTGTATTTATTTTAGGGCTATCTCTGCTAGTTTCTCTTATATTATTCCTATTATTATTATGCAACAATATTATGCATTATAAATAAATAATTAAAAATACATGCCACTAATATATCTAGTTTATCTAATATACAAAATATCAATCTGTCAGCTTTTATATGAAATATAAAATGAATTATTTATATGTTTGGCCAAACATTCCATTTTAAATATTTAATTAGCTCGAGGTCCGTGGACCTTAAATATTTAAAATTAATAATTCAAGCAAATTCCAGGCTAAACGCATAAAGCTGAATATGTTACGCCTATCGACTGAATCTAATGTCAAACTCTTGCAACCGTGCAACATGCGTAACTCATGTCACGTTGCATGGTCACGCAATGGCCGCTGCTTATCCACAGCTTGGACAGCAGACCGGCAACTGGTGGCAACTGTCGATTTTTCACCTTTTTGCACCCTGTTACAATGTGCGAAAACAAATGCGCGTATTTCAGTTTTGACAATGCACAAAATGCGTGTCACATAAATTGACGCAATGCGAACCATGCAGCCACTATCAAGTGCACCTACACACACACACACACACACAGATAGAGCTGCCACCGCGTGGTGTCGAGGTGCCAATTAAAGCTACACGACAGACCAAAAGCCAAACAAAATGGAACAGAACCGGCCAAAGTCTTGGATTCGATGCGATTCGGTTCGATTCTTGGCGGCGTGTTTTATGCACCTTTGACATGCAAGCCGAACGAACGGGCGGCGAGTCCACGCTGACTCGGCACAGTTTACACGAAACAACAACAACAACAACAACAGCAGAAACAACAACTGCGATTGCATTTTTTTATAAAATAGTGCAAAAATTACGAAATTTGTCGTCTGACAAAAAGCGCAGCAAACGTTATAAATTAAATTTACAATTTTGGTGCTCATTAAATGCTGAGCAGAGCGGCAACAAATGTTTGTTGTCGCAGTTGCTGGCCATTAAATAATGGCTAGAAAAGGGTATATCGATTTTGATCAAATGTGGGAAAGAGGCAGAAGGAAGCATCTCCGAATCAATAAATTATATATATATTGATTCTACATTGTTCCTTTTTAAATATATCCAATCAGAAGGATGAACCAAGTCTATCTAGCTACATCCGTCTGTCGATCTAGATTCCTTTAAAAAAAACTGATGACTTACCGCAACATAAGTCACTTCATTCGATATCTGCTCCAATTTCCATAAATATGTCATATGTGTGCACATAAAATTTCATACAGATCGGACTATAAACGCCGAAGTTAGTTAAGAACGCCTTGCCCATAAATAGTATGTGCTTAAGAGAAGAAGAAGGGCGTGTGTATTTTATTCTTGTGCACAGCAGAAAGCTAGAATGTTTGCTACTGGACCTAGGGTATCTACTAGTCTTGCCCACTTATATGTTGCTCTTGCTGTTGTGGGCTGTGCGAGTATTTTGGTCAAAATTTAGAACATCGCCTTGGGAAAAAAGCTAAAATGCCTTTAATTGTTGCCAATTTCGGGTCACTTTAAGTCGCTTTGCTTTGTTGTTGGGCCGTTAAATTTTCTCGCGTTTGTCACAAATTGAATAATGTCTCAATTGAACAACAAGGCAACAAGAAAACAACAACAACAAATAAACAAGTCAACATTGTTTGCAGTTGTTTGCACAGTTCACAGTTGGCCGCTCAAATCGCTCAGCTAATTACGTGCTAAGAAAAAAACTCGACCAAGACAAGGCCCAGACATTATACAATCGCGCTTTTTGATATACTTAGACGATTATATATATCGATATATATATATATATATTATATGTGCGCATATCCTGGCAGCAGCTGCTCAAAGCGCGGCGCTAGAAAGTGAAAGGCAAACATGCAAACGCCCACTTGGCACTTGAATATATATATATATAAACATGCACACGTCTATATATATATATAGCTCACTATAACTCGATTTTTATATAATTGTAACTATTTTTTTTTGACTAATTTGCGTGCGCTTGGTAGCCAAGAAACGAATGACTCGGACAACGAACTTGCTGCTGCAGCAGCCTAAAGACTCGAAATTAGAGCAAACGGCCTACTAACTAACCAACTGAGCTGAATTAAACTAAGCGCAATTTAAGCGAACCGGTAGCCAGTCAGCCTCTGGCTATCTGACAATCGCACCACTGACCAACATATGCCACAGACAACAGCAACAACAGCAACAACAGCAACAACAACAACAACAACAGCCGGCTGGCTGGCTCGGAGATCGATACAAATATGGGTCAGCTTGTGACGCGGCAAACGTGGACATATCTGATTGTCTATGCGGCAAATGCAATTTTAATTGCCAATCATCAATGGCCAAAGCTGCTGCCGGTTGTATAAGTGCGAGAAATCTTTAGCCGAACAATTGCATCTGGTGTCTTATCTGCAGATCGAACTGATTTAGCATATGACCAAAAATAGATGCCTGTGTCTGCTCTTAAGTAAACACTTCTCTTAAATGTTAGAAAAACGCCATTGAATAAAAATTTTGCTAAATTTCAGTAAATTTGCCTGCTTTTAAAGGCACTTTCTTCTATTTAGATTTTGGTTTTAGATTTAGATTTAATATATACATTTTTAGAAAATATTTTTGGAATTGGGAAAGATTTTTCTTTTTAGTTAACAAATATTTGAAACATAATTATTAAAAAATATTTTGTTGAATTGAGAACAATTTTTCATTTAGTGGCGATTTCCAAAATTTAGAAAAGAAATATTTTAAGTGTACGCATAATTATATTTCGAATATTTCTAAGACTTCTAATATGTCTATAATTTTCTGGTGCATCTCACATATATTTTGAGTTCTTTCTTAAGCAAGTCTTAAAATTCCCAAAGAACCTTTTTTATCTCAAAGAACATATGCTAATAGTTTGTTAGCCCACAAATACTAATACAATTCCCTCAAAGATAGTTATGAATCCTTAAGATACTTTGCTCTACTCTGCAGCTCTAAGATACTTTTGTTAGTTGCACAAAAATGAATAGTTTTGTATAGCAAACATTAGCACCAATAATAATATTGTATATTCAAATATAAAGAATATATTTACTTCGTATCTTAGAGATACTTTTTGTGCATATTAAAGATGATACAGTCATTTTTTGTATAGCTATGTAACTTTGTGGGCCACAGATGCTTTTGTATCTCAAAGATAGTTTTGAATATTAAAGGTACCTTCATATCTTTAAGATATGTTTGCATGCCAAGATCAATTTGGTATCCGCCAGATGGTATACACCAAATTTAAAAAGTATCTAACAGATGGTTTTGAATCTTAAAGATACATGTGCATAGCAAAGATAGTTAAGTATCTTTCAGAACATCTAAACTTATTGTTAAGCTTGCAAAACATAACAAAAAATTAAAGAAACGTTTGGTTTTCAATAAAATTGAAGCTAAAGTGTGCTCAGAATGTTGAAGCACTCGAGTTGAGAACTCTTTTCAAATTATTTTAACGCTAACAAGATTGAGTATGAGATAACTATGATCTCAATTCTTGACTGTCAGTCGTTTTCAGAGCTTACTTTTGCCCCATAAACGTCGACAATTATCTAAGAATCTCAAAGTGCTGCGCCTTCAAGAACGCGCATGCGTAATAGAACCCAGCCCCACATATGTTGCCGCCCACGGCAAATGATCTTCATGTTACCATACTATATATATCTAATGAAAGCCAAATCGATTTCAATGTTCAATAACTTAATTAAACGCAGATTGGGGTTAAATTTGCATGCAAATTGCGAATTGCATGCGCTTTGCCAGGCCAGGGGCCGGCACAGGGGCGTCTGTGCAATCATCTTTTGAATATAAAATTGATAAATCGGTACGATTGCAATCGGGCAATTAAATAAATATACGATACATTGTTAATAATACGGCAATTAACTAGTTGACTTATACAGAGCCGGCCATTATAACGAAGAACAAATAATTGGCGTTGATTAAACTGCGCCAAAAGCTACAGTTAATTGACATTTAAGGCAATTCATTACTTAACTTTGGCAAAAACTAAAACAGAAAAACTAAAAAGCAACACATTTGCGAGCTAATAACGTCTGCGGGGGCTGTTCGATTTTGGGCACAGCTGTCTTTAAATACCAACCGAATGGAGCCAAAAGCCATTGCTAATTGCATTGACTGCTGCCGCAGCAGCAGCAGTTATTTTTGTGGAAATGCAGTTTTCACATGCTCGACTTTGGTTTTCTGCGCGTTTTTTCTTCAAAATTTACATACGTACTCCTATGTGTATGTATGTGTGTGTGCGGCGCCACAATTCTCAGGCTGCAATTGAACATTGGGGCACTTGTTGTTAGCGGCAATTAATGTTAGTTGCAGACGGACTGCATAAATCAGCCTAATTGCTATATTTAAATTCTAAATTTGGTTCTTTTTTCCAAAAACAGGCGCACGCTTGTCGTGCATATCTGAATGTCGGACCCGACCTGCTCAGAAAAAAACATTGGCTTGTATGTTATTTTGCATGTAATATATGCATAACATTAATTTTGCTGCCAGCCAGCAGGTGGTACGTTTTTTTGTTTTTTAAATTAGTTTTTTAGTTTTGGGTTTTTTTAGAATAGCAATTGAAACTCTTGCATAAACAGGGATCCCTTTTTTTAGCTTTAAACTGCGCGCGCTCAGTCAACGACAAGATGTTATCGGTGGCAGTGTTGTATAACGAGCGCGTACACTGCCGCCACAATCACAGCTGATATGCAGCTCACATAGCGTGCAAAGTAATGCAGCTTGTTCAAATAATTATAAACAATTTCATTCGAAGATAATTCATAAATTATAATAATAACATCTAAATTAATTTTTAAAATTACAAGTAAGAAAAATGTTTCAGTTATGTGCTTGATTTTCTACAAAAAAATTAGCTTGTCTTGCTTCATATTAATTTTGTTTTAACCTCTCTTCCAGAGCTGCGTACTGGCTGTAGGACTATCGATAAATCTGCGTATTTATCGCTAACCGGCTTCGCAATTTCGCATTGCAATTTTGTTTACATTTTACTAAAATGTCGCTGTCGCCAAAAAAAAGCGATGCAGCAGTAAAAAAGGAAGCGAACGATGAAGTGTCTAAGAATTCAACGGCCCCAGATGCCATGGACACGGATGACCGCCCCGAATCAATCAATACAAAAGACATACATTACGATGCCGACAGTGAGATGAACGAATCGGGCGCAGAAGATGCGGCGCCCAAGCGAGAGCCGGCCGCAGATGAGGATGCCTCCACGGTGATTGCACCGGCTAACCGCTCCACCTCTGATCCCATATCCAAGCAGAATTGCAAATGGAATCTGCGCGTCATCATCTCAAATTTGTATATGCAAACCGAGCAGCGACTGCCCAGCGCTCGTGTGCCCAAATGCCTGCACAATACGAGCCAGTGCGTGAGCAAACATCGCTGTGCCATGCTGCCGGATGCGCCCGACATTGGAATTGCCCAGGAGCTGCGCAATAATCTATATAGCCAGCACTATGAGACATATCTGGATATGCTGGAGACAATGGCCCTGCAGTCTGTCTATCCGGACGAGGCGGTTTTCGATCGGCTCCTCGATATGATTATGGTATGTTTGAATATACTTTGGAAAAATCTAACCATTGATGATGTGCACTTTTAAGATACTCAACACCAAGAGCTTGACCCTCGATGAGCTGCACAGCAGATATAGAAATGTGATACGCATTTATTATCTGCTTGTGGATGCATTTCCACCCTGCTGGACAGCGTTGCGTCCCTACTATTTGAATTTCCTGGGCGTCCCAAATGCCACAGACGAAAAGCCACAAAAGCTGAGGTTATTGCTGGATTTGCTAGAAGGTTGCCTGGCCAAATGCAGCGAATCGGAGATTAGTCGGCTAACACCCTACTACGAGCAGTTTGTCCACGATTTCGCTGAAGAGGAGAATGCAAACATGTCGCCAGAGGAAGTGTTTCTGTGTCACGTGCAGGACTACGACTGGCAGAGTGGCAAGCAGTGGGTGGATGAGTTTAAGAAAATGTCAGCAGCTGTGCAGCTGGCGCGTCTCTTCGATGCTCTGGACATGTTATGCTGGGTGTTGGAGCGTGAGTTTATGGCCTGGTTGGATCACAATCGCTTGCAGCAAACCGAGCCGGAAATCTTTCAAGACGACTCGAAGCCCTTTGTGCTCATCGTCTTTGGCATGGCAAAGAGCTCGCGGCTAACAAATATTACGCGACAGTTGCTGCGCTTGTACAGTCGTGCGGCGGCCAAGTCTATGTATCCGGAACGCCTGAGGATATTGGAGGTATTTGTATTTATTTATCAACCTGAGTATTTGCCTTAATTTGAAGCTATTTTCCTTACAATTTAGCGTTATGTGTCGCTCATCATGGAGGCAAGCAACACGGCCGAACTGGTGTACGCCAATAATTCGCTGATTTATCCCAATCTGGGTCCGCAGACACGTCGTCTAATCGGCGAGTTCTTTAAGCTATTTAAAACAGAAAATCCTGCAGATGTTAGCACCTATATTAAGACCATACCGAAGCTCAGTCAGTGCTATGTGCGTTACGAGTTTGCCGATCATTTTCTGCGTCTATTTTACTGCTCCGATGCGGCATTTGGGCCGGACAAGGTGTGCGAGGAGCTGAAGGCGAAGCGTTGGCTCAAATACAAGCCACGCAGCGCCATTGAGGAGTCGGACAATGAACAGTTGTCGCGTGAGGATTATCTAAAAATTATGCTCAATGCGCTGCGGGATTATTGCACGTGGCTGAATCTGCAAGCGTGTTGGAAATATATCAAAACCAAAGTCCCTGTGCAGCAGCTGCAAACAAGGACGAGCAGTCCACTGGCCACGCCCGTGGGCGTTGTCACTGGTGATGTGGGCAAAATATTTATGCTCGATGAGATGCAAAAGGAGGCGCACACCTGGAAGCAGCGCATCAACTCGAAAGTCATTCTGTCCAGACCCAAAGTCAATCTGCCCGTGGCCAGGATCAGTGTGAGCACCATGGCCGAGCGTTATGGCGGCGATATACGACAGCTGCGCTATCTGCGTCGTGTGCTGCTGGAGGTGAAGCGCTTCGAGGATGTTACAGATTGGCTGGCCTATGTGAACGATTTCCTGGGCGAAGATGAGCCATCATCGGAAACTGAGTCCCGAAAAGAAATAAGAGCACAATTGCCAGTGATAATTAAAACCTAAAGGTAATTTATAAATACGCCCATTACAATAAGCCAAAAGAAGAATAGAAGTCAATAAGGATAAAAGCTGAGAATTTATGGGCACATCTCTTTTTGGGAAATAGCTTAAGGATTAAACAATATACTGCATTTCAAAGAAGTAACAACATATATTTAAACATTTTCAAAAAGTTCCAATTCGCCAAACTCGCAACGTAAGCGCACAGTCAGCTACGTAAACGCAGAGTGAGCAACGTAAACGCAATGTGAGCAACGCAAGCGCAAAAGCTTCACGTTTTAACAGAAACTTGCCAGCCGTTAACAGCAAAGGCATTTAACAGCAAACCCAATGCAGGATATTGTCCTGTCTGGCAAGCGAAAAAAAAAAATACTTTTAGTTGATTTTAGCAGCACAACCCCGTCGCCAGCAGCAGGAGCAGCAAATGCTTGCCGTCGCGACAAACACGCAAACTTAGCCAAGTGTTATTCAAATAAACTACAACTCGAGTGCAAAATCAAAATTGTACGTAAAGCAACAACAGCAACAACAACAACAGAAAAATGTGCCGTATAGTGTAACAGTAGCAACAACAACAACAACGAACGTTGTGAGCACAGTGGTTAAAAAAGAAACGAAAAAGGAAAACGCAAACGCAAACGGGCCACAACAGCAAAAGCAAAAGAAAGCGCAGTCAAAATGTCGACAACTGTGGAACAGGTGAGCAAACTTGAAGCGAAACCACTTTAAGTAAATTTATGTAATTCCAATTGATATATATACATACTTTTTTTTGGTTAACCAATCAGTCATTAAGGCAATGTTACGGTATTTTAAACGGGCAGCCATTGCCGCCGACATCTGCGTAACATGCAGTGCCAGGCGGCCAACTGGCTGTCAGTCTGCCTCGCAGGCGGTCGGACTGTCTGTCAGTGTGTGCGTAGGTGTAGCCAGCTTGCGCTCAGCTTCGCTCGCTGCCTCTCTCTACTTGGGTGTGTGTGTGTGCGTGTGTGTGTTAGTGTGCGTGTGTATTGGCATGTGCTGTGCCGTTTTGCATTGCCATGCCAACGGCGACGCTGGCACTTCCTGTTTGGCTGATATTGCCTCGATTTGACAGTAAAATTCGATTAATTTCTAATCTGTACATCAGCTTGGCAAGTGCCACAGCCAGACAGACTCGCAGACTTCATACGTATTCAGCGACAAATATAAATAGCTGCCATTTTGTCAGCGAATTGAAATGCACACACACACACACACTTACGCTAACACCCAACCACACACACACACACACACTCATACAGTCAGTCACACGCATAGGACGCGGCAATGCATGCAAATTTCGTTTGCATATACAGTGAAAGCTCAACTAATGCTACAGCGGACGTTGCCTTTAGCCGGCATAATTTTTGTTGTTCTTGCGTAAAGAGAGTTTTCAACTAGATTTGAAGTAGATTAGAAGACAATTAGGCTTCGCAGGCTTTAGATTCTAGATTATAAATTCCATTCCATTAAGGGACAATTTATATGTATTTCCCCTCCAGTTTTAGTTGGGCGAACATTCTATTATTTATATTAATATATCATTGTTAATGTGCTACAAAGGTTGGTGCTGTCTTCTAGGTTGGAACTGAAAAATGTTGTGGAAGTTGGAGTGCATTTTTGGCTAATTGCATTGTAATTTTAGTTAAATATATTCTATATGTCGGCAATTAGAAACAATCGATTATTTGTGAGTTTTTTGGGACTAAAAGAGAAATTTTTGTTTTTGTTTTTTGTTTACAACTAAAGTACTCTTACATATATAATTTATATTTTAATTTTGAATTTATATATATTTGTTATAAGATCTTTAATTGAGATTTGCCTGAATAAGTATTCACTTTATTTTTGTTATATTTTTCGACTTTATCTTCGCAATAGGAACGTCCAAGTGTGCGTTTACTGTACCTCAATTCAATCGTTCGTTTGCTTGTCTGTGATTTGACAATTTGTTGCAAGAACTAGTCTAGCACCCCCACCCCTTCCTTTATCACCTTAAGAGCTGTTCACCTGCTAGCAAATTGAAGTGCCCCAACGAGTGGCCCATTTAGATAACTTCAAGACTTGAGGGGGTCTTCTTCCCCCCCAAAATATGCATTGAAAACACAAGTTTTTACTTTGTGTCGCTTAAATTTTCTAATTGTAGCTTAATTTTATGTAAATTATCTTCCAACTCAGAGTTCCTTCTTACTTTTTTTTTTAGGTGCGTATGCTACGCGTAAGTCTCGCCTTTCAAAGTCACAGAAAACTTTTGTTGCATATTTCAAGGCGCGCATGTAGCGCGAGTCATTACGTTTTATAGACTTTATAAGAACTTCGCTGATGCAGTTTGGTCAGAAGTTTTCGCTGCGCTGCGTTGTCAGGTGACTGCTCAGCATATCCTTATAGAGCAGCATATACACATACATATATAAATATAAAGTATATGGTGTGTATATATATGTATGTACATGAAAAGTTAGAAACGGGCGAAAGGGAGATAGCGTTAATAACGGAAGGCGCCTTTTTTTGTTGTGCGGAAAGAAAAACATTTTCAAGCGTTTATGGCCACGCGGTATTATGATGGCATTTAATATAAGTTTTCCGGGAAAAACAAGATTTAAGCATCAAAATGTGCTTTAATTTAAATTTTTATATATACCTCATTAAATTGTTTATATTCCCGACCACATCAGAATGTACACAACAATCCTATTTGGCATTTAATATATATTTTAATAGTAGTATAAATATAATCACATTTAATTAACTTATAATTTGAGCGAGCAAATAATGTTGCATACACTTTGAATGCGAAAGGATTTGCAAAGTTTTTAAATTAAATTTAACTATGCTTTAGAAAATACTTGACATTCTTTTATGGCCACTTGAAAGCGATTCATTTTATTCCACTCAAATTCATGCAAATGTTGATTCTAACATGCCCCAAAAAGTATGCTACACGCATATATTTCGCAGAATTTTAATTGCACAGTAATTTTTTGTTGTTTCTCAACACTTTTCTTGTGTTTTTTTATTTGGTTAGCAAATATGTGAGAGATAAAGTTTATATATATATATTACAGATCAGCTTTATTAGTCAGTCTGTCTGTCTGTTTCTATGGAAACTAGCCAAATAAAACTTGGCTAAGTTTTAATTGCAGGTAAAACATATATGGGAGTCATTCGGAACTAATGATAAGAAATGAAATTTTTGTACATACATTTGTTGGTTATTCATACTTTCTCTAAACAAAAAAAAGGGATTAGTAAAAGTATAAATTCAAAATAATATTAATTAAGTTAATATAATAAAAATATGTAATCAATTACAGAGAATAGAATCAATTTGGTTAGATGTGAAAGAAATGAATAGGGAGAAAACAAATCATATTAAAAGAGGGTTAAGAAATAGAGTTAATAATAAATAAATAAGAGAATGAAGAGTAGAGCAGTAGAATAGAGAGATAGAGTAGGAACAGGAAAGGAGGGTGAAGAAATAAGATTATAAATAATAAATTAATTATAAATGGAGAATAAAGAGTAGAATAGTAGAATAAAAAAAGGAAGGGTAAAATACGACAGTAGTAAGAAGTAGGATTTGGAAAAATTAAGATAATAAAGAGTAGAGTAGTAAAATAGAGAGAGAGAGAGAGAGAGAGAGGAAAGGAGAGAAAGAGAGAGAGAATTGGTAAAGAACAATAGGAGGAGAGAGATAGGAATGGGGAAAAAGTGGATAAAGAAATAAATTAATAATAAATAATAAAGAGAATTAAGAATAGGGTAAGAGAAAAGAGGAAGAGGGGAATGAACAATAGTAGTAGAGAAGTAGGAATGGAAAATTATTGCCACGATGGAGGATAATTTTGTAGGCTGTCCGGCCTCGAACTATTATATTATATAGTTCCCCGGTTTCTATTCTTTTCATTTTCCCAAATCATGTTATTTGAATGCATAGTTAAATAAGAAAATAATAGGGAACATTCGTATGAATTATAGACGTGATGTATTATGTATAGCATATAGCACGTCGATTTGTAACGGTGCATGGGCTAACTAACGAGACACACACACATACACACATAGGCACACATACAGCCATGTCTGTTGCTATTACGTGCGAAGCTTCCTGCTTTTTGTGCAGTATTTTGCCCTGAGCATAAATTACAACTTCTCAGAGGTTAGCAACAAGGCGCACATATGTACAGGCACACACACACACATACGCACATACACACACACCTACACCTACATACATACGCTCGCATGTGCCTTTGGCTTGGCTGTCAGTGTCGCCGGTTGCCGCTGCTTACATAATGTTAATGATGCTGCCGCCGCGGCCAGTGCCGGGACTCATTTCATGTTGTTTGCGAAAAACAGATAAAAAGAACAACAAAAACAAAAGTCAGCGGCGGCGGCGGCACGTGACACGCGGCGTCGGGGGCGTCACAATGGACGCACTGCATCCTGGGCTAAATTGTTTTGCCGTGCTGCCGTTGCTGTTGTTGTTGTACATTATTTCAATTTGGCGGCATAATAAAGTGCTTCCGTTGTGGGCCACATGGCGTATTGTGCAACGCCTGGCAATGCGAGCAGCTTCAGCTGCAGCAGCTGCATCCCCAAGGATAATGCCTTGCTTTGGCTTCGTTATGCTTGTTTGCGCTGATGCACAGCGCCAACGCGGGCCAACTGCTTGCCCCTGGGCAGTGCCTTGACACACACTCACAAACACACACACACACCAACACACAGATGTACACACAGCTGCCCCAAATTGGCAGCTGGTGACCGCCAAACGTGTCATTTGGAGCTCCGGCGCCTCTGCCCTGGCCAAGGTCAAATCTCAACTGTTTTGATTTAATTTATTGTTGCATGCATTTGTGCGCTCATAAAACGCCAACGAACGCCTAAGTTAGCACACAGACACACTCACCTGCTCCCCACACCCGCTCCCCACACCCGCTCCCCACACCCGCTCCCTTCAAGCTGCTTCCCCCCTCCCACGCCCCCTTTTTTGCGGCTAGCAAAGCCAATATTTTGTTTGTCTGCCTCTGTTTATCTTTGTCTTTGTCTAGAAGCGAGTGTGTCTGTGTATATTTTGATTGCTTTTGCTCACACCCTTAGCACCCTATCCCACACACACCCACACACACCCACACACACACACGTACACACACATACACCCACAAAGCTATGCAGGGCCGCCACGAGGTGACTCAATGTCTTGCTCATTTCCTTCGAATGGTCGAAACTATATTCAGCACAGCCGCTGTTTCTTTATGCCCAGTGTCTGTGTCTGTGTGTGTGAGATTCTTTGTGGCATAAATAGGGGTTTTGTTTTTATGTGAGTGCTGGCATAACATACATATACATGTATATATATATATATTTATATATATAGAACTGTAGCAGCCCCGACTTTAAATGACTTTCCTTTTGCCAATTCGCAAATGTGCTTGACGCTCTGAAAGGATTCTAAATTGCTTTTACATTGGTTTCTTGTTAGCTCTATCTTTGTTTTTTTTTACCTTAACAAATGCTTTTTATTTTGTTACCTAACTTCAATTTGCGCTTTAAATTGAGTCGAAGTTTAACATTTTTAGCCAGCAACAAAATTTGTGTAGCTAAACTTTAGAATCTATTTTTAAATGACGTTCAGCTTTTAGAAGTATCAATATCGCAAATTGTGCTAAATACTTTAAGCTCATCGTATTTGTTGACCTGTTTCTTGATAAATAAATCTATGCGACATCTCGATATGAGTGCAGAAACTAAGCTTTTCATTTTGCTAAGCGAACAATTTGTAATTTTGTGCAATACATTTTGACTTCTTACAGCTCAGTTAGTAGTTAGTTGTCAATAGTAAATTAATTATGCTCTGCTAACTGGGAATTAAATCTTGCATGTTTAGTCGTGTATAGACATGTTATAGGTTGTTGAAAATTTATTTTCGACACGTCAATCAAGAGATGCGAAAATTTTCATATCTCACAATTTAAAAACTAAAGCCTGGTAGACTTTAGTTTGTCTCTTGCTAATCTCTATACACAAAACTCTATGTCTTGACTGACTGACTGACTCACTGACTGACTGACTGACTGACTGACTGACTGATTCACTGATTGGTGATCAAGGCAGAGCCCAAACCGTAAGAGCTAGGAAAGTTTCTTTTTGTTTACCATCCAATAGGCCTCAAAATCATTTTCAAAGATCTTTGTTCGAAGTCAAGCAACCACGGTGTAGAATGCGATTCACTGTTTGACAGTCACATCTTTAAATATACAGTTTCAGAGTCGCTTACCACATTTAACCAGGTTTTACAATTTTCAACTAATTTGTAAGTAACCGTTCGACAGTCAAATCTTTAGACTTACAGTTACAAAGTCACAGGCGTTAATTAAGTCGGTTCTACGATTTTTACAAACAGTTTTAAAATAACAGTTTGACAGTCACAGCTTAAGACTTACAATCGTAAAGTCTTTTACCTCAATTAATTCGGTCTTCAGCGATTTTCGCACCGTTTTAAAGTCGATTTCGACTTACAGTTTTAGAGTCACTTACTTCATTTACACCAGCTTTCAGCTGATTTTACACTGCTTTCCACTTATTTTCCTTTTCCGCCCACTGTGCCGACTTTGCACTTTGCACCCATTAACTGTTATCTGTTTCACAGTTTCGACTTCTGTACGCATTTTGCCTCCCCTGATTGTCTGTTCGTGATGGCTATATTTATTATACACTTTCTCTGGCCTCCGCTGGCTGTGCCATGCAGCTTGTGACATTACAGAAGCGATTTTAAATTATTCCAATAATGCTTTTTAAGGCGCAACAAGAGCTCTGTTGGTTGTAAATGGAATATTGAATATTCATAAGGTTCCATTTATTGCCATATATCGATGCCCATATTAATCCTTACTGTGGGCAAAGGGCAATCCAAAAATTGACTTTTATTTTCGGTTTTTTCTCTTTGGCTTTTTTCACATGTTTCTGTGCGTCTTACCAGAATGCGAATCATATTGCGAGTGGCAGCAGATAGCGAGAAGGCGAAGAGTGATTGTGTTCTGGCGTGTACGCACACACAGAAACACACGCACACACGTTCACACACGTGTGTATTGTTGCTTTTCTCATTTTCTTGATTTTATTACTTTTACTTTTTACGATTTATTTGCCGAAATTGCTTATTTCCCTCCGCCAATGAGAAAATGAAGCAAGCCAAAAGGAAATTGGCGTATTGTTATTGTTTGCTGCTGCCACTGTTCCTGCCACTGCCACAGACATTGCCACAGCCAGTGTGACTATTGCATTGTCTCTCGCAGCCACTCAAAACGCAATTTTGTGGCAAATTCAATCAACGTTGTTGTTAATCGATTCTGCATAGCAGCCCCCCAAGCCACTTGACTTGCTCTTTAGCTTGAGCACTTTTATCAGCTTTCTCACAGTTTTCTCCAGCCTTCTCTCTGCTCTTTCAGCTTCAGTTATATGTACACACACACACACACGCACACATACGTGCGCAATTTTTCATTAATCATACGCCATGTTGCATCCACACAGGACTCGCTGCAATCACTGACTGCCAAGTGGCATTGCACACGGATTTTCCATGCCTCTGCACACGTTGCCCACTCAGAGCAAGAGTTTAAATGCTTGTCGTGGCAGAAGAGAGAGAGAGAGAGAGGGGGGAGAGGGTTTGGGGAAGCAGCACGTAAACATAAACACAAACACATATGCACATGTATTTAAATTCAATCGGAATATTTCTCTTATTTGATATTCCATAAACCCACTTTCAATTATTTCCGCAAAATAAAATTTAACATATTTTTCGGTATAAAAAAATATATTTTTCGAGAGCAAATATCGAAAAATGAAAATTTTATGCAAAAAGCGTACAAAATGCGAGCGAACAGTTATTCCTTGGCTGTCGACGATTAAATACCCTTACTTTCGTATAAGAGTCGCGTCATTTGAACTTAATTATGTAGTTTTTCGATGTTGATGAGATTTATTTTCATATTAGGAGTAACACGCGTAATTAGTTCGATTACGATAACTTCAAAAACAGATGAGTTTGTTAATCAAACGAGAAAGTAAGGATATCTTCGGCGGATTTGCAGATATCTGAAAATACTGAAGCTCGTAAATGCTGAGTTTGATGAAAATATCTTAGAAAAACGTAGCTAATTTTTCGAAACGCTACAATCCCGTGAATACTCTGTTCGGCGGACAGCGAACGTAGTTTCAGAAAGGTTTCAGAAAGGGTTCGCCTAAGGCTAGCTTCCTTTAGCATAGTTTTCACTGTACATTGATTAAATCGCTTTCAAAATTAGCTTCTCTATTTAAACACTAGCTGTCAATATTTGGCATGTGGTATTGCGAATTAGGTTTCTAATATTCGCAACGCCAAACAATAAAATCAAATTAAACGCACGCAATTATTAAAATATTGCCTTTATATTGGCTGCATACGTTTAGTTAAGCACGTTATTTAGCTAAACTGTCGCACTCTCTCTCTCTCACTCTCCGTCTCTCTCTCTCTCTCTTTTCAATGCACAATTTAGTAAATTGCACATGGTCTAAAAAAAAATGATACGTTCGCTCCTTAAACAGGTTATCTAAATTGCAAATTTTGCGGCGCGCGTAATTGAAAAACATAAACCGCCAGGCACAGCCGCATTTTCCCTCTTACACATTATACCTCTCGCCTCACCCCTCTCGCCTCGCCCCTCTCTCTCTCCCTCTCTTTCTCTCTCTCTCTGTTTCTCTCTCTCTCTGTTTCTCTCTCTCTCATCTTTCATCTCTTATGGCTGCCGTTCGCCATTTTAGTTATGCAGCATGGGCAGCAAATTAAATGAAAATGCCGCTAAAAATAGCTAGCGAATGAGTCGCCTGCTCTCGCCCCAGTCTCCCTCTCTCTCTCTCTCTGGCTAATGCAATTACAGTAGCGCAGTGTCAAAATGCCTCAATTTAGTGCAAAATGGCTGTCATCGATTTCCGCTTATATTCCGCTCTTATTCAATCATTTTTGTGCGTGTGTTGACGAAATCATTTCGAATGCGGTTCGATTTACACAACGTTATTTTGTTATTTCTCTCATCTCTTTTATGTATTTGACATTTTGGGTTATGCGTTACGAATTCCCAACCAAATATGCATTAATTTATTTGAGTGTGTGCGTATCCCTGTGTGTGTATGTGTATGTGTGTGTCCCTTGCTGACAACAACAACAAGATGAGTTCAGAAACAACATCGCTAACTGCCACATGAAGTTCAATATTTGCCCGCGTTAAACCGTAGATGTATTAACATAATGTGTCAGCACAAAAACCAGAGTGTGTGTGGGCACACATGACATGACCTATAGATATATGCGTGTATCTTGGGAGAGGTCATATAGCACAGTGGAACTGGGTTGGGTATATCAAGCGAGTGTAGAATTTAAATTTTTTTGTTCTTACTTATTAAAATGGGAAAGAATAAAATGTCGCAGATATATTTTTGTATCTTGGGAGCGGTCAGGAAGCAGGTTCATTAAAGGTATACTATATAAAAGTTCAAACTATTAGAAAAAAAATTAAATTCTATTAAAACAATGTAAAAGACTAAAGAATATTAATGAAAAAGTTTATGTGTGCCTCTATAGAAACTTAAAATTTTATTTTTATAATTCATAAATAATGAAAACTGGGAATAATAGGATGCCGAAGGTTAAGAACTCCTGTAAGCCATATGTACAAGTCATAGCTGGAGGAACTTTTATACAGAAGCCATATGTATATAGGGACCACATCATATAGAATTAGAATTAGCAGATAAGTTACGAGAATAGCAAAGTATATGCTGGGTCTTGCATATATGCTAGGAGAATAATTAGAACAGGCAAATTTTCTACTATATAGCTATATAATATAGTAGTCCGATATTCATACAATTTTGCCTATTATATAGAGACTATAGTGAAGATCTTAAATGCAAAATGAAGACAAGATATTTGGAGGAACAAAGACTTTCTTATAGAAGCTTTAAATTATACCCTGAACCCATTGAAAATGGATAAAAAGAGGATTAAGTTTTTTGTGGAAATGTATGTAACAGGCAGTTATGCTCTACTATGCCTAACACATTTCGTGACAGAATAATAATAAGCTAATAAATTAACTTTCAATATTTCTCTGCCTATTTTGATTAATTGTTTTTCGATTTCTGGAAACTGTGCGTTAACAGCTTCGCGCTGTGAGTTGTGCGAGTCGCGCAAATGTGCTTGTCGCTTGAAAAATATGACGACAACTGGCAACGGCGATCCAGACGCAGCCATTTTTCCAGCTGAAAGATCCCAATTGGCGAATACAGGCCCCAACCACTTCTTAACCTCGTCGCGGTCTCACAGCGCCACAGTCGTCTTCAGCCTGCCTGTCGCGTTCCATGGCTGTCAGTTGCTTGCAGCACAACGCTTCCGCTGCTTAAGCAACGTTCAAGCACACACCAACACACACATACACGCACACCAACACACTGAGTCTGAGGCATGTCACGTATGTTTGTGCCCAAGCATTCGCATAAACATTCCGTCACCATCTTGCGATAGCCTCCTGCCTCCTGCCAGTGTCTACTGCTCCTGGCTGATGGCTCCTGCCTTCTACTCCTGTCTTACGCTTTTGCCTCCTGCTCCTGGTTGTGGCACATCTCATATCCATCTGCACTGACAACACATTGGCATTGACGGCGCGCGCGTCGTTTGTGTTAAATGTCAGCGCTGTGGCAGGGCAGGTCCCTGGGCTGGGGTCACAGCAATTGACCTTCCATTCATCACAACAGCCACTGCCAGTGGCATACGCTTTGGCTCTGGTTGTGGCTCTGGCGCATATTGTTTACAAAGGCAAACTCTATTGATGTTTACAAAATTCATTTATTGATTACGGCAGACGCCACACGAAAGTTTTTGGTTACGAAAACAACACAAGCGAATTTTGGGTTTCTGGGATGGGTTTTGGGTCATGGGTTTCGGCTCTGTAATTATCCACTCAAATGAGGCTGAAAAACAGCTGAAGCAGAGCTGTAACTGCTGTCAAGTCCTTTTATCTGGCGTCTTCTGTTAGTTAATGATGAGTGCTTCGAGTTTTTCCATATGACGACTTCCGCTTCCCATTTTTACGCACCCTGTGCCCATTGAAAGGGCGAGAAGGGGTATAATGTTGATGTAAATGTATGTCACAGGCAGAAGAAGGCACTTTTGAATATACAAAGTATATATATATATATCTTATATATCATATATCGACTCAATCCAGCCCTGTTTTTTTGTGCGTTTGTGTGAAAGTTGACTTACATAAATGTTCTCGTATAGTATTAGCAAAAGAAGTTTATTTCTTTATTTCTCGATTTTTTTCACATTTTCATAGTATCGATAAATATCGATTTTTAAATAAGGTTTTTATGGAATTACTCGAAGACTATAAGAGTTAGAGACAACAAATTTGGGATATGGATTTTCGTAAAATGTACACAGAATCAAAATATTTCACTTTTCAAATACCTCTCCCCGTCACATTCAAAACGTATAATAAAAAGTATTTTTGGAGGCAGGATCTTGGGCTTTGGCATATACACATATGTGTGTGCCATATTCAATCCCTGAATATTTTATTAGGATCGGTATGTAAACATTCGGGAATGCATTTGTACGCTTGTGTATGTGTGTTTTTGTATATATATATTAATATATGAAATACGTATGTGAACAAAAGGAAACTAATTTTTTGTAAGAGCAGCCTGGCGCTGAATACAGGGCATTTGTTAGTCGTGTACTCCCGACTAGAGCACTTTAACTTGTCTTTTTTTTTGTTGTTTTTAAGCCTTTTTGGTTGGCAGCCAAATAACTGTAAATAAGCAGGTTGTCGCGGAATGCGACAACAGTTGTTGTCGTCGTCTCCTGGCGCTCGTGTCCTTCGTTTGAGGCAAATTTGCTTGGATGTTGCCTTCACACAAAAGGCAACAAATGAAAGACAAAAATATTTTGTAATGAAAGGACTTGAGAAATATAATAAATAATGACAAGTCCCCAAGCAAAGTGAAATGCAACCATGAGTAAGGCAGAGTCCCAGCGACCCCCGCTCCTCCCCAGCTCTGGCTTTTCACTCACATTTCCTCGCTGCTGCTGCTGCTCGTTGTTGATGTGCCTTTAAAGCACAATGACAATTAGAAAATCTTTGGCACTGCATAAAAAAGGGGTTTCCATCTCGTGTTTTCGCAAGTGCTCATTTCGAGAATTTTGTTGCCTGCCTTTTGGCGTGAAAAATGAGCTGCAAGGCTAGATAGCCTAAAGGAAAACAAAACGAGGTAAATTTCTTTTCAGTTGCATTTGAGCGTGCAAAAGATTTATGCTTGGGTCTTGTTTTTCATTATATTTTGCCATTTGCAAATCACAATGATGATCCGATTGTTTGGAAATCTGTGCCACGTTTTTCATTTGACGCGAATTCAGCTTAGCAGCTTTTGCACTCCGACTAAAATTGGGTACTTGTTGGTAATAAATACAAAATGTCATCGAATTATGCTTTGAAACATTTTGTTGCAGTAAATTTCTGCTAAATACGTTGCTGGATTGCGATTTCAACATGAAATAATTTCTTATATTGAGCTCTTTTAACATGTAATTATAACTAATATATAATTTATTAAAATTTTCTACTAAATGTTGCCTAAAAATATTTTTTTAAGTGTTAAATTATTTAAATATTTTGATCCCATGCCTTCTCAATATTATTGTTACAAATAAAAAATTTAAGAAATGAAAATAATAAATCGGATTATTTAAATTTTGTATCGCCAAAAATTGTCAGAGATTAAAAACAAGCAACATTTAAATATAATGCAAAAGTTAAGAATCAAAAGCATATTTGTAAATGAAAATGAATTTGAATAAAATTTGTGTTTTAGTATAACTTTTTGCTGAGCACACAACAAGTGCCTTCATTTTGATAAAGCAATCAAAAAACATTTACTAAATTATTCAAACTTATCTAAAGAGCCGAAACACACAAAAAAAAAAACAAAAACAGAAACATGCTGACAACATGAAAACACAAACACGACATAAAATGCAAAACATGAAAACCATTTTATGATGAAATCCAAACAAAAAGCCCAATTTAAAATGCAACCAACTGGCATATATGTATATGTATATATGTGTATGCATGTGTGTTTGTGTGTGTGCAAATACTCACTATAACACAAGGAAAATGCGTGCTGCTCATGAGAGAAAGTCTCTTCCTCATCCCTTGCCTGGTTTAACTGTTGCAATCGCTGATGAAATTAATTAATTGCTTTGCCTGTCGCTGGCAATTTGCCACGCCCACGCACCAAACCATCGAAAACTATAAATTCAATTTGCCTTATATGCATTATATATATTTGGTGTCCTTTTCTTTGAGAATTTTAACGCTGGCGCGGCACAAGACGCAGAGAGAAGGATGGAGAGAGAGAGAGAGAGAGGGCCAAGTCAGCAGCCAAGGAAGCCAAAGTAACTTTTGCCATGGCCCGAAAATCCTTTTTTAATTAAATTTTCTGTACATTTTGCAGTTTTTAGGTTTGAGTAGACAACGAACCGAACGCCTCATATATGACAAGCAAGTCCTTTGACTTCGCCGCGCTCTCTCTCATTCGGTATTTCTCCCTTTCTCTGTCTCTTGCCAAGTCTCCCAGCTGAGGCTTCTCGCAGTCTGTGACTGTAACCAAAGACAAAGTTTTAGCCCGGCTGCATTCTGGTTGCTCCTCTTCCCATTGTTGTTGTTGTTGTTGTTGTTTTCTGTCAACTTAATCCAATTACATGCACACGTACTACTCGACTTGCCATAAAGTACATATGAGCGTAGTTTGCACTTTGATTTTGGTCTCGCCTCTTGCAGCTGCCCAACTTGGCTCATAGTCCCACCACGATAATAATGCAATTGATAAGCGAGAATTGTATCGAGATTACGTAGAGTATTCTCTGAGGTAAGCGAGCGTGTGATAAGCTATCATGTATCATGTTTCTAAGAGTAGCTATATGATATCTACTCTAAATTCTTTTTTTTTTGTTAAACTGAGCAACAACTTAAAAAAGATTAACACAAAACACATTTGATAAAATATATGTCATCTGATTTGATAAATATACATGGTAAATTAACATGAGTATTCATCATCGAAATTAACAGTTGAACAATTTATCAATATTTATCGATGCGAATATTAGATAAGTTATATCTCCTATATATATTAATTACTATATAATAACTGTTAATCCTGTTGTTTGTTTATCGTCCGATCGGTTTAAAACTCATTAACAAAAATCTTGGAGACCATTAATTTTATGCGTGCCACGGACAAGGCCGGGGTATACCCGCTAGTATCCTACATAGACACAGGTCTAAATTTCCCCTTCCTATAACTCGGCGAAAACTCAACCGATTTTCACGATATTCGGATATTTCTTCATGGTTTTGCCTCTAGTTTAATTTGGCATTTAAATATGGCATCATATTTTTTGATCGAAATTCATGTCCATATTTTACCCTCTGGAATCGGATATAGAGATGGGTCTAAATTTCCCATTCCCACAACTCAGTCAAAAATCAACCAATTTTCATAAGGTTTGGCTTTTTATTCACAGTTTTGCCTCTTGTTCAATTTGGCATTTAAATATGGCATCATATTTTTTGGTCGAAATTCATGTCCAAATGTTACCCTCTGGAATCGGATATAGAGATGGGTCTAAATTTCCCATTCCCATAACTCGGCGAAAACTCAACCGATTTTCACGATATTCGGATATTTCTTCATGGTTTTGCCTCTAGTTTAATTTGGCATTTAAATATGGCATCATATTTTTTGATCGAAATTCATGTCCAAATTTTACCCTCTGGAATCGGATATAGAGATGGGTCTAAATTTCCCATTCCCACAACTCAGTCAAAAATCAACCAATTTTCATAAGGTTTGGCTTTTTATTCACAGTTTTGCCTCTTGTTCAATTTGGCATTTAAATCTGGCAACATATTTTTTGGTCGAAATTCATGTCCAAATGTTACCCTCTGGAATCGGATATAGAGATGGGTCTTAATTTCCCATTCCCATAACTCAGTCAAAACTCAACCGATTTTCACGAGATTTGGGTTTCTCCTAATGGCTTTGCCTTTAGATTAATTTGGCATTTAAACCTGGCAACATATTTTTTGGTCGAAATTCATGTCCAAATGTTACCCTCTGGAATCGGATATAGAGAAGGGTCTAAATTTCCCATTCCCATAACTCCGTCAAAAATCAACCAATTTTCATAAGGTTTGGCTTTTTATTCATAGTTTTGCCTCTAGTTTAATTTGGCAGTTAAATCTGACAACATATTTTTTGGTCGAAATTCATGTCCAAATGTTACCCTCTGGAATCGGGTATAGAGATGGGTCTAAATTTCCCCTTCCTATAACTCGGCGAAAACTCAACCGATTTTCACGATATTTGGATATTTCTTCATGGTTTTGCCTCCAGTTTAATTTGGCATTCAAATATGGCAACATATTTTTTGGTCGAAATTCATGTCCAAATGTTACCCTCTGGAATCGGATATAGAGAAGGGTCTAAATTTCCCATTCCCATAACTCCGTCAAAAATCAACCAATTTTCATAAGGTTTGGCTTTTTATTCATAGTTTTGCCTCTAGTTTAATTTGGCATTTAAATCTAACAACATTTTTTTTTGTCGAAATTCATGTCCAAATGTTACCCTCTGGAATCGGATATAGAGAAGGGTCTAAATTTCCCATTCCCATAACTCAGTCAAAAATCAACCAATTTTCATAAGGTTTGGCTTTTTATTCAAAGTTTTGCCTCTAGTTTAATTTGACATTTAAATCTAACAACATATTTTTTGGTCGAAATTCATGTCCAAATGTTACCCTCTGGAATCGGATATAGAGATGGGTCTAAATTTCCCATTCCCATAACTCAGTCAAAACTCAACCGATTTTCACGATATTTGGATATTTCTTCATGGTTTTGCCTCTAGTTTAATTTGGCATTTAAATCTGACAACATATTTTTTGGTCAAATTCAAGTCCAAATGTTACCCTCTGGAATCGGATATAGAGAAGGGTCTAAATTTCCCATTCCCATAACTCAGTCAAAAATCAACCAATTTTCATAAGGTTTGGCTTTTTCTTCATAGTTTTGCCTCTAGTTTAATTTGTCATTTAAATCTGACAACATATTTTTTGGTCGAAATTCATGTCCAAATGTTACCCTCTGGAATCGGGTTAGAGATGGGTCTAAATTACCCATTCCCATAACTCAGTCAAAAATCAACCAATTTTCATAAGGTTTGGCTTTTTATTCAAAGTTTTGCCTCTAGTTCAATTTGGCATTTAAATCTAACAACATATTTTTTGGTCGAAATTCATGTCCAAATGTTACCCTCTGGAATCGGATATAGAGATGGGTCTAAATTTCCCATTCCCATAACTCAGTCAAAACTCAACCGATTTTCACGAGATTTGGGTTTTTCCTAATGGTTTTGCCTCTTGTTTAATTTGGCATTTAAATCTAGAAACATATTTTTTAGTCAAAATTCAAATCAAAATATGGGCCCCTAAAATCGATTATAGACATGGGTCTAAATTTCCCATTCTTATAACTCGACCACAACTCAACCGATTTCACGATATTTGGTTGTTTCTTCATGGTTTTGCCTCTAGTTTAATTTGGCATTTAAATCTGGCAACATATTTTTTGGTCGAAATTGTTTTTAAGGTTTTGACCAATTTGCTTCAAACTTATTTTCAAAGCTCTACATAAGATCTGAGTACGTTTTTCGGCGATTTGGGAAATTTCGCCCGCAACAGTGGTAAATTGGCGGAAAATGGTTGCATGAAAGTTTTTTGTTTACCATCCGATCGGATGGAAGAATTTGTTTTATACATACGGGCAAGGCCGGGGTATACCCGCAAGTACATATATATTTATATATAGTTTTTGGTTCATTTACAAGAGCATAGAACAAGAGCAATAATATACCATCACATTACATGATAGCTCTTACTTACAGCATTGTTGCTCTCCGTGTACAACATGATCTCATTATCTGTGTCGCTCTCCCCCGATCTCTCTCTCTTCCTCTCTGTCTCCCTCTCCTTCTCGCTCTCTGCAGACTTATCTGCGGCTTATCAGTGGGTGACCTGCTGTGCAAATTGTGCAGGCGCTGCTGAAGCCAACGATCATAGAGAGACAGAGAGCGAAACAGCGAGAGACAGCGAGAGAGAGTTGTTCTTTTAGACAACCCAGCTTATTAACTCGATTAGCAGATTGTTGAATACCCTGTGAATAGGGTTATAAACAGGTAGTTTAAATATATGCCTTTTAACATTTGATATTAAAATTATTTGCATTTAATAGAAATAATTGGAGGGTCTATTTGAGCTACTTATGAGCCAGTTTATCTAATGCTTTCAATTTAAAATATCGTGTTCAAAAATAATTATGAAATGAAATGAAAATGATTGTGTGTATGGCTATTACAAGAATCTAACCGTTCTATCATCCGCAGTCTTCACTCAAGCCTTGTTCCCTTTTCAAAGCCTTAACTTGTTGAGAACTACAAGCGTCAAGCAACGTAAGAGAAGAGCTCAAGCCGGCCAGCTTAATATAAGTATTTATATTAAAAAATGTCACTAAAAGGCATTGTCAAAACCAAAAATGTTATATAGCAAAGTTACAATTATTTAAACAAAATAATTACTTCTGCTAATACTATCTTTTCAAAATTCATTCCTAGTCCTTATTGAAGAACTATAATGAGTAAATGTAGATTTGGTCTAGACTGAAATTTGCCCCTATTTTTTTTCAGTATACAATTTCTGATTTTGTAATATTTGAATAACCTTTTATTTTGGAATAAAATGTTTTTTTTTAAGGATATCTGTCAGTCGCAATTCCATTAACCTGTTCTATTTTCTTGTCTTATCTCTCTGGCATTGGAAAAATAAACCAGATGCTGCTCTGTTGCTTTGGTTAAGCTGAAACTGTTAAACGCAGCTAAAGCAGACGCGTTATCAGTGCGCTCTTCACTACATACTGCCCCCGCCCCACCGACCCGCCTCTCACTCTCCCTGTCTCTGTCTGTCTCCCTCTCGCTTTGTCTCTGTGTAGCATTTATGAGCATGACGTGCATTTTTATGATGTGAGCGCACGGTGGGACGCACGCTCGAATCTTTTTTATGTTATTTATAAAAAACGAACCGCTTGTATTGAATGGATGCTGGCGCTGTGTTCACTTCCTCTCGCTGCCCCGAGCTTAGTGGCGTTTATTTATTTTTTGCAGTCGAAACTGTGTGACACTCGCGTCCGGTATGCGCCGGCGGAAGCAAAATTAATTACAAAATACTCATAATTTTGCCATTTTATTCAAACGCTGACATCCACTCAATTGCAGACGTCCAGCGAAGCGCACACAGCGGGCGACCTGACAGCAACAGCGACAGCAGCAGCAACAACAACAACAGCAACAGTTGCAGGCGTAACAGCAGCAACAGCAGCAGCAGCAGCGACCGCAACAGCAGCTGCCCCAACGCCCATCACAGAAATTGAACAACTGCAGCAGGCGCTGCTCGAGAGGCAAACGCAACTGTACGCTTTGGAGACGGCCTGTCTGAGGGAAACGGAGCGCCAAGTGGAGCTAGAGGACAGTGTGATTGCGTGGCAGGATAAATACGATCGTCTGTACGAGTCGCACAAACGTGTTCAAAAGGTCAATCAGGGTCTGGAGGATAAAATGCTCAAGCTGGTCGATCGCAATACAAACGAGCGGGCACAGCTCACCAGCGATGTGGCAACGCTCAGCGTACGATTGGCCCAGGCGAACTTTAACATTGCCAAGCTGCAGAGGGAAATTGTGAGTACAACAAAAAAACCCAAGACTATTTAATACAATGGAGTAATTAGTAATATTACAAGGTTGCTGTAGATCAGATTTGTGTTCTATACTTAAAGCAAAGTACATAGTGATGGGACATTGAACAAATATCGATTAATCGAAAGTGAATTCGATAAAAACAGTGTTGTTAAGCTAAAGATTTTATTTCGTTTAGAAAGCGGGGAGAGTTTAACTCGAAATATCAGAAAAATTTCCATTTCAAAGAAAACATTTTTAGGTTCATGGCAATTTTGCTAAATTAGGCAACAATTTGTTTGATTAAAAAAAGTACGAAACTAATGTCAGATTAAAGTTGTGCAAAATTGTTCTCAAGTTCTTGGCAAAGTTAACAAGCACTTTAACAGCAACTATACAGATCATAGAAAACAACAATAAAAATGATTGCCTATTAAAACTTTCTCTAATGCTGAAAAGTTTTTAATATTCTCGCTAAGTAAGAACCTAAACAGTTTTTGAAATATGTACAAGCTCTTTATTTAAATGAATTATTTTGCACACTACTTTGCCAGCTATTACACATGTTGTGCACGCAAACACACACACACACACACATAATTCTAATGTGTGTTGCGCAAAACCAAAACCATTCTCATGCTTTGTTAATTAGTGTAGCGTGTAAAACCGGTGAGTGCCGCAGCCAAATTGTAATGAGCTTTTCACCAGGATGCTGGAAAAACGCATCGAGTTCGGTTTTGTGCAGCAGCTCCCGTAAGGCTGCCCAACTAATTGTCGGCTAACTTTTTGCGTGGAGAGAGGGTAGGGTGAGGGTTCGGTTTGCCGGTGGGAGGTGGGGCATGAAAAATTGTTAGCTGCGCAACTTTAAGCTGCTGCAAGTCGCTTAGTAGAGCTAAACAAATGCAAGGCGGCAAAGCGTTAAAAACTAGAAACTTTTCCAATTCACTTTGTTTTTTGCCTGCTTTTTGTATATTTCGAAGCCAAACACGAAAAATATCTGCGCTAAAGTTTTCAATTAAGGCAAACAGTAAAACGCCATCGGGCGAAATGCAATTCAGCTGCTCCAGCCAATATAGGCGGAACGGCGGGATGATGGTGGGGCCGAGGAGGTAGACAGACCTAGGAAGCCTTTTAACGCACTTTACTATAACCGGGGCTGGCGAGGTGTTTGTGCAGGCACTAGCCCATGTTGGAAACAATTAGCGACCCATTGGCCAAAAGAGAATCGAAAAAGTTGAGAAAATGGTTAAATGTTGCCACCAAAGTTGGGGACACACCATTGCTACATAGCTGGCCAGCTAATATCAACAGAGTGCGAACCAAGGGCAGCTGCATTTGTTTTTATTAACTTGTTTACGTGCCTTTGTCTTTGGCTCAACTGTTTGCGCAAATTGATACTTAAAAAAGGACATTTCCACCTTTTAAAAACTTCTTCGGCTTGTCCTCTTGCACGGATTTGCTTTGCTGTTGGGAATGCAGTGCTATTTAAGCTATGGCCAGAGTATTCCCTTTGGCCAGTAGGGGGTAGCTGAGCTGTTTGTTGTGTCTACAAATGTCTAGCTAATATTACTCGGCTTTACCCGAATCAACAGTTTTAAATTTAAGCGTTACGTTTCACGCATTTTCCACCGTTGGGCAAGTATAGCTCTAATACGGTCGCTTAAAATTTCAACTTTTCACTATAATTTTCCATGTTTATTTGTGCATGGATTTTCTTCAATCGCGAAAACTACAATCGATTAATTTTTTATCTACAGCTTTTAATTAGAGTTCGAAATCGATCAGTTGCAATTAAAACTAACCACCAAGTATATCACTCAACTTCCAACTTTATTTAAGCCTAACGTTCCACGCGTTTACCGCCAATGACCGTGAATTATTCTCAAAATTAGTGAAACCAGACCCAATTAATTTATTAAGTGCAGTTTGAAGTCTTCAGCTCTTCACTAACTTTACCTTCATCCATGAATTTTCTATAGTCGGGGAAATCGAAACCGATTGGAAATTAAACTATTCACAGTCTATCACTTTGCTTTCATCTTTTATTAAGCTTTCCGTAATCCGCCAGTTGGCGTGGATTTGCTAAAATCGGTGAAACCATAAGCTATATAATAATATGTACAGCTTTAAAATCAAGCTCGTTCGGTTTACATTTAAAATTGGCAACAACATTTTTCACTAATTTTCCACCCCGGGGTGTGAATTCGATTGGCTTGCGTACACTTAGCATGACGCATTTTGTTTTTTTGGCAAGCGTATATGGATTATCGTTTATGCTTTGCTGTTGCTTTCTTCTTTTGTTGTCTGTTGTCGCTGCTTCGTGCGTTTGGGGCCTGGCGACAATGTCAATAACCTTTTGTCGTATATTTCGTTTTCCTGGTGGCAAGGCGGCGGCCACCCACTTGGCCGGATGAAAAATCAGCACTTGGTCATGGACTACCGCTGCGTCACGTGCCAGGGCGAATTCTCTGTCGCCCTCTCTCGATCTGTCTCTCTCGCTCCCGCTATCATACTCTATATCTCACTTGCTCTATCTGCATCCTGTGCACCTTTTGGCATGCCTTGGCCATGGTTCGTTAATCTGCCGCTGGCTTTTTGCATGATAGCTTGGCATTTCCGTTGCAAAACACTTAGCCGTATGCCGTAGTCCTGTCTGTATTCTGTGGCCGCTTTGAATAGAGGGGGCGGCGGCTGTGTCCTGTAATCGCTTGCCATCCTTGACTGTTGTTGTCGACTGTTATTGTTTACTGTTCAGGCTGTATGCAAAAGGGATAAAACTTTAGCGCGCTTTTACTCTCAAATACCCTGTACTAAGCTATTGGTTAAGTCTCTTAAAAGTATTAGGTTTTTCTTTTCGCACAAGTAGGAAGCCTGCTTAGCGATCACTGAGCTAAACAATAAAAGAGTATAACGATTTCTGAGAAAAGTTTTAATATGCCTGCGAGTAGTAGTAGGAAAATGAGGGGAAAGTGTATTTTCTCTTTCTGTTTTAAGCGCTGAATTAAGTAAAAACGTTAATTAAAATTAAAGTTTTGTATTTGATGCAAGAAATGTTACACTTGTTCAAAGAGCGCTTATTTGAACTTAAGTAGAAATTATACTAAATTCAAGAATTTCCATCTCGATTTCGGCTCAAAACCTTAAGAATATTTTGTTAGGGAATCAGTTACGAAAGTTTCTCGAATTTGCCTGCCGTTTATCTCTCAGTGTATTTTCTGTATAAATAAAGAAAAATGTATTAAATTAAGACAATATCACAGGAGAATAATTAAATTTTTAAGAGATTGTAAAGCTATTTTAGAGCTTTGCTGTTAGCATTGTTAACTTATTATTTAAATAGCAACCTTATCAAGATAGTTATCATACAAAGTTTGCGAGAACGCAAGATAGTTGAGTTGTAAATTATGTGCTAGACAAAAGACTGTGCCAGATATTATTTCTGCCTAGCACACATGCTCTGTTCTCGACCAAAATTCTAGGGTATTTAGCTGCATATGACGGTGCTCGTGCCGCACTGGCATACTCTTCGGTTCGTTTTGAATATTTGAAACGTCCATGCTGCCATTGTGATTCACCCATAAACGGGAGCCATCCATTGTAATTCCCACTTGCATTAAATGCCAGAGTAATTGTAAATATGCTGCGGCACTCACCGGCGTCCCGGAGCGTTGCAATTGGAGCAGATAAAATGCAAGCACACAGTTCACGTGGCAATCGCACAGCTCATGCCCATCAACAAATTCTTTCCCTTTCTTTTGCCCGGGCACAGGTAAAAACTGGTGTAATTAATGTTACTTGCCTGGCGGCATCTGTTTTGAGTGTTCGCGTTGCTCACTTTTTCGAGTCAAGACGCTGCCTCATTGTCAGCTTCCATTTCAATGCGTTGCCCGAAACTTTTGGGACGCCCTGTGCAACGGTGCGTATAAGTGATTGCATTCTAGACCTGTGCCTGACTCCGACTCCTACTATTCGTGCTCCCGTGTCTGCCGCAACTCAAGTCGAATGCTCAACTTTGCCGGGCTTAGGCATCGCTGCTGGCTGCTTGTTTTGGGCCAGTGTGCTTAATTTCTTAAAAGTTATTTACATATTTGCCTGATGTGGTTTTCCTAACTAAGCGAGCGAGACTTAGTCGGGCTTGTCGACTTGTGGGCGTGGCATCAGCGCTACATTCTTGTTGACTGATGGCTTTGGAGTCTTGCCGGCTGTTGGCATGGGATTTGTGAGTTGAGGTAAACTGCTATTTGAGGCCAATATTAGAGTTTCGAATTAGCTTTATCTAAGCGCAAGCAAATGGGCAAAGTGTGGTTGAAACAATTCCGAAAGTTTTGTTTTGTTTAGGGTAAAAGTCAAACCGCTTTCAGTCCTATTTTCTGCTGCCTATCCTCTCTGACAAACTTGCTCTCCGTCTTCCCTTTTCTCTATTTCTTTGTCTCTCTCTTTCGATCACTCTTTTTCTCTCTCTCCTTCTGTCCACTCACGCGCTCACATCGCATCTATTTCCTCTCTTATACAAAACCGCCGCTCTATGCGATTTTCACAAATTCAAGTAGCCCTAAAAAATTCAGTTATCGGATTTTAAATAGTTTTCAATTATAAGCTAGCAGCATCCACACGTTCTTTGTCTCTCTCTCTCTCTCTCTCTCTCTCTCTCTCTCTCTCTCTCTCTCTTCCTCTCTCTCTCTCTTCCTCTCTCTCTCTCTCTCTCTCTTCCTCTCTCTCTCTCTCTCTCTTTCTCACTCCCTCCCATCTCATTCAATTCTGGCTTAGTTTAGTTTATGGAGATCCTATCCAAACACTCCCTAGCTATTTACACAGACTTTGAAAACTATTTGCTATCGTATAAATCTGAACATGTTTGGGGCCTTTATAAGAACTCTATACGAAAATCAAATGAAACCAAATCAAACAACGAACAGCATGGAACATTCATAGTTTTCCTAATCCCACTGAACCTACCTTGTTTTTAATTTCCCTGCACAAACATTGAATGGGTTCCGGTTGCATGTCAAATGAAGTAAAACAATAACAGACCCGGAAAATATGCGGCCAAAACTGCACCCAGAATAAAACCAGAAAGCACAACCAAATTGTACAAAAGTTGATAAATTACTGAGAGAACGAGAGAGAGGGGAAAGAGAGAGAGAGAAGTGTAAAAATTGTTTCATATTACAGCAATAACGTTGCGGAAAATCAGAACTGAACTGTTCTTTCGCCATGATATGAATCGCTCGCTTTTTTGCTGCTGCTGTTTGTCTTTTGCAGCTGTTGAAATAAAAAACGAATGGTAAAAAATGTTAAGCGACCGGCGGGAAAAAATTCAAAAAAATTACCTAAAAGAAAAACAGAAAGGCAGCGCCCCAAGTAAATAAAAACCAAGGCAACCATGCGGGGTATGCGCATACACCGCAACCTGCTGTACATTCGACCAAACTTCTGGTCTATAAATGTCTACCTATACGAACACATTTGCATATCGCAAACACTCACACACACACACAAACACTCACAGGCACAGGCACACGTGCAGACAGGCTCGCACACACATATACTAAGATAGATAGCGGCCATTGTTCTGCAGCTCCAGTTTTTTATGCTACAGTCTTTACACGCTTCTAAAGGATATAATGACTGTGTTATTAACTACGTAACGCACAGGGGGCAATGACTATGTGCTTTGCCTTGCCACTATCCCTTCCAATTTGATTGGGGATTGCTTTTGAAGGGCGTTAACTGTTATATTGACCCCTGTTATATAATCGAAGGGGAGTTTTATTAGTCTATTGGGGTTTAAACAAATAAAGGTTTCTATATATTAAATTCTTTAAAATATACTGCAAAAAGTCAAAAGTCAGTACTTTTTTTGCCTTTCAAAATATTTATTTGGGCTCATATATAAAACTAGAAGAAATTATAAAAATTATTATTGTAATATAATTACTCTTGATACCAATTCATTCATTAATATTCCTTTTCTTCGTAAACAATAACATATTAAATAAGCATATATAAAAATGGAGAGTTGCTGCTACAATTTGAGCCGGCGACCTCTCGCTTGCTTGGCCCGACGCTCATTTTATCGATTTCTACTCTAATTTGCTAGATCTGAAAAAAATGCCCTTGTTAGAGTGTCAGGCATTCGTTGCTGCCCTGTCACACTGGCAACTTGTTATGCCTTTTTCCCTTTTAAGTGGCAGACTGTTGCTTTTTTGGCTCTTTTGTTGGGTGAGCAAGCCAACCTGGGCGGCATTTCATTTCTGGCGAACAAATCGATATTTTAAGCATTTTAATGTCTGCGCCAAGCGCAAAATGTTGGCGCCAGTTTCTGGCCCAGACCCAGGCCCGAGCTGAGGCACAGGCCGACTGAGTGTCCATGTCCATGTCCATGCCCGTTTCCGTATCCGTATTCGTATTCGTGTTGCCAGTTTCCTGGTATACACACACAGCATATACCCTTATGCTTGGCCATAATGTGCGCCACCAGCCCAGAGCTGGTAACATGTGCACCTCATATTTTTCTGCAATTAGCCTTAATTTAGTGTATCAATCATGATAAAAAGCAGCAACAAATAAGGCGACTTCACTTATTTTTAGAGTGCTCCCCGAAACCATGTTCAAGTATATACATATTTTTAGCCGCCACCCGCACAGAAGCCAAATGCAGTGTGTGTTAGTTTAAGAGCCATTTAAGCTGAGCCATTGTGCTACCAACGGAGATTCGGACTGTGAAGTGGGCTCAAGTGTGGGTTGATTGTATTTTGCATGCCAAAAAAAACATTGGAGCAGTTGGCCGCAGGGTGGGCCACAAATTAATGGCACAGTAGAGTGAAAACATTCAGAGTACACTTTATTCAAATGTAGCCAATTTTAACTAAAAGGTAGCTAATGTTTTGCTATGTACCCAAAATTTTAGTGGGGTTAGGTTTTTGAGTGCCAGCTTCAGTTGGTTCGTATAAATATTATTAAGCAAGGGTTAGGGTTAAATTAGCCAAACGCAAAGCTAATTTAATTTGTTTTATTCAATTCGAATCTAAAACAATTAATGAAAATGAAAATAGATTCAAACATGACAATCTGAGTTATGGAAATCAAAAGTCTAGGAACAGATTTGAATATAGGTTTCAAATATTTTTGTCTTAAACTATTATTCATAAAAAATTTGAAAAAATTGTTTTTTAAGCAATTCCCTTTTTATACCCTGAACCCATTAAAAATGGGTAAACAGGGTATAATGTATTGTGCAAATGTATGTAACAGGCAGAAGGAAGCATCTCCGACCCCATAAAGTATATATATTCTTGATCAGCCTCAATAGCCGAGTCGATCTAGCCATGTCCGTCTGTCTGTCTGTCCGTCTGTCCATATGTATGATCGCAAGGATCTCAGAAACTATAAGAAATTTTAGCTGTAGGTCCTCCTAGTGCCCGCGCAGATCGAGTTTGTTTCCGATATTCGATAACTTGCCCTGTTTCCAAGTAATCGATAAAAATCGATATCGAAATTCTGTTTTTTGGGTAATTTCGGTAAATAATATGAGCTAGAGTCACCAAACTTCACATGTAGCTTCAATAATAGTATATGTATATCAAGTATCTTTCATTTTTTACCTATCGCCTGTTGGAAGAAGAGGGTTCAGGGTATCCCCTAGTCGGGAGCTACCGACTAGAACCTCTTACTTGTTTTTCTTTATTTGACAAGAATTATGACAAAAATAAAGGAATTATGTTCAATTTGAAGTGGAGAATAAATCTAAAGAGCTGGTCAAAACCAAGATGACCTTCATGCCTGTAATTCATTTAGGTTTCGGCTACTTTTGAAGTTCAAAAGGCGTAATACTACAACAACAAAAACTCGAAAATGTTTTATAATAAAATGAACAAAATTGAGATGCAAAATCTGAAAGAAAAACAAGCAGCATTCAGCCAGAAATTGATTGAGTTTCGAATAGGCAGCGCCAGCCTTTCGCTTTGTCGTGATATAAATTTTTTTTAAAGCAAACAGGGCTTAAATATTGAATTTTTGCTGAATATTGGCAAAAATGCATGTACAGCAAGCGGCAAAGGCAGTGAAAATTTTTGAATTTTGTTCAGCTTTTGTATCGGATTAATGGAAACAATGACCGTAGCAGGCATTTGCCACAATTCTGGCTCCCATGGCAGCCATTCAGGTTTTGATGATGCTTTCACAGGCGTCCTACGCAGCCGCTCCGCCCCGCCCCGCTCTTGACTGTTGACAGGCAAATGCAATTGAGCAGCCTGACCGGGAAAATATGTGGGGCGGGCCCCGCCCCCCAACACAACAATTTGTTGTTAGTTGAGGCACAGAAAATACAAACATCAAAAATTTTACTGCACGTGGCAAACAATTTTAGATTTTTGGAGCGTTGTTTGCAACCAACGAAAAGCTGAAAACCAAACAAAATGGAAAAATATATATATACAAAAATGTAGCAAAGGGTGTTGCTTGTTAGTGCATGTGTGTGTGTGTGTGTGTGTGTGTGGGTGTGTGTGGCATTAGTGGTGTGTAGCTTACAACGCAGCTCACATAAAACTTTAATATGGCCGTCGATGCGAGTTTTGCTCAGAGAGTCGCAGACCCTCAAGTGCACCAAGTGCGTGTGTATGTGTGTGTTCCTGTGTGTGTCTGAGTGCAGCTCCGCACTGCAGTTATGCAATTTTCATATTGAAGTTTTGCGCTGTGGGAAAGACGGGTCGGAGCCATGTCGCACGCAGTTGCAGTCGAGTTTGATGCGCGCCATTAGCCGGGAGCTTTTTAATTTGCAATATGCGTAAAAATTTGTTATGGACTTAAATCAAGTGTCAACAGATCTAACAAAATGCCACGCTCGCTTACCCATCTATATAGTTTGTTTTCTTTTTGGCCATTTGTCAAGTTTAACGCGGCGTATGCGTAATATTTATGCATGTTAGCTCTTTGAGTGTGGCGCATCGGCTCGAATATTCGTCTGCACTTGATATATGCACATTGAATTGCCAGCGAGTAACACGTCAGCCACGCAAATCAGCAATATATCATTTGTCTGCTTCTTGCGCTTTGTCTTTTCTCCACTCTCAACTCCCCTGTCACTCTTTCTCACGCTGGTTCCTCTTAAGTGGCATGCAAAATAAAAAAAAGAAGTTAACGTCAGTCAGACAGAAGAGAACAGGCAACAGCCTGGCAGCTAGGCAAATGCAGTAGTCCGTTCGTCTTATCGTTTCTATCGCAACGCCTTTTTTTCCTGCTGTCTTTTACTTTATATACCCTTTATCCATTCGAAATGCGTAAACAAAAAGGGTGTATTGGTTTTGTGCATGTGCAAAAGCTGAATGGACGCACCTTCGATTCTTTCTTAAAGCATATGTATTTTTGATAAGCATACAAAAATATGGATCCATCTGTATGTATGCTTCGATCTTGAAAACTATAAGAGGGCCAGAGGCTTATAATTTAATATATTTTAAAGATTTATAGAACTGCAGATATGGAAACTACCTTAAAACCTATTTCACTTTTTAGATATCTAATTCATTTCCTTCTAAAATAAAATAGAATAAAAAAATGCCTAAAGAATAGACTTTAGCTTTCGTATGTACATATATTTGGTTGCCATATTTAAACACTAAAAATCGAATAAGGATCGGACTATAAGCTCCGAAGTTAATAAAGCATGTATTCCCCATGGTGCGGGGCTAGGGGAAGAAGAAGCACAGGCACAGGTATATACGTATAAAAGGATTGTCGAATGTCAGCTTAGGCTAAATACAGGGTATTTTGGAGTCGTATTATACCGGCTAAGTAATCTTACTTGTTTTCTCTTTTTTTTTTTTGTTTTTATTAGTTTCCTGACAGTGGTTCACTTTACGTCCGCGTTTCACGCTCAGCACGTTTACCTCCGCGCTTCGGCCACGTTCTCCCTTAGTGCTATTTATTATGTAACGCAAAGTATGGCAAATCATTTACATAAATCAATCTTAAGCGCCACTCGAACAGCGAACCTTAACCCGCACAGTGTCCATGCTGAGTGCCACACTCTCATCCCCCTCCCCCTTCTCCATACCCCTCGCCATATTCGCGCAGTGTCCATGCTGAGTGTTGGCGACGCCATTTCGGCTTTAAGTGCCATTTGTAACGCAAACTTGCAACTTGCTGCCTTTCATCGTTCCATAATCTTGCCGCTCTTTGACCTATTAGAACTTTGCAAATTTGGCAAAGAAATTCATGGATTGCAGTTCTGAGAGTTGCAAACTCGAAATTGTTGCAAATTTGTATAGAATACTTTGAAATTTTCAAACTACTCGACGACGCATCTGTTATTTGATTAAGATTTGAGAAAAGAATTGAGAAAAGGTGGGCTCCTAGTTGTTAACTGCTTGAGGCATATTATATTTGATGAAAAATAAGCATGGGAGAAAAATATACCCCTATATGGATTTCTTTCTGACTATTATTCCAATTATTTAACTCACGCAACAGTTTTCTCAAGCGAAAACGAGAAAAAGAATCGGTTTCTCTGTTGAAGATTAAATGTCCTTGTAGTCGTGTCGATGTGCGATATATTTATATGCTTAGCCATTCGACAATAACTAAATATAGCTAATCGATTTCTATATAATTTTTTAATTTGTAAGAAGCTTAGTGGTAGAAGCACGCACTTGCCTGGTTAGGTCAATCCTGACAAATTAAAGACAAGAGTACTCTAGTCGGTAGTGCCCGACTGGGGAATACCCTGAAAATACTTCTATCCACACCAAATGCAGCTCACGATACGCGCTGTGAAATGAAAGATACTTGATCAACATAAACTATTCTAGAAGCTACATGTCAAACATGGTGACTTTAGCTCTTAAAACCTAAGAGATTTGCTTAAAGAATAGAATTTCGCAGTAGATTTTTATCGATTGCTTGGGAACACGGCAAGTTATCGATTATGGAAAACAAACTCGCGAGCACTAGGAGGTTCTACGTTTAAAATTTCAAAGCTCTTTCTCTTAAAGGTTCTAAGATCGACGCGTTCATACGGAACCACGAAAGGACAGACAGACGGACATAGTTAAGTCGACTCGCGTCTTGATGCTGATCAAGAATATACTTTATGGGGTCGAAGATGCTGCCTTCTGCTTGTTACATGCATTTGCACAAAACCAATATACCCTCCCAACGATTTCTAATAGGTTAAGGGTATAACAACTATTCTTTTAAAGAAAGTATCTACGACAGCTATATGAGAAACAGAGATATGTACGGCCTGTCCCAAAGATAGAACTTCTAATCTTATTATTAATACTCAGCTATACATTATATTCCATAATACATAAATCCCATACCAAAAAAGACTCTCCGGACACTATTTATTACATTTTTTATTGCACTTCATACACTTGCTCAGCATTTATACGAAATCCATAAGTTACCGCAGATTGCTTTTGTTTTTATTTATATATATCTTCAGCTTTTTCATATTTATGCCTTGATATTTGGCATTTATTGCAGCTCGACCTCGACTTATATATTCCTGCTGCTATTTCGTTGCTCTACACACATTGTGCATACGCCGTGTTGCACGTGCGGATTGTGCAACATTTTGCAGCACACACACACGCACGCACACAGAGTTGACTGTTGCTGTTAGTCATAAAACTTCTCAGGGCTGTTGCATTCGCTGCTGCCTGGCTTAACTTTGTTGTTTAGTGTAAAAGCCTTACAGCTGGTTTGTTGCGCGTCGCGTTGTTGCAGCTACTTTTACTTTGTGCGCATTATCACTTTGCCGAGCAGTTTGCGAGCAACAGCAAAAAAAAAAAGAGGACAACTTTGTTCGATCTGCTCAGCCTCACACACATACTCACACACATACTCACACACACTTACACACACAACAACTGTAACAACTGATATACAAAATGCTTCGGCAAATAGTTTGCCTGGCACTTTAAGTAGTTTGCAACACACATTTGCAACACCTTTACTTGGCCTTTTAGCAACACACAACTACACCCCAGTTACCCCTGCCCCGGCTACCCCTTGTTCAGCCCTGACGGCAGCTGGCAACTCTGGCTTTCAAAAAATTTCGTTTGCGGGTGGCAGCTTTCAACTTTTTCAAGACACCCCAAAAAAAAAAAAATAGTTGCCTTTTTTTTTGGTTTTGGCAACGCATCCTGTGGCGCAAGTGTTGCTAGTTATTGTTGTAGTTGTTGTAATTGTTGTGGTTGTTGTGGTTGTTGTTGTCGTTGCTCTGGTCTTAATGCTTTTTGCTATATTGCCAACATTTGCCGCTGTTGCGTCGTCTAAATAAATAAAATTGATATCAAATAACTAGAGCAAAAGACGAACGGGGGAATTATTATGCGAGAGAAGGGAAGAAAATTGCAAGAAATGAGGGTTGATAGAGAAAATACGAAACTAAAGAGTTAAGAATTCATAAGCTTTTAGATACATAGATGAATGTTTTGCTGTTCTTTGAGACTGTCAAGTGGGAAGTAATTATATCATATGTTAACTCGTATTATGGGGATTTACTGTACTTTAATGCTTCTACAGCAAGCCGGTTAGACTTTGCTTGGTCTAAGTATTTTACACTATAAACCATGGTTATTTGAAGAACGAGTTTCTGGCTGTTAGGCCGTGCGTTGATCTTCAATCAATCAGTCAGTCAGTCGCAACAGTTTAATAGTATATGTTAAGTAGATTATTTTTCTTCATTTTTCAATCACAGCTCAAATTGCATTTAATGTCTTAACTTAATTCAGTCGGTTATTCAAAACATGCCGCAATCTCAGTTTTCCATTCGGTTTATTGGCAACCTTTGGCTTCCCTTACCCCTACCCCCCATTTCACCCTTCCCCTCTTTCTTATCCTTTTCCAGCAGCTGCAGCAACATTTACATAAGTTATTAGCTAATCCCATCCTTTTAGCGCTGCCAGCAACAACGCTTTACACTAATTGCAGCAACCCCACAAACACACACATATACACACACACCCACGCACACACCCACACACACATGTCTTATGCTTTCCCTTGCTGTATTTTCCTTTTGCTCGCCTCAGCTCATTCTCCACATTTGGCATTTTATTGTTTCCATGCTTCGCATTTTAGTCTGACACGCAAATAAATTTATTTCTGCCCCTCGACTAAAAATCAAATGTTATTCCCTGCCCCAACTGCTGCGCCAACCCCCCACACCCGCCCCCTCCCACGTGCCTGACCATGTTTTGTGGGCTGGTTGGGGTTTCACTTGTAACATTGCGTATACGCAGCGTATACGCCTTCAGTACGTAATTACTGCGAAGTAATCGCTTGATTTTCGTTACATGTGACTACCCCCTACCACCCACACCCACACCTCCTGCTTGTTAATCATAAATTCGTTGTTGCTGGTTTCGCTGGCTTGCATTGTTTTGGCATTTGGCGCCAACTGGCTGCATGATTCATCGCCAGGCATCAGGCAAGGAGCAACATCGTCATTCCGCACGTTTCGCTTACGCAACGTGTCGCCTCCTGTCCCATCTCTGTCCAGTGTCCCATTTGATTGAAACGCATTTTTATGAAAATTCGTTTTATTTTTATTTTTTTATCGATTTGTCCTTTTAATTTTTGCGATGTTCCTCGCAAACACATATATGTGTGTGTGTCTGCGCCTGATTGCGCACTGCTGTGCTCCTGGGGCTGTTGCTGCTGCTGATGTTGTCCTGTGCTGCCTTATGACCTGCTGCCAGCTGCGCTTTCATGCAAATATATTGTCCCTTTTTAATTAAAACACAAGTCTTAAATTAGTGCGCACGCATACACTGGCAGAAGCCTATATATATACATGCATGTGTTTGTGTGTGTAGCCCTTTGGCCTTAAATTGTCTCAGTTTTAGTTATTTATTGAAAGCCATTGAAAACATATAAAAGGGCATAATGGTTATGTGCATCACCAAGCCCATAACATATATCTGTCTTCTATCTGTCTTGGTCAGAACGATGAACTGGGTCGATCTAGACAGTTCCGTCTGTTTGTCCTTCAAGCTGAACGTGTCAAAATTGCCAACTACAGAGGCTAGAGACTTCAAATGTGAAATATATATTCCTCTTTCCAAAGAGCGCAGCTTTAATTATTATAGATATCTCCTCGCAATTTGTTATATATCGATAAATATCAATTTTGAGACATGGCTTTTTAAGCATAAGTCGAATAATAAAAGTCGAATAATATAGATAGACCAAACTTGGTATGTAGTATCTTATGTACTATATACAGATTAAAAATGTTTCACTTTGTGGACACCTTCCCTCCACCCAAAAAAGAAAAATTCATATCTTTAATGCTAAAGCCTTGCGCTTAGGTATGCACACTAATTGGTATATCTTACTAAAACACCGCAAATTCCAAAAAGATTGGATTGTAAACTACGAAGTTAATCAAGACTTCATTTTCCATATATGCTATGGATCAAAGGATAGAAGAAGCACAGGCGCAGCTTAAAGTATGTAGTATAAGACGTGCCTACGTATGTGTGTGTGTGTGTTTGTCTTGGTGCACGTACGTAAAAAGGAAACTAGTTCGATTCTCACAACAGCTCGAGGGTATTTCGCAGTCGATCACTCTCGATCAGTGCACTCTTACTTATTTTTATTTATAGACCTTAAGGTCCTTTACGAAGTCATTTAGCTGATGCTTTGGCTTCGACTCGTTTGACATTTAAATTTTGTTGTTTGGTCAACGTGAACATTTTGTAATTTGCTTGCCTTTAAGAAAGTTGCCAGCAGCATTTCCTTTGGCTGCCCGCTCCAGCTAGACGCCGCCGCCTCGACCCACCTACATACGCATTCCGGCCATAAACAAGTTGGCCACGCCACCGCCCACGCTCCCGGCAGCCCACAACATGTTTGATGTGTAATTTCTGCAGGTGCTCATTAAAAATAATTACATCTGCTTTGGGCCAAGAAAATGGCAATGGCAAAAAGGCAGCGAAGCTGACAGGTGAAGAAACTGGAACTGGAACTGGAACTGAGTTTCCTTCTTTTCATTTCTCTTATTATTTTTTTTTTTCATTTTAATTCTGTTTTTCGCGATAAAATTCAGATGCCTGGCCCCATTTATATTCTATTTACACAGTGTAAACAAGGCGAACGCGCGCAGGTAAACAAATAAGGGAAACAAATTGTTCTCCCATTGTGTGGTATTTTTTTAACTGTGTACTGAATTTGTGTATTGAACTATGGAGGGGTTTGTTTATGGTTTTACTTTGGGTAGAAGTTAAGAAATAAAGTCCGATCTAAGCTGGCAAATAGAACTTATAGGGACACGAAGTTTACTCTCTAGTGGGAGAAATTGACTCTCTGTGAGAAAAAGTTTTTTATTGCAGGATAAAATATATCCCTTGCATAAATATATCTGGCAAAACATATAAGTTTCTCACAGAGAGTAGAGTTCGTCCATAATTTCGGTTTGCCAGCTTAGATTGAAGTGTCTTCTGTATGAGAAAAAGTCTATCAGCATCATATCAAAATATCATAAAGCTCCTGTAGAGACAATCAGCCGAAAAGTGAGCTCCTTTTCTCTAAAGCTTCGCTCTGGTTGTGGTTTGTTTGCCAGGGTATTTAACCTTTGGCATCCTCTTTTTCTTTATGCTTGCTCTGATTTATCATTCAACAATCGATTGTCGGAGACCTTGAGAAAACAATTTGCAAAGCATATTTAAATAATTAAGCACATGCAAAACGAGTCCAAAATGCTGAAGCGGTCTCAAGTTGGCAATGCCAGCGTTTTATTTAGAGCTTTACGGCTTGACATTCTGTTGGAAAACCTCAAAAGATAAACCTAAATAAATCACACGCACACACACACACACACGCTGATTGGGGTGACTTTGTATGTGGCCAAAAAAACAGAGAAGAAAGATGAAGAAACTTCCGCACTTTAGACATTTGTACTTTTAGCATGGCCTGAACTTTGATATTGAACTGAAAACAGCACCCATAAGGCCGGCCACAGCAACAACAACTACAACAACACACACATAGACACACAAGTATATTTATGACCATTTTCATGATTGACCGAATCACACAATGGACAGTTGGACAGTTGGGGGGCTGTGGCTGTGGATATAATATATGAGCATTGCCCGGCTTTCATTCTGAATGTGCGTGATGAATAAATGATGCGCCATGGCAGTCTCAATGATTTGGCTTTAGCTTCGCTTTGCCCTGCATTGCTTATCCCAAGCACACATACGCACGCACGCAGACTCACACACACACACTCTTAAAGTTATGGAAATGCGTGTGACATAAAGTCCAGTAAGCTACACACTACCATAAACCTCATATGCAGCTAGTCTCACATAGATTCTCATAAAATTGGTCTTAAAATGTGCTTAAGGAAAGAAATATTGCTTAAATTAGAATACATTTATTTTCAGTTATGAAGAAATTACAAACAATTTTTAGTAGAGATCTCGGAAAGACTCATAAATTTGATTAGGCTTGTCGGGAGCTTGAAACGAATATTTTGCAAATCTTATAAGTCTGCGTACAATATATATTATATATATATATATATTACCCGGCATTCTCGTGGCGAATTTTGTACAAAAACTGTAGATATTACTTATTCACACAGTTCCCGATCGGACGGAACTTTAAACTTCGGCCATTCAAGCTTTGATTCGCATTTTTCATCCAAGAGATGTGGTTATTGCGAAAAGTGTGAAACACGTTTCTTATGTAAGGCTTTTTCCTTAACTCCAAAATGTATTCAATCAAAAAATTTTGAAAGAATCAGGAATTTACCTTAATAGATGAAAATGTATTCCAAATTCTCAGTCACAATCTACAAAGATAATTTCAAATGATAACTTAAAATGAGATTTGAAATATTACAAATTAATTTTTGCCTATGATAAAGAGATGCGAAATATAAATCTAAAGTTTGGTTAAATAAATTTTTAATAATTTTAAGATTAATATTTTGAAATTTCAAAATGAAAAACCCTAAGAACCGATATACCCGCTTATTTTTAATGATTTATTTTATTACATGCCAATTTAATCATTTTAATTTATAGTTTCCAAAAACTGTGCAAAAGAGTATTTGATAGTTATTAGGCGTCTTCTTTGGATAGTTTGTTTTGCTTTTGGTTTTTTTTGCTCCTTTTTTTTGACTCTGACTTATAGCCTCAATTGCCATGTGTCGCATATTTGTTGCTGTTGTTGCGAGAAATATAAATGTAAATTCTAAATTTTCTACGCACAAGCGCACATTAAGTCCGTTCCCAGCTCGAAACCCATTCACATCTGTCGTTCGCCCATTTTTATTTGCTTTTCACATTAGACAATGCCCCCGCATGTCACTCCAATGTGTGTGTGCGAGAGTGCGTGTGTGTATGTCTGGGTTAGATATCCTGCATGAATACACAACAAGGGACATTCGGGCTGCTGCAGTCTATATGACTTTTGTCATGCCAAATACACGCACACACACACACACATATACATATACATATTTTCCAAGCAAAATATTTTAGTGTGTCGATTGGATAACATATCAAGCCTGAAGTATGGGGCTTCAGTTTTGGGACTAGCTTGTGTTATCCTCACAAATATATATGCATAATATTGTGTATTTAATGCAGTGCCAAATGCTTGACTTGGCCCCCAAACACACATACAAACACACACACGCACACGCCCAACCAAAATAAACGTGTGCCCCCATACCCAGAGCGCTCGTCAATGTTAACGCTTATGCTAATTTTGGCCAGATCTGAGCACCGCTTAGTGTGTGGCCTTCTCACTCAATGATGTCCTTGTTGGCCTTATTGTTCCACTGCGCCTCCTCTCGTTTTATGTGTGTGTGTGTGTGTCAGTTGGCAATTGGAGCAGCACATGCAACAAATTTGATGTGTGGCACATAAGAGCTTTTGAATACAGATTAAAGCGGCAAATGTCCTGCTGCAGCTCTCTCTCTCTCTCTCTCTCTCTCTCAGTCTCACCGTGTCTCTGGCTGTCTCCCCGTGGACTGCAGATTAACCGCATAAATCAGTAAATCAAATGCAGCAGTTTAACAATAATGCAAGCATTATGTAGGTCCTCCCTACTGTTAAGCAGCCCGCGGGCGCTTTTGCCCAACGGCACACTAAATGTCCAGGCATATAAATGACATGCAGATTCACTTTACTTAGTTGCCTGGGCCACTGCAGCGTTTGCAAAGCTTTTGAGTTACTAATTAGATTCAGATAGGCACCTCCCCCCTCCACCCTCCCTCCCCCTCTCCATAGCCTGCCACGCCCATCAACAACCTGGGCGGGCAACTGAACGCCCGCAGCTGCATCCCTTGCTCAAGTCTAATTTAATTTACTATGCAATTCTGTTGCTGTTGTTGCTGCTGCTGCTGTTGCTTTTGTTGTCGTTGCAAAATTAATTTTCTCATGATTTAGTTGGCATTTGTGGTTTTGATTTTGCGGTTGAGTGGCCTTTAAAGGACTTTAGCCACGTAAATGGACATCAAAAAAACGTTAATTAGCGCAAAATATTACGCATACGTAATGTGCGCCCGTCATATGGCTGTTGGCGGAGACTGGGTGAGTTAACCTCTGAGAACTGCGCACATGCAATGCCAGGCTAGGCATATAAACATATATAAATATGTAGGCCATGTCAATTTATATGTTGTATATATAAATCCAACTGCTACGTGTAATTTAATGTGTACCCAATTAGAGCTCAGCCTTCGCTTAGTTTATGCGTCGAGATTTTATGAATAGAGAAGAGCTGAGAACGTGCAATTACGTAAAAGTTATTGTGAATAACTGAGAAATGTTATTATACAAAATGTCATTATATAAAATAACACCGAGCGCTTTTATGAATTCTGTTTAAAACTTTGAGAAAAGATAGTTCATAATTTCTTGCTGAATTTCTAAACTTATTATTGCATTCTGTCTCTTGCTTCTACAAACTCTTACAAATCTTTTTGTATGGGGTATTTATGGTGGCTGCCAACTTGTTAGCTGTCTCTTTACTTTACCAATTTGATTGTCATAACTAACAAAAATTGTGAAAATTTACAACTGTTTCAATAAGTGACCCGCTTTTGACTTCAAGCTCTTTTGTCTCAGCTTCATAGCTTGTTTAGTTAATATCTACTGTAAACGGTCGGCTAAAAATTAAGCAGAGCTAGCAACTCAGCAGCCAACGTTTATAATCAAAGTAGTCGCTTCAATTTTTGAAGCTGACATTTTTGCTGAAGCTTCCCATTGGGTTGAAAGTGGGCACTAAGAAACATTTGAAAAATTTGAGCTGCAAGTGGGAGTTAATGGCAGCCAAAGTATGTTTAAAAAAACAACAGCCACGCAGAGCAGTCATAAAAGCGTTCCTTGCAAACGTGCGTGCATAAGATGTATGAGCGTCGGACTAGCAAGCGGCAAATCGCCGGTTCAACCGCAGCAACAATTCATGCAATCCACTCACCTAGCTGCCTAGCTGTTCGCCGAACTAAAGAAACAATTTTAGAACTACATTGAAAACTGTGGTAGGTGGGTTGGTATTGCCGAACTACAGTAAAAGCTCTCTTTAACGAACGGCGAACGCCGGTTAAAGTTAAATAGAGGTGGAAAGAGAGAGAGAGTTGTGTCCCAATAGGATTGTACGTTAGGACAGTTTTGACTGTACATGTGCAAGTATTAACATTATTAATTTTGAAACGCGCAACGCCGAGTAATTTTCCCCATGTATATCAAACATCTTTAAGCCTTGGCACATATTTGCTGCTCAATCGCAGAACTTGTTTTGTGATTGCCACGCTGCATAAACCTTTGGCTAGCATGTCAATATTACGCCAACCGCCAAGTACCCCCCCACCAGCTACCAACGACCCATCGACCCCCCCCCCCCTCCCCCCTTTCGTTCCAACCCTCTTTGCCCATAGCAGCGGTCGCATGTAGCTTACTGTGGTTCCCCGTTTTGCTTGCGGTCAGTTGGTCGTCGGTCAGCAAACAAGCGTGAAATTGCACAGCAATCGTGTTGGACTGGAAAAAGGTGGAAAAAAAACAGTGACAGAGGGGGAGAGCGGGAGAGAGGGTGAGCAGGGAAATCGAGGGAAGCGCAGTGAAAGCAGCACAAAAGGCAATCAAACTTGCGGCCTATGAATGTGAAGTCCTTCAACATCCTGCATGCGCTGCATTTTATTTGCATGCGCCATTTTGGCCACATGCAAAGCAAATTCCATTGAATCTCCATCTCTCTCTCTCTCTCGCTCTGCCTGTCTATCTGTCTCTTTCGAGCACAGCAATTAATGCGCTATTGATGATGTTTGATTAGAAAAGTCTTTTAAATGCGAACATTGAACATTTATCTCGGACAGCAGCAGCAGCTGCAGGCGATTGTGTTATTCAAATTAAATGCATACATGCGCTAATGAATCAATTATCCTTATTACTTGGCCATGTGCAAACACACACTCGCACACACACACACGTGCTCACAATGTTAAATATGCATATGCATCCCACACACATGCGGGCGGGTTGCGCCCTTCAATGCGCCACAACGTTTGGTTTAATTAAAACCGAACGGATTCGATACGATTCGTTGGCCAAGTCCGCAGCACGTTTTAAATTTAGCGCTGAGCCAAAAGAATTTTACAATCCTGGTCAGCCCGAGCAGAAGGGGGGTGGAGAGGGAGGGGGGCACTTCATTAAAGGATGTAAAGTTGAAAAATTTATTTGCCCCATGCGCCAAACGTGTCGCTCAATGTTATTGAGCCTGAATGTCGATTGATGGCAACTGCCCGGTTCGATGCGGCAATGCTGTAAATTTTGCAACGCCAGTGAACTGCACTTTGAAGGCTCGCCCAAAGATTTGCGCCCATAAATTGAGTATACAGTGTACATATGTACGCTTGGGGAATACGTGTGTACTCTGCTGATAGGTAGACGTGCAATAGCTGGATTGAGAGCCAAACTTAAGTGAAACTGTTCATTTAAGTCGCTTTAACTTAAGGCGCCTGTGCATAACATATTGTTAATAACATTCTCAATGCGCTGTAAAAATATTTGTTATCCTTTCTAAGTTAAGCTTACAGTAGTTTTTCACATCTTGCTACGTTTTGTAACAAAATTCAAGTTAAAACAGTCATTTTAAAGCTAGAGAATTTTAATAAAAGCGATTTCAGGTAACATTTTGTTAATAACATTAACATTGCGCTGTTAAAACAGTTGTAATGCTGGTAATGTTAAAGTAACATCTGCTACTCACATATAATGTCTGAGTTTCGTTATTTTAAAGCAAGAGAATTGCGATAAAAGCGATTTCAAATAACATTTCGTAAATAACATTCGCTATGCGCTGTTAAAATAGGTTTAATGCTGCTAATATTAAAGTAACAACAGGTTCTTACGTGCGTTAGCTTTTCCTTAAGGCAACTTTACATAACATTTGTATAAATAGCCTTAATGCTGGCAACGCTAAGATAACAGCGGCTTCCAAAGACGGCGAAGTTGAAAACAGAGCCGTCCTTGTAATCTGTGAATTTATTTACTTTAAAGCAACAGGGTTCTATTATTCAAAAGTGGTGTACATAACATGTTTTAAATAACATTAACAAGGTGTTGATAAAACTAAAAAACAGCTCTTCTGTCATAGATGCTGACAGGGACTTGCAATAGCAAAATGCTATATTAATGTTAAGCTGACTAATGTTAATGTTAAAGTAACAGCTACTTTTCAGTCAAAAAGCAGTGCAAGTATTCTAAAAGCGAGCTGTTATATTTTCAGTCACTGCATTATGAGAGTTTTTTTTAGTCATGATGTTTAACATACAAAATCTTCTTACAGCGCGCTATTAATATTTATGTTATGCTGTTAATAATTATGTTATTTAGATAACAGCAATGAATAGCTCTATAAATAAATGTTTCCTTTGCCGCCTAAAATGTATGTTAACATTTAAGCGCTTAATGCATAGGACATTTCTTTACGCGTATAGCTTATTATTGAATATTGTTTTGAATATATCTTTCGCAGCTTATTGGACCATGAATAAATTATTGTCGCATTAATAATATATAACGGATCGCAAATAAAATTCACAATCAATAAAATGCAATCAAACAATTCGCTTGGTTATTCAATTAAATTTTATTTCAATTGTTAAAATCTCAATCTACCCCCGGCAATCCATAAAATATCTGCTCTATCGTGTGCTGTCAATCAGCTTTCAATTATTGCAGCTAATTTGGCTGCCCTTTAAGCTCACGCTATATATATATGTATATATATAATGTCATTTGCCATACACTCCAAATTGATATATATATATATGGCATGGCATCCCTATTGCTGCAAATGACTCGATGCCGTTCTGGAGTTTATTTCGTTGCCATCGCATGCACTTTTTTGTACCATTTTTTGTGCGATGTTACAGAAATCGCTGCGAGCAGCAAGCGCAAAAAACACAATAAAAATGCCAGGATAAACGACAAAAAAAAAAAACAAGATGGGGCTGAAAAATGGAGTAAAAATGAGGCGCATAAAATGCAAGCGGCGGCATTTTGCAGCTTTGCGCTGCTATGCGGCGTGAAAATGCATGGGAAAACCGAACCGAAACCGAACACACAAGAGAAACAAAAAGAAAGAAACACGAAATAGCAGTGTGACGTAGCGTGTAAGTGTTGGTAAACGCGGTGCGAAATGGCTCGATGCTCTTTGTCTTTGCGCCATTTTTGTTGTTGCTGTTGTTGTAAATTTACGAATGTTATGTAGGTCAGCCAAGCAGCGGACTGATGCCGTTGCTGTAATACCCTGTTAAGTATTGCATAACGCCTAAATATGAGCAGTGGCTAGAGGGAGAATGTGAGCCACTTGTAAATATAATAAGTAAGATGTGTCTTCAAACAAGACTGCAAATATTTGCCGCACTCAAAATTACTTTGTGAGGTTATGTAGCAAATGCGTGGTATATCGTTGTTCAACACTGTCGCTAATGTCATTTGACTGGCAATTGTGGTTGCTGTTAGCTGCAGTTGCTGTTGTTTAACAAGTTCGAGTGCAGCGCATTTGTAAAATTTAAGAACCATCTAAACTTTGGCGTGTGTGCGCCACAAATACAAAGGGAGAAACAGAGAGCGAGAAGGGGAGTTGAAGAGGAAGAGAGAGAGAGAGCGAGAGGAAGAGAATAAAAGAACTTTTTGAAGCTGTCGCTGACACCAAAACACAAAAACAACAGCAAAAAGTTTGTTTAACAATGTGCAAAGAAGCTGAGAACTGGTTAGGAACGGAAAATGGCCGGGAACACGTTTAGGCATGGGCGAGGGGTAACTGCAGGATGTAGAGTATGTTGGGTGTAGAGTATGTAGGGTGGCAAACATATTTGACATTTGCATACGAAAAGTGTCAAAAGGGGAACACACACACACATACACACACACGCACACACATGAGGCCGCAACTTCCGTTACGCTCTTATCTTAGTTTATTGTCTGCTACGCTGTTTCACTCACACATTCTCCATCTCTCTCTCCCTCTCTCTGTCTTTCAGGAGCGCTACAAGGCCGACATTAGTCTTGCCATACAATTGCTGCAATGCAAACCGGACAGCTTTGTGCCCCAGAAGGTGTCCTCGGTGAGTATTGTTCCCAGCTCCAGTTGCGATTTTAACCCAAAGTTTTGAGCATATTTTTCTTTTGAAACTTGAATATCTTTTAGCTGCCAATTGACATACAGTCCAAGGTGTCCGCCTATATGCGTCTGGAGACCAATTCGCATTCGGATTCCGAGTGTAGCAATAGTGGTGTGGGCGTGGCAACGACAACTTCCTATAAAGTGCTTCCGGTCTCGGACTCACCACCGCCAGCGCCATGCCCCTTTCCGCCCACCGCAATGGTGTACTCAATGCGGGGCCTCGGTAAGTGTTAGTAGACCATTTTGATTTTATTATTTCTTAAACTCTTCATTTAACTTTATTTATCTATTTATATATATATTTATTTTCTGCTTAGTAAATTGAATTTGATTTCTCTCCATTTATTTCCGTCGCAACCTTTTCTTTTTGGACCGCAAAGTTGGATGAAATTTTTAAATTTGTTTACTCAATCATCATTTAAAACATTTTACACATACCCAACGTACACACATTACATTTGTTTATTATTTTTATTAATTTGCTCATACCCTTTACTTACTGAAAACTTATAAAAAGGTTGGTTTTGTTCAAATCTTGATAACTATCAACAGCAAAGCCGATCTAGCTATAGTCGTCTGTCTGTATGTCTGAACAAGTCGTTTTCAGAGAATTTAAATTTGAAACCTTAGTCCTCGAAGTTTGACTTCCTTTCAAATTATCAATAACTTGCTCCGTTGCCATAATATCGATAAAAATGGATTTCAGCCTTCTGTCTCATTGGCGTAACTCGTTTATCAGCTGTAGTTCTAAGAGCAAGAGGCCTCAAACTTGGTATGTAGGTTCTCATATAGTACAAACTTATCAAGAATATTTAATTTTTTGAATTTCTACCCAAGTCCGGCCATAATTAAAGAAAAACAAAAGTATTTTTTGTGGTATAGTCTTGGGCTTTGGTATAAACATATATTTGGGTGCCACATGTGTGTGTGTGTTTTCGTATGTGTATTGATACATACCATATATATCACATATATATATATTCACAGAGGAAATGTTTATGCCTGTAGCTCGATGCTGGGTACAGGGTATCTCCTAGTCGGGCTCGCTCGACTGGCGCACTTTCATATGTTTTTATACATTTTTGCTTGTAAATACTTGATTGCGTTTAGTGTAAATTGTTCAATATAATTGTTTATTATTTCATTTATGTTTATTGACATAGTTTTAATTACAGCTCAAATTTATTGTAAATAATTTGCGCAATTTGTGCGTTCGGTTTGATTTGCATTCGATGAGTGTTTATAAAATGTGTGTATCAATGTTCATAATTCATATTTATTCTATAGTTTTGGCAATAATGTTGGCTATGAATTTGGGCTAAAAGTAATTGAAATGCTCAAGAATTGATTGCATTTTTGGGGCTAAATATGCAACTAATAAAATAAATAGCCAGCGGGAATAAAAAATCGTTTGCAATTTAAATCACTAAACAAAAGGATATAGATGAAATGTTTGTTAAATTTTTTACTATTTATAAAATGGGAATATTTAAAATACTATAATATTAAAAAAAAAGAAAAGCAATATGATTATCTATATGAATATGTATAAGCTATTCCTATGAATGGGACAGAAGTTAGACAAATATTAATAGAATCAGAAATAGGAATTGCAATATAAATATGAAAAGGCATTGGAAGAAGGCTGGGAATGAAAATATTAGTAACAATAAGAATAGGATCTGGGATAGGAATAGAAATATAAATAGGCTTAAGCGAAGACATATAAATAGGAATAAAAAAGACATGGAAATAGGGAATGGATTTAAAAGGCGATGAAGAAAGGAATGGAAATTTGGATAGGAAGAGGGAAAAGAATGATAGTTGGAATATAAATGGGAACAGAATAGGACTAGGAATTGGAATAAGCATAGATATAGGAGCAGGAATCGGAATTGGAAAAGTAATAGGAATAGTAATAGGAATAGGAATAGGAATATGAATATGAATAGGAATAGGAATAGGAATAGGAAAAAGAATGGGAATGGGAATAAGACTAGGAATAGAAAAATAAATATGAATAGGGAATGGATGGAATTAATGATGGGAAGAGTAATATAAATAGCAAAAGCAATGAGCATTTAGAAAAGCGAATAGAAAGAATTAGTGAGGAGAGTTTGAGGATGCGTGGGATGCAAGGCCCTTTAGTTTCCAAATTCATAAAGTCAAAATATTGCCAAAATCTCATCACTTAACCGAAACACATATTTGGCCAAGAACGTGCATTCATTTGATTGTTTTCCTTCTGGTCCATAAACAGACGCCGCCAATGGCAACTCAGCGAATGCACAAACAGCGCCAGCGAACAACAACAACAACAACAACAACAACAATAACAACAGCAGAGGTAGTAGCTCAAAGGATACAATTAACAATAACAACATTAGCAACAACAACAACAAGCACAGCTCCAGCCAAACGCTCAACGGTCAACCCAAGACTAACAACAACAACAACAACAATGCAGATCCAGACATGATTTCACCCACAGTTATGGCTAAGTTTCTAGAGGATGAACTGAAATTGAACGACGTGAAGCACTGCGATACGTGCCAGTGCAGCAAACAGGATCTGACCGTGCTGGCGGACATCGCACGTTCCTATTCGGTGGCCACACAGACGCCCCACTCGCTGGCAACCGCCGGCGCCAGCACGCTGAACGAGCCGCTGGCCCAGCTCTGCCTGCGCTGCCACAGCAATCTGAACTCGCCGTCGCGCACCAACAGTCCCTATCTGATGAAGCTGGTCAAGTCGAGTGATTCGGTCATTTCGGAGACGAAGAGCTCCGTTTCGGATCTGAATGACATGGACAAGCTGTTCACGCTGCCCAAAAAGGACGATCTGATGGTTAATCCCATTCTGGGGCATCACAGGCTGTGCGAGCGCACGGCTCTGCCGGCCAACGGCAACACGCTCATGTATCCGACCACACATCTGGGCACCTATGCGGGCGCCGAGAAGTATCTGCTGGAGACGAGCAATCTGGGACAGCTGCGTCAGGGCACGGCTGCGTATCAGCGGCGATTCTTGGACGGCGGCGGCACAGCGCTGCAGCTGCTCAACAAATACGAGGCAACAGCGACGACGACTGCTGCTACTGCAGCATCAGCCGAGGAGCTGGAGGATGAGGTCAGTAAGCCGCTGTTGGCGGGCATATCACAGCCCAATCTGCTGGAGACGGAGCAGCCGCCAGTTCTGCAGCTCACTAAGCCGGAGGATGTCTGTGAGCCGCAGCCCGTCAAGCCAATAGCTGTAGTCGGAGCCGGAGCTGGAGTTGGAGCCGCAGCTGCTTCTGCCAGCTGCCCTCTGAAGTCGAATAACTCGGGCAGCGTTCAGAGCCTGTGGAGCAACAAGACGAGCAGCTGCGAGGGCGCCAAAATGTTTGAGACCTTCAATAGAAATCTCATCAAGACTATCAAGGTGGGCTAGACGGGTGCTGTTGTACATATATCTATAAAGTGAAGACTCTATTGGGCGGACAATGGCCGTCGATTAATATCCGCTTAATAGAAGGGGAAGGGTTATGGCCAGATTCATAATGGTTTTAGTGGAAAGGTCCGCCCAATAGCAGTCTCTCTCTAATAGGAGCGTCCTTTAGGAGAGTTTTCACTGTATATATAAGGCTGTTTGTCCTGCCTAATTGACTGACATTTTTGTTGGATATGGACGTCAAAGACTTTCTGACTTAATGTTCGCCTTCAAACTTACTTTCCAAGATTTAAGTCAAAATTTAGTTGAGGCGTGTTTCATACTTTCCGCAAAATCCACTCCTCGCTGGAAAATGTAGGTCGAAAGTTATCTGGGTGAAATTTTTAAGATTCGTGTGTTTAGCTTCAAACTTATTTTCATTTCAAAGCTATGTTATGTAGACTTCATAAAGTTTTCTTATATAGACTTCAGGTGTTTCATCGATTTTGGATTTTCCACCCATAACTGTGAAAAATTGGCGGAAAACGTCAACTTTCTTCTTTACCCAACCAATCGGTTTCCGATTCATCTCCAATGAGTTTTGTACAAATTTATTGGAAACGTGTTTCACACTTTTCGCAAATTTCACGCCTTTTGGATAGGACATTTTCGGCTTCAATCTTTATATTGTGGGCGGAAAACGTTCTTTCCAACTTCTGGATATTATATCTTCAACTTAAATCTATAACTCAGGACGTGGAGCTTAAGATAGTACGAGTTGATCTTAATTTCTAACGGGCGGAAAATGGGTGGAAAGTCGCTGTCGAAGATTAGAAGGAGACTTGGAATGGCCATGGCCGGGAAACACCAGTTAGTCTAAAATATAACTTAAGACGTGGAGTTTAAGATAGTACGGATAGATTTTAATTTGTCACGGACTGGAAATGGATGGAAAAGCGATAAAAAGGAAAGCCTGGAAATACAAGGAAGAGAACGGATAGATTTAAAATTTCACGGGCGGGAAATGGATGGAAAATTGACTAAGCAAAGCCGGGAAAATATAACTTAAGACATGAAGTTTAAGATAGCACGGATAGATTTAAATTTTCACGGAAGGGAAATGGATGGAAAATTGACTGGGCAAGGCCGGAAAATAACAGATAGTACATCATATCATATCATCATCATGATCATCATCATCTTAAATATTTCCAAACATATTCATGAACATACTATTCCCATTTTATTTAGGCGGAAAATCCCAAATATCGCGGTCCACGTCTGTGTGCCATGCGCATACAGCAGAATGGCCAGAGCAACATATTGCTGGACAATCTGGAGTCGATCGAGACGCATGTGCCGGTCATCTACAAGCGGCGCGAACGACTCCTTGACGAGGAGCTGAACGACGGCAAGGACATTATCACGTCCAAGGAGAGCAATGCGACGGCTGCGGTCGAAGTGTGGCAGGCCTCGGCTATGCCGCACGAGAATGTGGCACTGCAGCCGGTGCTGGAGCCGCAGGTGGAGCTAAAAGAGACTGAAAAGAGCGTCCAGTTGGACAGCAGCAATATGGCCACGGCGGTTCCGTCGGTGGCGGCGGGAACGGTGGCGGGAACAACGGAAGGAGTCGCTGCATCAGGTGTTCCAACTGGCGCAGGTGTAATAACTGCGGCGGCTGCTGTTGCCGCCGCCTGCTCACCCAAGCACTCGGCCAACTCGAGCTCGCTGAGCGATGCCATTGACTATCAGGAGAGCGTGCTGCTGCGTCGCCAGCAGCTGAATCGTGTCGCCGAGTGGGTTCAGCACAATACCCAGCAGCTGGAGCAGCGTGCGCTGCAGCAGCCGGCTCTGCCCACGGACTCCAATTCGGGCACGGAACGCCAATCATCCTACTCGACGCTGGATCGCATGGACTCCATATCGATAGAGAAGCTAAGCATGGACTCGGGCTATAAGACAACGCCACAGCAGCTGACCAATGGCTATGCGGATGCGGGCAAATCCACGGAGGATTCGCTCTCGCCGAAGACGGACATCACCAGCAATTCGCTGCCAGAGGCAGCCATGTCCAACAGCCAGCCGGGCGCCGTGTCTGCCGCTGTGGTGGTGACCAAAAAGGCAGAGCTCTGCACCACCTACTACAGACGCACCACGCGTTCCGGCCTGCCCGTGGCATATACCACGACCACGACGACCATGACGGCAGTTTCAGCAACAGCAGCTGATTCGCAGGGCTGCTCCTCGGCCGGGTCGCCGTCGCTGCTGTGTCCCGAACAGCCCACGTGTGATATACTCAACTATAAATACTATCCCAATGATACGGACAAGACGCGCTCCGTGCAGGCCGAGCTGCACACGACCACACAGCACGTGGACATCGCCCAGATGGAGTACAATGTGAAGCAGTTTCTGCTCAAGCAGAACGAATGGTCCATGCGCGCCGAGGCAGCTGCGCCAGGTGCGGCCGGCTCGACTGCGCCACGTCTGCTGCGGCACACGCGTCTCCTGGGACCCGGCGTCGGTGAGCGGGTGCGCATGGCCACGCCTGGTGGCGCCGTGGCAGCCACGCCCAGTGTCCTGGCGCCGCACAGAACTGAAACGAATTTATAAGCGTAGGGAGCAGGCGGCACGGGAGCGAAGCATCAACCAAACTGTATTCTAGTTTAGCGCCAGATACTAACCAGGAGCAATGCTTATAAGAATGTTTAAGTTAATAAGTACCATATGCTAGTAAATGTACGATATATATATATACATAACATATATATATATATATATATATACCTATGTGTTATACTTTAAACTACGTCTAAGCTGAGCGGCTTCAGAGTTGCGCTTATAATGCAGCTATATGGGCATCATGGCGTTGGAATATTACAAACACACCTAAGTTCATACACTCAGAGAAAAACATCTAGTATTCAATACTGAAATCAAGAATAAACGTTGGCAAATATTTTGTTTCTTTAAATTTTGAAATTCCCAAACTCAAATCTTAATGAAAGAAGCTTTGCGCTTGCATTGTCATCGTTTTCCGCTTTTTTAAAGTATGTAAATTCTTCTAGTAAGCAAATTTAAAAAATTGGTACTTTAATTTTTTTATTTGTCTGGTTTTTCTTTTGTATATTCTAATATTTCCAAACATAAGACGCAAAACCTAAACTAAAAAGCTGTGTGCATTTTAAGGATGTAAATTCTTGTAACAGGTAAATTTTATACTTAAATCAAGCATAGTAATGCCCTTGTCTAGGGTATTCTAATTGTGTCACAAAATATGTAATGCATATCCTGAGTCCGTAGCCAAGCTTGTTTGTCTGTTTCTCTGCAAACTATTTCCTCAGTTTTTAAGCTATTAAAGATCCGTTTTCTGTTTCTTTAATCGCCCCGATCGGGCCACTATATAGAATAGCATATAAATAATCGATCGAAACTAAGTTTTTGCATTAAACATGAGATTTTCTCTTGTCAAACTTGACATTTCGACAAAACAATACATACGGTTTTGGGACTACTTTATCATATAGCTCTTGTAGGAAGAATCGGACGAAAACTTGATTTTCGTATGGAAAACCAGTCTGTTTTTCATAATATGTTGACCAAACTCAGCAATTACGAGCTTCACTCTTCTACGAACATATCTGAGAACAAATCGACAAATGACTATATAATATAGCTCGTATAGGAACAATCGGATAGACATAGAGCCTTCACATATAAGCGCTTCCAAGCCACATAGTCTACTATAGTATATGGACGTCCTCCTTTGCTTTTATTTTAATTTTTTTAATATTTACATTGTAGATTATTTGTGCTTTAAGATTTGTACTTCAACATAGCAGCTTTTTCTCTGAGTGTAGCATTTCACACAACCTTCTCGAGTCTTCCTTCTGCTGTATAAACTGTACAAACTAAACTTTAGAGCTTGCTTTCTACATTTAACATTTAACAACAATTTCACGCTTAAGCCCCAAATGTTTGTCTTCCTTTCTCGACTTTCTCTCATCTCTCACGCCCAACGCCACGCTGTTCCGACCTATATATAAATATATATATATATATATAAATTTAAAAGCATATGATTATTCCATATGATATTCAATTTTTCGCATTACCTTTTGGTGTCTGCATGTTAATCAATCCATTTAATATACAACTCTATATATATACATATATCTGCCTAGGCTATAACGATATAATGCTAAATCGATTGATATGTATTTGATAAGCGCCATTATATTTTCTAGATTCCAATTGTGCAATATTTGTTATTAGCGAGAAACCAAGAAAATCCAAGAAAAACCAAGAAAAAAAGAATGAATTTTTATTTTTATAAAATGCGACCAAAGAAAACCGAGGCATACGAAAAACCTATTCGAGAGTTCTATATTAAGTTCGCAATATTTGAAATCGAAAATCCGCCAAGAACCTGCCTAATGTTTAAGCTTCTACGATATAGCAGCCGCTCTATAATTAACCTATATACAAGTGTACTGTACCTTCTTAGTAAAAATTTGCAGCAACTGTACTCATTCCTGCCCATTAGATGACCTTCATAACACACAGCCTATATACTCTCGATCTACACACGATCTATATATATATATATAGAGGAAAAACTGAATGTAATCTTGAGCTAACTATCATTGCAATATATATATATATATAAACGTATCTGAACAGACATATGAAACACACACACACACAAACATATATTTACACATATATACCGCATCGAAAGCATATTCATACACACACACACACACACACGTACACACTCGTATATCCGACCCACAACAAACTACTTTGAATGGCTTCAAATTATCTACCGAAACATTTTCTATATACACGCATAATCCCTCCCATATTTAAAAATCAAAATTAAATGCCTATTTACTCGTCTATTTACAAGCATAATACATACATACATAACATACAAATACATGCATATAACTCCATATATATCTACATATATATTATATATATATATATGACTAACATGTATACACTGAGCGAAATGCTATATGAAAAATGCTTTAATACTGTTATGTTTGGCCTATTTCTAAACGTTTAATTAGACACAATTCTCTCATATAAAACAAACAAAAACCTATTACTACTAAATAAACATCTTCGAACTGGCTAGCTGAACAAATTATGCCACATAGTTTTGTTCAGTGTAACCTAACTTTATGCTATATTTAACTCTAAACCGATGCAGCTCAGTTCTTCAATCAAAAACCAAACAAAGACTTGCAACATGTTCTTCGAAAAAGGAATTAAGCAAACAAAACACAATCAAAACAAACATATTCAGAACCCACGAACAAATCATGAACTACTCGAAAAAAAACACACAACTAACACACAAACTACTCAATTCTACTCTTTGCTATCCTCGACTTGTACTCATTCAATTCGCTGCTCAAAACAAAGGAAAAAAGAAGAAATCTAATAAAACCCAGTCGCATATTTCGTAGTTCCACATTAAAAAAGAAAAAGGCACAACTCGGCGTGCTTTTTGTTAGCACTAGAACACTGCCTCGCCCCCGTCTCACACCCCCCCCCCCCCACCCCCTCCATTTCCCCTGCTCCCTGGCATCTGCCTGTCTACAGTCACCTCATTAAGCTACGCATTTAAATTTAAGTAGAATTATTTCAACAAATTTTCGAGCTCAAAGAACTTTATAAAGGCAGCCTACGTGTAAAATTACGATTATTAGCAACAGCAAAAAAAAAACCAAATATATATATTTAAAATGAAATGGAATTTCAACAAAAGCAAAAGCAAAAGAAATACAATTTAGCATAAATATTTGGACATAAGTTTTTCCTCTCCCCGCAAATAACCAAACTGAAATACTTAGTTTTAAGCGGTTTTTTGCTGATTTTTATTAGACAACTCCCCCCCTTCCCCCCTCGGACCCCTTTAGCCTTATATATGAGTGTACATTTTTGCGCCTAGTTTGATATAACAATTTTTGAGCTATCGAACCACCTTAATGTGTAACAACAACTAAACAAACCGAAACAAATTAAATAAATATGAGATAATTTTTGAAAAAAAATAAACAATTTTTTTCTTTAATGTTTACAGAAAGTAATTTATTTAGGGTTAAATGAAAGATACATAATATATAAATATTTGATCAGCATTATATACAAAATATATACTTAAATATTTAATTATTTATTGCTTTATTTGTGTTTCACATAACATTTATTTTACGAGCCCGTTTGCCTGCATCCTTCACAGGTCGAAAATTGGGAGACCTTTGTAATTAATTTCGCCGAACTCATTAAGATCTCATTAGAGCGCTTGTAAGAAACACAGCTGCTTTGGCATAGGTACCAATTGTTTATGTGTTCTCGGCATTTTCTGAGAAATTTTCCAAATTCTTGCAAAATTTTCAGAATCTATGTGTAGACTTGAGCTAAGATTGCTATTGTCTAAGCATCTTATTTTTAAGATAAGTTGAAAAAACCATCATCAGAATTGAAAAATATATATGTATATATATATACAGAGAAAATTCGCTTGGGCGGACAGCGACTGTTGTCCGTTCGAGAAAGATATTTGACCCAGTTATGGGGACGGGAAATTTTGACCTATGTCTATACAGGATATATGATATTTGATTTCACATGGATTTTTACAAAAAATAATGTTGTCAGATTTAGATGCCAAATTGATATAGAGGCCAAAATATGAACAAAGGGCCAAACCTCGTAAAAATCTGATGAGATTTGCCCGAGTTGTGGGGGTGGGAAATTTCGACTGATTTTTGGCTGAGTTATGGGAAGGGGAAATTTAGACCCAAGTCTTTTTTCGATTTTAGGGTGCCATATTTTGACATGAATTTCGACTAAAAAATATGTTGCCAGATTTTAATGCCAAATTAAACTACGGGGAAAACCATGAAGAAATATCCAAGTTTCGTGAAAATCGGAATAGTTTTGGCCGAGTTATAAGAGGGGGAAATTTAGACCCATGTCTATATTCGATTTTAGGGTGACATATTTTGACATGAATTTCGACTAAAAAATATGTTGCCAGATTTAAATGCCAAATTAAACTAGAGACAAAACCATGAAGAAAAATGCAATTTTCGTGAAAATCGGTTGAGTTTTAGCCGAGTTATAAGAAGGGGAAATTTAGACCCATGTCTATATTCGATTTTAGGGTGACATATTTTGACATGAAATTCGACTAAAAAATATGTTGCCAGATTTTAATGCCAAATTAAACTACGGGGAAAACCATGCAGAAAAATCCAAAGTTCGTGATAATCTGATGAGTTTTGTCCGAGCTATAAGAGGGGGAAATTTAGACCCATGGGTATATTCGATTTTAGGGTGACATATTTTGACATGAATTCCGACTAAAAAATATGTTGCCAGATTTAAATGCCAAATTAAACTACGGGGAAAACCATGGAGAAATATCCAAATTTCATGAAAATCGGTTGAGTTTTGGCCGAGTTATAAGAGGGGGAAATTTAGACCCATGTCTATATTCGATTTTAGGGTGACATATTTTGACATGAATTTCGACTAAAAAATATGTTGCCAGATTTTAATGCCAAATTAAACTACGGGGAAAACCATGCAGAAAAATCCAAAGTTCGTGATAATCTGATGAGTTTTGTCCGAGTTATAAGAGGGGGAAATTTAGACCCATGTCTATATTCGATTTTAGGGTGACATATTTTGACATGAATTTCGACTAAAAAATATGTTGCCTGATTTAAATGCCAAATTAAACTAGAGACAAAACCATGAAGAAAAATGCAATTTTCGTGAAAATCGGTTAAGTTTTAGCCGAGTTATAAGAGGGGGAAATTTAGACCCATGTCTATATTCGATTTTAGGGTGACATATTTTGACATGAATTTCGACTAAAAAATATGTTGCCAGATTTAAATGCCAAATTAAACTACGGGGAAAACCATGGAGAAATATCCAAATTTCATGAAAATCGGTTGAGTTTTGGCCGAGTTATAAGAGGGGGAAATTTAGACCCATGTCTATATTCGATTTTAGGGTGACATATTTTGACATGAATTTCGACTAAAAAATATGTTGCCAGATTTAAATGCCAAATTAAACTAGAGACAAAACCATGAAGAAAAATGCAATTTTCGTGAAAATCGGTTGAGTTTTAGCCGAGTTATAAGAAGGGGAAATTTAGACCCATGTCTATATTCGATTTTAGGGTGACATATTTTGACATGAATTTCGACTAAAAAATATGTTGCCAGATTTAAATGCCAAATTAAACTAGAGACAAAACCATGAAGAAAAATGCAATTTTCGTGAAAATCGGTTGAGTTTTAGCCGAGTTATAAGAAGGGGAAATTTAGACCCATGTCTATATTCGATTTTAGGGTGACATATTTTGACATGAATTTCGACTAAAAAATATGTTGCCAGATTTAAATGCCAAATTAAACAAGAGGCAAAACCATGAAGAAACACCCAAATCTCGGGAAAATCGGATGAGATTTAACCGAGTTATGGGGTTGGGAAATATCGACCTATGTCTATATAGGATATTTGAGGGTACAATTTACACATGCATTTTGTCCAAGAAGAATGTTGAAAACCCTAGAAAAAAGGGGGAAAGGAATAAATAAGAAAAAAACGCAAATTTATGATATTTATTTAATATATTTTGTGTTTTGTTTTTATTTAAAAATAAATTCCTGCGAAAATGAAATAAATAATTTGTTGCATGCACTTAAACAACTATGGAAAGTATTTCGCTTGCTTTTCTCTCATTCTCTTCCGAACTTTCTCCTTCTTTCTCTTCTGCGGGTGTGTGTGTGTGTCGAAAAATGGCGATAAAATGGCTTCAGTCAATGCGACTTCTCTGCGTCTGCCTTTTGGGCAGATGGAGATGCAAAATTGTGTGTGTGAGTGTGTGAATGTGTGTGTGGATTTAGAGAGCAACTGCATCAGCGGGCTGCTGCTCGGGCTGCTGCTCGGGCTGCTGCTCGGGCTGCTGTTCAACCGAATTGTTGCTGGTGGCTGCCACATCGGCGGAGGCATCATCGTTGACCACAATCACCTCGTTGGCGGGCACCGCCTCCTCGAAGGAGTCGTCGATGGCCTCGCCGCTGTTGCGCACCTCGTTCTCCGATTCGGCTGGCTGCTCGTCCACATCGGCGGCCTGCTCCAGCTTATCATCGACGCCGGGCTGCTTGATGGGCGCCTCGGTGACAGCCGAAGCTGCAGCCGCCGGTGCATTCTGTGGCCGATTGCCGCCCAGGAAATTGATGATGCCCTGCAGCGGTCCGCCGCCCGGTTGTTGTCCCTGAGCTGGTGCCGCAGCAGCCGCTGTTGCATTGTTGTTACCTCCAAAAACATTGTTCACAAACGACTGAATCGGTCCGGGCGGACGTGCTGTGGTCGGCTGTGCGTTTTGCTGGCCCGTCAGGCCGGAGAGCGTGTTCTGGAACTGGGTGCCCAGATTGCTGGCGAACTGCTGTATGCCCTGGAATGCCTGCGTGGTGCTATTCACCACAGTCTGTGCCGCATTCTGCACCGCATTCTGAGCCGAGGTGATGGCAGCGCCGGGATTCAAGAAACCGGGCACAGTCGGCGCCGGCGTCGCTGTCTGATCCGCTTGGACCTGCTGCGATGACTGCTGCTGCTGTCCGTTGAACTGGTTGAGGAACTGGCCAATGGGTGAGTTTTGTATCAGCTGCTGCACAAAGTTCTGCTGCGTTGAGCTCTGCTGCGTGGGCGTCGCCTGCGTGGCCTGGCGCACATGCGGCTGCACTGCATCCTGCTCCGCCGCCTGCGGCTCGACGGGCACAGCGTCTGCCACGGTCGCGGCCAGCTCTGCGTTTGCCTCAACAACTGCCTCGGCGGGCAGGGACTTCAGAATGGGCTGTGCTGGCTCCGCCTCCGACTGCGACTGCGACTGCGACTCCTCGGCAATTTGGGGCAGCTCAGTCTTCAGGTCAGTCTTCAGCTCAGGTTCCGGCTTCAACTCCAGCTCCGGCTGCGGCTCCAGCTCCGGCTTCGAATCAAGCTCCGGCTTCGAATCAAGCTCCGGCTTGGACTCCAGCTTCGGCTGCGGCTCCAGCTCTGGCTTAGCTTCCTCAGCTTTGGCTAGTTCGGGCTGCAGCTGCTCGGGCAACTGGGTCTTGGTCTCCGCCTGCGTTTCTGTCTGCGTCTCCGGCACGATCTGCGCCTGAGTCTGCGTCTCCTTCTCCGCCTTGATGGGCTGCTCCTGCTCCGCCTTGATGGGCTGCTCCTGCTCCGCCTTGATCAGCGGCAGGGCCTGCGGCTCTGGCTCTTTGATGATGGCAACGGGTATATCGAGCGCCTCCTTGGACGGCTGCAGCACACGTCCCTGGCTGCCCAGAGCCAGGCAGAGTAGCACCAAAACAATTGGCTTCATTTTAGGTTTTACTTTTTCTTTCTGCTTTCGGCTCGCGACAAACGATTCACACAAACTGCTGAGCTCTACGCCTCACGGCCACAACTGTTTGAAATTTCTTTAGCCTCGGCGCATTTATACACTCGGCTCGCAGACACTCGACGCCGGCAGCTGCGTCGACAGCGGCAGCGACTGCGACTGCGCGCGGAGAGGCAGCAAGAAGACAGCGCTCTATAGACGCCGCCCGGCCACAGTCTTGGCCAATTCTTCTGCCAAATGTCATTGAACTGAACTGCAGCAGCAGGCGAAGGTGAGGACTGCAGTTGCAGTCGCTCGGCCCTTCTGCATAATTGGCCAATTCTAAGGAGTCTTGTACTTGTTGGGGAGGAGGAGGCGGCGGAGGGGGAGGCGATGCACACTTGTCTGGCTTGAACATATTCTAGCATCATGTTCTGCACATTAAACTGATCAAGGTTAACTATTTTTTCTTGCCTTTTTCTAGCAGAGAGTGCAGCGAGTTGAAGTTAATTAATAGATCGATTGGACTTTGCAATGGCTTTCAGAGGCAGCCAGAGCCTCAATGTGGCTAAAATTAGAGATCATTAATTTGATATACACAGTGGGAATTAAATTATAGCTCAGAAAGACAGGGTAGTCGAGGGTATTCATATATCATTTGTCTTGGCCGCGGTTTATAGTGGACTGTGATACTTTAAATTAAGTTTAATAGTTAATAAATATATGATATATTTATAATTATAGAAAAAACAATCAATTTCAATATTTATTTGATTATTAACCAATGCTAAAAGCTTGCAGGTTAACTTAAATTAAATTATATAAGTTAATAATGTAAGTTAAAAAGAAAAAAGCTTATGGCTCAAAACAAGATGATAGAAATAATTAATTTAATAAGATTTCGAATTTCGTTTATATGCTTTCAAAATAGTTTGCAATCCGTTCTTTAATTTAAACATATCAACCCAAAAAATATTTTAATTATGTGTGTTTCGCACTTTTCGAAAAATTCATTCCTTCGAAAAATCATTTGAAACGTGTTTCACACTTTCCGCAGAATCCAAGCTTCCTCAGTGGAAAATCTGATTCAAAGATTTTTTGGGCTAAGTTTTAAGTTTTGTCCGATTTATTTTATCAATTGTTTAAATTCCACCCACAACTGTGAAAATTTGACGGGAATTTTGCTACTTTTATTGTTTATTATCGGTTTCAAAATCATGTTCAGAGATCTTTTAAGGCATTTTTTTGATGGGTTTTTAAAAGTGTTAAGATTCTGACCCTAGACTAATATGGGCGGAAGCCGTTGATTACCACTTTTGGCTCCTTATTCGATGAACTTTATACACATTTTTATAGAAGATGAGATCAAGATGGATTTCGATTTTCAATTTTGCACGGTCGTGGAAATCTAATGTCTAAAATTTGTAGCACAAAACTTTTCACGAGCAAGCCCGGGCAATATTCATTTAATTTTGAATAATTACAATCAATTCAATTTAAACTAATAGTTAATTTAATCTAATGATAATTTCTTTACTTTTGATAAGTGGTTCTTCTCGCTTAGTCGAATGAAAAAGGATTATTAGGGTATTTGATGTGCGGCACGCCAAAGTCAAGCGTCTTCTTCTTGTTCTGTGCATTAACGATGCGTTGTCGCTTAGTTTTACAAGAGTCGCCAACATTGTCTCTGCCTTGTTCTGGGCCTGGCCAAAGCTGCATTTTGCCCCACTATGCAACTGGTTTTAATGCTTTTTATCGATCCAACGAACGACACGAGATCTGAACATATTTTCCAGCCCCAAGCACCGCCAGCAGCTCGCCCCGCCTCCACACGCGCGGGTTTTTCACTCTCATTCCTTCTGTGGCCAGCCGCAGCAGCAGCAGCAGCAGCAGCAGAAGAAGAAGAAGCTGTGGCAGACACATCGTACAAGAAAGTCTTTGGGATGGTCTTTTGGGTTCTTTGATTGCGTCGCAGAAACAAGTTTTTGTGCTTTTGTGGCCAAAGAAACCAGCTCGAAGTGCGGCTATTTTTAGAGCCAATTAGTTTTCGATGCGGCGACTGTAGATGGCCATTACGGATTCTGATTGGGATTCGGATGCAGATTGTAAATCAGGCCCTGCATTAAGCCCAGCCACGTTTTCACCCAAAATTTATACCCATTTCTTCGAGTCAAATCAATTTGATTTCTAAATGCGACACCGAATGCAACTTAGTCAATGCCACGCCCACTCATAAATTATGCAAATGAGCCGCATTAGAAAATGTAGTTAAATGGGTCAAAGCGGGCTTGTTTGAGGGGAAGGGGGGGGGGGGGTTGGCAAGGAGGAAGGGGTTTGCCTGCAAGAAAATGAAAAGGAAAATATGTTTTGACTGTGACTGCGGCGATTTTCCGAGGCAGGAAAAACTGAGCTGAACTTGACCAAATTGCAGTCCACAACAATTGGCCACGGCAACTGGACGCAATTGGACAGCCCGAGCTGGAACCCGTTTCGCTGTGGCCCTTTAAAGCAAACAGGCCGGGCGGGACGAGGAGCCGGAGAGGAGAGGAGCGGAGCTGAAGAGCTGAAGAGCTAGCGAGCTGTTTGCCTGCAAAAGGACATTGACTTTGGCTTTTGGCATCGACTTTGATTTTTTATAGAGTTGTTGTTGTTGCAGTTGCTTGTTGTTGTTGTTGTTGTTGCAGCTTGTTGCTGGTTTGTTGGTTTGTTGGTTCGTTGGTTTGTTGGTTCGTCTCTTAATTGATTTCCGCGACAAGCAGAACAAGTTCGACACTCAAGTGTTTTATGTTGTCTTTTTTTTCATTTTTTATTTGTCTTTTTATTTGCAATAGTCATCAAGTTTGGTTTTATGTTTGCTTTCGGCTTTGGCTTTATTGAGGCCCCACTGAAAATGGCCAAAATCCAAAAACATAGGGTATAATGTTTTTGTGCTTATGTATGTAACACAAAGCAGGGAACTACTACTTCTGCCAAGAAGTATTCGACTTTATGCTCACAGACCTGACATTTTGAACGTGGATGCTACTAGTTCACGTATTAATCGATAACTCGCACGAAATCGATAAAAATCGATTTAGATCTTCTGTTTCTTTGCCATATCTGAATGCTTTTAAGCGCTAGAAACAACAAATTTGGGCTTAGAGCGTGCATAGATCGAGAAAAATGATGCTAGTGCACAAATTAATCGATTACGCGTAAAATTTCGATAAAAATCGATTTAGACTTTAGGTTTAGTTGCCATATCTGGATGCTTTGAAGTGGTTGAGGCAACAAATTTTGTATGTAACATATCTTAGAGCATGCACAGATCAATAAAGATGATACTAATGCACAAGTGCATCGATAACTCGAAAAATATCGATATATATCGATTTAGATCTTCTGTTTCTTTGCCATATCTAAATGATTTTAAGCGCTAGAAACAACAAATTTGGGATGTAAGATATCGTTCATCGATAACTTGTACGAAATAGATAAATATTTATTTAGAAAGTCTGTGTTTTTGCCATATGTGGATGCTTTTAGGGGAAACAGATAACAAATTGTGCATATATCATATCAAAAATAGTTCCCTTTTTGAGTACCCAACGCACTTTCCCCGCAAAACTGAAAAAAAATGAATTCTGGAAGATCTACACTTGTGCCTAGATATCCACACATATTTTTAAGCCATTTTTAAGACCTGAAAATTTCACAAAAATCAGAGCAAAAACTACAGAGTTATCCAAGAAGGCTTCTTTCGAAAAGATGAAGCTGAGGCAAGAAGAAGAAGAGAAGAAGAAGCATAGACTAAAGCTAGACTCCATTTAGAAAGGCAACTGGACGCTGAGTTAGGGTAACTCGCAGTCGTTCACTCCCCACTAGATCACTTTTACTCGCTTTTAATTGTGTTCGGGCTCGTGGATCAGCTCCGAATATCGTTCAATATCGTCGATTATGCAATAACAATTTGTTATCACACAACTTGCGGGCCCACAATTCAATTTTCAGACATCGTCTGGACGTATTAGCATAAAAAAAAGGTGTTGGGTGGGAAGAAAAAATAAATAAAAACGAGTAAAGCCAGGTAAAATAATTGGCAAATGAAATTAACACCTTGCTCACATACTTTTTACGCCCAAGACACACGCATCAGCATGTGGGCGTGGCCCGTGAGCAAACGGTGGCAACTTTCACTTGACAATCGTGCGATATTCGAATTATAAACAATAAACCCAACAACAACAAAACCAACAACAACAAAAGCACACACAAATAAATGGGCAATGTCGAGAAGGCGTCAACAGATCTCGTCACAAAATTTGGCTTGGAATTTTGTTGTTGTCGCAATATTTGTGCCATATTTCTGTTGTTTTTCTCAAGGTCAGATATGCGCGCAAAAAGAAATATAAATAAACACCGCCAAAATTGAGCACAATTTGCGTAGATTGTTTTGTGGACAGTGTCGAAATGTGGCGCAAAATGAGTTTCGGCAAATTTTGAGAATATGCAAATTGGCAGGCAATTGCCAAAGCTGCCGCTTTTAGCCGTAAATTGCTCAAAACAACCAAATAAGTGTCAATTGTTATGCCTATATTTAACTTTAGATCACTCATTTTTGAAACAGGTGCAAAATTTCAAATTCAAATTTAACTGACAGCAGACACTGGCAGCAAGTTAGCCGTAGCAGCCAGCTTTGCTGCGTTAACGTTAGCAAACTGACAAAAGCTACACAATACAAACATTCACAATAGACTTGAGCGCGCAGCCAACTTCAAGTGCGTTAAATATGCGCGCTGCAAGTGCGCTCACATGTTTAAACTTAACTAAGAGATGTAGTATATGAAATGTTTTAATATGGGCAATAGGATTTAAAAACTAGTATGTTACAATATAATATAATCAGATAATAACAGCGTCTTATCTCTTCTTGACCAACAGATCCATCGTACTGTTATACTCAAAATGGAATGTTAAAAAGATGCTGTAGCCGACTGCTCATGAAAAAATCAAACTGTATCCAGCATCCAGCTGTGACTGTAGTAACAGCAAATCAATACATCAGATGAATTATGAAAATATGGAAGAACAAGAAAAAAGGTAATACCCCTACAGTTACAAAATTATTTTCAAAAAAAATGTACATAATTGGTCACCCAAAAAATATCGTAACTGCATATCGATATTTAACAGCATGCATAACATAACATAACAGCTTACATTTACATAACATAACATTAACATAGCAGTCACGCTGGCCAAACAACAGCCAGTTGGCACCCGTCCCGTTCTCTAGTTAGAGGCTGCAAAAACTATCGATAGGTATTCACGCCGCGCGTTCGCATTAATATTATTGTAAAATAAATAAATAAAGTGTATTAACCATGTGCAGCGTGTAAATAAATGTGTGCGTAAGACGCGTGTGTTAAAACCCAACACGTAAGTGAAGTGCGCGCAGACAACAGCAGCAGCAGCAACAACAAAATCTCTGGCGCTGCTTGCGCCCACACCAAGAGCAGCAGCAGCAGGAGCAACAACAACAAAAAGACCGAATCAAGTGAGCGGAGCGCAGCAAAGCGCAGCAAGCAAGCAACTAAAGTGCCAATAATAACAATAACTAATTCGGCGCTTATAAAACAAAAATCGGTTAATAAAATTAAAACTAAATGCGGTTGCCTAAAATCACCCGCACCGACAACAACAATAATAAAAGCAACAACAACAACTGTTGTTCATGTGCTAGCTGCCAGTAAACGTGTGCGTGTGTTTATGTTTGTGTGCGCGCGTGTGTGTGTGTCGAGTGCGTGCGTGTGACAGCAGCAACAACAAAAGCATTGGGCTTGCAATCAACGGGATCGGAAGCACTTGACGTCGCAGTCGCCGTCGCGGTACGCGTCGCAGTCGCCGCTGCTGTTAATTTTGTAAATGTTAAAAATATAAAAAAAAATATGAAATACAAATAATCAATTAAATGCGTTTGTTGTAATCAATCGTTGGACCAATTGGCGTTGCATGTGTTTGTGTGTTTTCTTTTCGGCTTTTCTGCTTCAACGAATAAACCATTAAAATGAAATAACAAAATAAGGAAAAACCGTAAAAGAAATTATTATCTGCTTGCGTGTTGTTGTTTGCCTTTGTTTGCGTTTTTAGTGCGCGTCGTCCCGTGCATTTTGTTTCCTGTTCTCGCTCTTACACTTACACACACACAATCGCACTCGCGCGCGCTTCTTGTTGTTTATTGATGCATGTGTGTGTGCGTCGCCAACGGTTATTGTCAAGCGTTTTCGCGACAAGTTCTTATCAGCGCGACGCAACGGCAACGGCTGTGGGTTCAAGTTCGTCGCTGTCTGCGACGACAACAACAGCAACAACAACAACAACAATTGCAACAATAGCAACAATTATAACTACAACAACAACAGCAGCAATAAGAAACGTGACTAATGCACTGCTCGCGTAGCCTCTCAGCTGCTGCGGATACAACAACATTCTTCAGCGCCGCAGCAGCAGCGTCTGCGTCCGCATCGGCGTCGGCGTCCTCTGCCAGCACAACACCAACAATGGCCACAACAACAACAACAACGACGACAAATGCTAAAGATGGTAAGTCAGGCCCCAGTTACCAAAATTTTCTTATATACTGTTATATTTGGTGACCCACAAAGCAGAAAACTGCCAGCGAAACGTTGCAATTCGCGTCGTTGACTTCGCCTTAAAGTTCAAGGCGAGTGCGGCACAGTTTTGCTAGCCAGTGACTGCAAAACTGTGGTTTGAGCAGAATGCAGAAATATTTTGCTCCATCTGCCTCGCATTTAATTAGCGCTTTTCTATGTGATTTTCATGAATTCAAATGAGGCTGAAAGATTTTGATGTTAGTTATATGAGTGTGAATGAGTGGGAGGCGCGAGTGTGGTTGAGTGTATTAAAGATAGAGAGAGCAATTGATGAAGAATGGAAGAGAACGAGAGAGAGCGAGAGAGAAAGGAAGATATATGTATGTACATATTAAAATGAAATGAAAGAGAGAGAAATTTGAGAAGTGAGAAAGACTTAGTGAGTGATAGAACTTGCAAAGAACTTAACATATGCAAAAGATCAGAGATAGAGACATGGGGAGCGAGAGAACGAGTAGTAGAGAGAGAGAGAGAGACGAAGTAAGACAGGGAAAGAACGAGTAAGAGAGGGAGAGGGCAATAGTCGGAGAGAGAATGAGAAACTGAGACAGAAAGAGAGCGAGACAACGACTAACAGAGAGAGAGTGAAAAAGAAAAAGAACAAGAAACGGAGAGAGAGAGAACGAGTAACAGAGAGAGAACGAGTAACAAAGAGTGAGATAGAGAGAGAATGAGCGAGCGAGCGAGATCAATAGCCGAAGAGAGATGAGTAATACAGGGAGAGAGAGAGAGAGAAAGAGAGAGAGTAATTAAAAACCCTCATCGCTACAACACAGAAATTGGCCTTGTCTTTCTCTCTCCTGTTGATTAGTGTAACTCAGATTAGAACTTAAAATTTGCCGACTACATTTCGTTAGGGTTCGCTTTGTTACCTAATATCAATTAGTCGGAAACATCTGCAACTTCTGACGTAACTTTCTTGGGTCGAGTGTGAAATTTAATAGCCTCAAATGTTGATTAATTAAGCCCAACAACTGAAACATTGTATTAGCCAGCAAAATATTCGCAAAAGAAGAAGAAGAAGCAACAAATGGGTTGAGACAAAATAATGATCGAGAATCAGCCGCAAAAGAAGCATAAAAAAAGGCCAAACGGAATTCGCACAAATCAAAAACCGGCAGCACAAAAGCCAAAAAGCCAAAAAAAAAAAACCGGCAGCAACAACAATTAAGTATTTTTGCGTGCAAAATAAGTTAAGAAATACGCACAAACACATGCATTTTAATTGAATTGACTGTGGGCGAGAGGGGAAGGCGGAGGCGGAGGCGGAACGGGAGCCGTTCGCTGTGCAGAAGGTCGCCAAAGTGCGAGCAAAGGCTTTGATGAAGGTCAGAAACATTTCGACGTTGTCATCACCTCTGAACCCGCTCGCATTTATTGATTTTACACGCAGAGCATTAAAAAAAAGTAACACAAACAATAAACAAAAGAAACAACAAAAAACCTATATATTTGGTATATAATGCGATTGTTTGCATTGTACCCTGCAGTCAAGTGGCAGCAGGGTATACTCGACTGTGCTACGAATATGTAAAACTGCAGTAAAGAAAGAAATTAACCAGACGATACAGTGGTCACTCGTAAAGAAGAACGCGTCGCTTCTCAACAAATTCTAATTTGTGAAAACTAGATTTCCGTTCAAAATATTTATGAAAATTATATTTGATCTTCAAATTGTTGGTCCAAATCGTCCAAATTTAATGATGTTCTTTTGATGTTTTTCTTAGCAATAATAAAAACTTACTCAAAGTGAAGAATTTCATATTCCATATATGAGTTCTATAATATCTCAAGGGCAAGAGTTCTTAGAGAAAAATTTCGGCGGGTTCCCAGTTCGAATCTCAGAGGAAAAATGTTGTGTCGAACTAATCGGTCGCCAAGTGCTTTAAATATTCCCAGCTAAAAGATTATAACTTAAATATATAAATAATATAATAATAATAATAATAATATATAAAAAAAAGCATTAACCGTACTTCTGAGTCGTGTATGCCCCACGGCAGCCTTCCTACTTGTTTTATACAGTAGTTGTTGTTTTTTTTTTCTATACGTTTCTCGTGCGGCCGTCAGAGCGACTTTTGTGCGGTTTTGCCGGGCGTTCGAGCGGTTTTCTGGGCCGGCTTTGGCTTTGGCGTTGGCTTATGCCAAAGGCCAAATGGAAAACCTGCTTTTTGCGCAGAAAGAAACCTCAGAAGCGGCAGAAAGGCAAATCTTGCCGATGGTCGCAAAAAATAATAATACAGCAACAAAATGTTGTTAAAAATCATTAAAAAAAGCACAGCACGAAAAAAGTTTAATTAAATCAAAGCTAACGGTTAATGTTAATCAATCGCCACGCTCCGTTGAGCTAGTTTCATTTACAGTTTGAAATGCACTGTGTATATGCCAACTATTATTGTATCTTATATGTTTTTTATCAGTTGTGATTTCGTGCTTATCAGCATATGCAACCATTTGCCCAGGGCAAATACTACGGGCAAAATACACGTACACAATTATTTATTCTTGTTGCCGTTTTCAATTAGTGCACAACAGCAAAAAGTCAACAATAAGTGCAACAACAACAACAAAAACAACAATCACAACAATCACAACAATAAAGCAACACTTCATAGTTCCATTTCAGCAATATCAGCAAAAAAGAATTAAATCTCAGATATCTGCGCACAAATATTTAATGAACATTAAATTTAAGAAAAAATTAAATCAAATAAAAGCTAGAAAGAAAAATGTTTGCGGCTTGCTGCACTTTGAATACCCTTACAGGCATATAGCATGTGTTTTCTCTGATTCCACTACGCTCAGCATTTGCAACATTTACAATCTTCACATTCTACGATTCCATTAGCAAGTGTCAGTTGTCGGTAACATATGAATGGCAAAAGTGCCGCTTCTTTATATAAACAGCTAATCGGTTTGATTTGATTTACCTAAGTGCCTCATTTTTAAATGTCATACTTTCATATCTTCCATAACATGGATACGAAATTCGATAAATCATCGCAAAAAACACGAATGTCTCGGGGCAAATACCAAAATTTTTTGCAAATGTGAAAAATGTGGTTACTTATGGGAAAACGTACAGGCGACATACTTGACATTCGCATAAAATGTAAGAAATGTTGATAGTGGAATTAGGCTATTAGCCAACCAAATTGTGCGTTTGTTCATAAAAATCTTAATCTTATTTTCCTTTGGCAGCTTAACAAAACTGCGATACTTAACTATTTCTTATTTCATGACAAAACCAGCATACCCTTTGCTAGTGTATAATAGAATAAAACAATTCCCACATGAATTTTATAAAAAATGTCATGCAATTGTAGAGCTCTCCCTCTCTCCCCCTCTCCCTCGCTCCTTCCCTCTCTTTCTAACGCTTAATGCAAGAATTTGCAATTATTGGCGCGAAAAAAAAGTGTAATGAAAATTACGTTAATGTGGCATAAAAATAATGATAATACATGCCAGACCGACTAACTATTTAAGTATATTGCAACATATTGACTGTTCGGTGGCAGGCGGAGTTGGGCTCAATTCCATTAGGAGTTCGGGACGGGGCGGGGCGTGGAATCGTTTCCAGTAGGAGTTGGGGCGGGGCGTGGTGGGCTGGCCTGCATATGTGATTCCACTTCACGTGCGCACGGCTCTCATTCGGCAAATGCATTTTTTCGTCCCGGCTAGGCATCATTTTTCATTTGCCATGCCATTTGGCTCGCAAGTGGCGGCAGTTTGTCATGTCCCGTGTCCCGTGTCCCGTGTCCCGTGTCCCGTGTCCACGCCCGGCAGGTGCCCGTCTTTGCCATTCAGTCAGAGGGGGCTCAGCTCTTTCTTTTTTTGTTGATTTGTGGCAAGGTCTGGTGCAACAATTTTGCTGAATTGCCGTATGCGAGTGTTGCACTTGCGAATTGCTTTATTACAAATTCTGTCGCTTCGAGGCAGTCGTCACAAACAGCTGCCGCTTGGCAGCTGACTAAATTAAATTTCAAATCTGCTGATTGTCACCACGATTAGATTTTATTAACTTTCATGCTTGCTAAATTTATTTTTTGAGTTTTATTTATTAAGAGTTGGAAGACACTGCAGCTGAGCTGAATTCTTATTATCAGTTGGAAGCATCTTAGCTGTAAATAATAATATAGCTTAATCTACAATTAACGCAGCAGCCGACGGTTTATTTTAATTGTATCCGCTTATTTTCCATTCTTGCGGGTAAAATTATTCTAAATATTCTTTATTTTTTTTAATAATAACATATTTTTTGTATATTGCCACGAAATTGCCGTGAAGCTTATTTAAAGTGTTTTTTTTGTTGTATTTTTTCACGTATTTTTCACTTTTGCGGGTGAAATTTCAAATTCCAATTCGCTTTTTTTTTAAATAACAACCAATATACCCAAACGCCTTCAAATTGCCTTTTCAAAGTGCTTATATTTTTTATTTTAAATATTTCCACTTTTCACTTGTCTCGGTGGAATTGGAATAAAACCAATTTGCTATTATTTCCACAGATTTTCCACAATTAGGCCAAATACTTTCGTAATGCCTATTTATTAGATTTTTTAGATTGTTCCATAATTTGTTTGTTCCATAATAACAATAATGTTTTGTTTCCAATTATCATTGGCCATGCACTAGATTTGAATTAGTAATAGTTGTTCGTAATGCTCTGGCAAATAGGCCCCTATTAAGTGGTAAGCCCTCATCAGCTAATCACTTAACTTTTCAGCAATTTGTCAGCACTTGACTCATTTCAGTAATTACTCAATTTCTTTATCAAAGCCTGAAGCATAGATTCTCAGAGCTGTACGACAACATTTCTAGTATACGCTTTACCTAATAGTTCCGCCTGCTTGCAGCACAATTCCTTGGCACGACTTTGTTGGTCAGTCTAACGGGGACTCCCACAGTTGCCACATTAACTGCTCACCCGCTGCAGACTAATTTGTCTTACATTTCAACTGCATGCCCAACTTGCCCCCGGCTTTATACCTGTTCCTATTTCTGTACCGTTTGTCTGTCTGTCTGTCTGTCTGTCTGTCATCCCCTTGCACTTTGACGCTTTCGCGCTAATTCGCTTAGCGTAATTTGCATTCTGCAAACATCATTTGAGGCGTGTGAACAAAAAAAAAATAAAAAAATTAATATAAGAGTCATAAAAATATCTATTAAACGAAGTTGGAATACCCTTAAAAAAGTTAACATATCTTTTAAACGTAGCTGGAGTACCTTTACCAAAAGCTAAGGCAAGCATTTAAAGTCGAGTTAGATGGTTTTTTGTATAAATACATATAAAATGTATTAGATGATCGTCTCTTCATCTTTTGAAAATTTAATTTTAAATCGGAGTTAATAGGTTTATCTTACAAACTTTGTAAAGGTTTCAGAAATAACTTTTCGGTCTTTATAATATTTTAATTTTGAATATGGCATTATTAATTAACCATATTAATCAATTTTACATTTGTTTTATGTGAAGAAATTGAAATTGAATTTTCAGTAATTAGAATTATAATCTTATACGTTAGATTAGCCTTTAGAGCCACAGTGTTCTTGTTTTTCTGTACAGGACTCACTTAGTATGTTTGTTTCATCTTAAAGGCAAAATTATATGGCGGATGCTAAAGAATCTATCTAATCTCCGGCCTTTGTTAAGCGGAGATCGCTTGATCGATTGAAGGCCACCAAATTTAGTATGTGGGATTTAATAAACCAATACGCGGCTCTTATTAATATAAATTCTTACTAAACACAAACCAAAGTCAATGAAAAATCTTCATAAAAGAAAGTCACAAATATTAAGCGCAAATTATGCAAATTAAGATTAAATTTTAAAGCATTTTGCAACACTGACTTACGCTGCATTTTTGATGGCCCCTGCGGGCTGTTGTTGGGTTTTTTACCCCAAAGTATTGAATATCCGCCGTCTTATAAACTCTCTGGCTCTTACCCTCCTTCCCCCTAGTCTGCTCTTCCACTCGTTTGCCCCCTTTTTTTGGTTAATTGCTGCTAATTACGCGCATAAAATGCTTTGACGTAGCCCACGCCCCACACTTGCCCGCCCAGCCCCTTTTTCAGGCGGGGGGTGCAGCCTTTGCTTCAATCCTGTTTCGCCTTTAATGTCCACTCTGGCGTTCCGTTTTATGTTGTGCGCTTCATTACAATTTTTATTGCTCAAAAGAAATGGCTGGAAGTTGATTACAAAAATATGCATTGCTCAAGCAGGCCGGCCATCATGATAGCATCAGCCTTTGCATCTTGGCTGAGGATGATGTCCAACTGGGCACCTAGGTGGACGGCCGGCCGGCCGGCCCACCTGCCTTTGCCTCTTGACATTTATCAAATGGCGCGTGGTCGCATCAAAACTCGTTCAGTTGTGACAGCTTCTCGAGGTGGGACGCTGCACGAGCTGCACTTCCTTCAGGTTCGCTCATTAGCGCGCAATTTCCACGCGAATAAATTTGAATGTTCTGTGACGTATCGCTGCGATTGCGGATTCATCTGCGGGCTTGCAATCGCCCAACAATTTTTCCATGCAAATTTTTTTGGGACCGCGTTTCTTTTTTTTTTTTGCCCAGTTTTAATTGACGTTTCGCTCGTTTTACTCCCATCGAATTTCCTTGCACCTCAAATGGGCAGCGCCAAAAATGTTGTCGCTTTGCGTTTTTGTTATTATTTTTGTATTTTTTGCTGCAATCCAAACACTTATCTGGCTGACTTTGTGTCTATATTCAGTTTTGCATTTGGCATATTTGGCGCCTGCCTCGCCTGGAGGCGTTCTGTGTGGCCCACTGGCAACTGACGCACGACTGCCAAATAGGCCGAATGGGCTTGGAGCTGCCGCCCATTCATTGCAATTATATTAACGCTTGTTACGCATCGACAGCTTCACATATTCAAGTGCATTATGCATGCCACCCAGTGCACACACACACACATAATCTGCCCCCCTGTGTGTTGCTTGGTCACGATTCGACTCGGTTTTAATCAGTCTCTATGTCAATGACAGCCGCAAACCGTTTCCAAATTGCCAAAATTCGCGTGTAATTCGCCAAGCATCTCGAACTAATTAAACTTGCATTTAAAGGCATTTCTGCCATGTTGCAATTTAAGTGAAATTGAAGAGTCACAGTGGAAGAGAAAGCAACGTTTTTTGATATAAATAAGGACAGTAAATGCAAACTATAAATATATATATATAAAATAATAATAATAAATATAATATATTTTGAATTGAATGATGAAAAATATGTTAAATATAAAGCCTTTTATATTCACTTGGTGGAAAATGGGTGAAACACAAAAGAGTTTTTTATCAAAATAATATTTGAAAGCTCTATTAAAGCTCTTTCAAGAGAACACCTCATAAAGCAGACATGAACTTCTTTCTTTCATTTTTTTCCAACAAAACGTTGCAGTTGGCGGAAAATGGGTGGAAAGCTGCTAATTACTTATGAGCTGATATATCATCAAATCAAATAGCTTTAATATATTAAGTAAATAACAATATTGAGACTTAACTTCAGTCTTTATTTGCTCTATATACAGTTTTTCGATTGTATGTTTCCTCCACAAATGTTTCCACTCTGTCTGAAATTCTGTCATGGCGATCGAAGTGGCAACCGCAGTGGACGCACGCACAAAATCCAAATTTAACGCCAACTGCAATGCCGGATAATGCGCACAGGCAGAGACAATTCGAGAAAGAATGAGTGAGAGAGAGAGAGAGAGAGGGGAGAGTATGAGCGGAATATATGCATACGTCTCTCTCCACCCACTCTCTGCTGCGTTGACTCAATTCACTTTAAAAATATGTGGAGCAAACAATTGCCACTACAACTTCTCCCTGCACCACCTGTGCGTCCCACTGTTAGTTTCCCCACCGCCCGCCCAGCGCTTGCGGTGCATTTGCCACAGTGTGTTTGTGTGTGCGTGTGTGGGCGTCCGCACCGTGTGCGGTAATTTAATGCAATTTGTAAATATTTAATGTACATTAATTAAATGCAAATGTAAATGCGAATGCAAATGCAAATGGCAAACGGTTTGTTGGTCTCTCTCGCTCTTTCTCTCCCTCTCTCCCTCTCTCTCTCTGTCTCTATGAATTTGCCACCCACCACCCACTAGCCCAACTACAGCTTGCGTATAAAATATATTTTTAATATTTGTAATACCCTGAATCCATTGGAACTGTCTAAATGGGGTATGATAAATGGATAAGCTTCTTCGATTTTGTAAAGTGTATATATGCTTGATCAGGGCAAAGAGCTGAGCCTGTGCGTCTGAGAGCTGGAGACTTTACATGTGAGATATATATTCTTCATGATATCAATAAGAATCTCTTTTGACAGTTGACTTCTTAAACTTAACTCAACAATTTTGGGTACTAATAACAACTTTTGAATGTAGACTCTCGTATAGTATCTGTAGATTAGAATTATTTCACCCTTTGAATAACTTCCCATTCTCAAGATTGCAAAAAATCCTTTATATCACGATAACGCCTTAGGCCTTGGTATATACACACATTTGTATTCTATATTAAAGCCATGAAAATTTCATAAAATTCGGTCAATAAACAACGAAGTTAATCTAGAATGCACTTCTTATATATTATGTGGAGCTAAGGCAAGAGGAAGCGCAGTGTGTGTGTATTTTCGCCTATGTATGTATAGAAGAAGGCTGAAATGATTGTAACGACAGCTGGGTTCAGGGTATCTGCTAGTCAGGCACACCCCGGCTAGAGCTCTTTTACTTGTAATATTTTTGTGTATTTTTCCATTCGGTTTTCTTCTTCTTTTCTTTCCATATTTCTACATATGCGAAACAATTTTCATTTAATTTTACTGCCAGTCGCAGGAGCGAGTGCAAAAATTTGTAATGCTTAAATTTCGCCTTCGTTTTGCAATTTTTAAGCCCAATGCCCACACACACACACACACACACACTCGCACACCCACACTCCTTTGGCTGGCAGCATCTGTGTCCTGTCGTTGTCCTTGGGCCGGCAGCAGGTGGACGCGTGAACGCCTTTGGCACACGCGCGCCTTCCTTTCCTTTTGCTCGAATGTGCGTAACAATTTTTATGAGTATTGCGTTTTTTTTCCTCCTCTTTTTTTTGTTGTTATTATTGTTGTGTGCTACAATTTGTGTCCCACCGCCACGCCACGCCCCCTTCATTCAAGCATTTTATGATTTTTTACCTTTTTTTTCTTCTTGCTTGCTTTTCAGGCAGCTGTTTGTTTGCCTTTCTTCTTCGGCTGCTGTTGTAGTTTTTTGCATGCGTTTTGTAGTTGAAAATTCGGCATCTACGCTTGATTGCGCTTTGCTCTGCCACGCCCACACGCCTACACGCCCAGACACTCACACCCAATCCGGGTTTAACAATGTGTGCGTGTTGCTTCCGACTGCCTATTCTGTATATTTCGTAAAGCTTATTTTTAGCATTCCTTTGCAAGGACGAGCCTTTGTATAACCAACATTTCTAAGCCTGTTTGCTCTTGTTGCTTGTGCTTTGTGTTTGTCTATCTCTCTCTCTGTGTGTGTGTGTGAGTGTGTGTGTATTGTACCCTGTAATTTGTGGCGAAATGAATGAATTGTGTGACGAATTCAGTAAATGAAGGTTATGCAACCAGCTATGATATATAGATGAAAAAATATGTTTTAGCCAAGCTAATGAACCTGGCAAACTAGTTAATAAATTTATTTAACTTTAATCAATATCTTTAGGTATTTTCACAGCAGAAAAATGAATCCAATTTCACGCTGTTCAGTCGGTTTTAAAGCATTTTTGAAACAAATCGTAAAACTGAAGAGAAATAGATCTTAAATCGAAATTTCCTATTGCTTCTTAAATTGATTATCGGAATATTGTAATAAAAATGAATCGAAATGGATTCGCAGTCTCTTGTTATCTAGAAAATCAAAATCATAACGAGTCAAAAAGTATTCGAATTTTCTCTTCAAACCAAATTAAAATCAAGAACAATCTGTCTTTCTGGCAGGTTTCATCTGGAATCCATTATCTATCAGCTTTGATGCGAATCTGTTTCAGTTTAGTTTAGAGTTATCTTTAATATACGTTTGTATAAAATTCAGAAATATTTTTATTATAATATATGTATTAAAATTCAGAAATATTTAATAATGTTTTATATCGCAAATCTATTTTGTAAGCCCAGAAGTATTTCGAGCATACATATCACAGTTCTGCATAAGGGTTTTGTAAGGTTTTTTTTTATAATTTTGTCATTGTATGAAAAAATATTGTGTTTTCCAAGATATTTTCATCAAATTCATTATTTACGAGCTTTACTACTCTCACATATCAGCAAAACCGTAAGGCAAATGTCTAGAAGGGTATTATGCCTTCGGCGTGCCGTAGATATGCTTGATTTCTCGTTTTTATAAATATATTTTTTAAATATAGAAATGTTCAGGTTCAGGGAATTGAAATATTTATCAAGCAAGCAGCTCGATAAAACATGATGGCCTAGTTCAATATATTATTTGAAAAAAGTATTTAAAAATTATATTTAAGCAAGTAATAAAGTTTATGATATTAAATTGGGTTTCTTTATATCAAGTCAAATACAACTCCAGTAAACTGTGTTCCAATTCGATAAAACATTAAATTAAAAATCATAGCTAAATTTTGTCACTAGACATTTTTGGCACGCGGTATACAAGAGTCGAACTATTTTCATTCGTTTCGCTTTTATATATTATTTGTTCTGTCGGAATGGGATAGTCTAAAGTGTTATTGTGCCTGTGGTTGTCATTGTTCTAGTTGGTCTTCAGCTGTCATTTTGGAGGCTGTAATTTGTTTGCGCCTGCTCGTCGTAGTAAACCCCTACAGCTGCCTCCGACCCAGCCGAAACCCACATTTATAGCCTCTTTATCTATGCGTGGGCATACAAATTTTGCTTTCAGCGGCTGCTTGAGCATTTCCATTTGTTTGTTAGCCAGAAACAGACAGACAGACAGACAGACAGACAGACCAGACAGACAGAAAGATAGACCAGATAGACAGACAGACAGTCAGCAGGCGGAAAGAACAACGAGAAACAACACAAAAGCACTTGGCTCTGTCAGTGGAATATGCACTGCACATCTTTCAGATACTTTTGATATTATTGGTATCTTCTTGAGCTATTTTTAAAAGAATACACAAGAAGAGCAAAAGGAAAACATGAAAATCTTTTGTTTTCCAAACAAACACGAAGATAACGCCCAAAATGTTTAATTGCTGTGCACGGAGCTTATCCGCGGCGACGCGCTTGACTTGATAAAAGTTTCAGCTTTTTGGCAGCTGAGGTTTTTAATTAGCAATCATTGAAGTTGGCTAAAAACTGCAAATTGTCAAAATTAGCGTCAATTTTTCGATGTTTTCTTTTTTCCCTCTCATTTTTTTTTCTTGGCTTTGTTTATTTCATAAGTTACTTATATTCTTGCGAATGCGGTTTTTGCTTTGGCAACATTATGATGACCATTTGTTAAAAGTTGTTGTTGTTGTTGCCTTTTGTCAACGCAAAGATAGCGCAAATTACTCGACCACAGCGAAAATGCCGAAAACGAAGCCAACTCCGCGGAAGAGTTGAGCGAAAACTTTGCGAGAAAAGTTTGCTGCTTTTTTTTCTATACCCTGCACCCATTGATAATGGTTAACAAGGGTATAATGATTTTATGCAATTGTATGTAACAGGCAGAAGATAGCAACTTCTTATTTAGGTATATATATTCCTGATCAAGACGACCAGCTGAGTCGATCTATGCTTGTCAGACTTGAAATTTGAAATAATTATGTATTCCCTTTATATGTATCGATATCTTTTCCTATTTTCAATATTTGGATAAAAATTGATTCTGGAATTAGTTTTTTTGGCAAGTTATTAATTAACTAAGAATATTTTACTTGTTAGATACTCCCAACCCATTTCTTCCGAAATTGGAAAATATATCATTTATCTGAAAATAAAGAGTTTTTATATGAAAATAGTATAGAGTATAGCGTATAGAGTATAGACTAGAGTATAGAGTATAGAGGATGGGAAATAGAGTATAAATGTGTAAAGGAGAGCAAGACTGTTCGTTTAGGGTATCTCCTAGTCGGGCAGTCCCAACTCATACCATTTTTTCTCTTTTACTTTTTAATTTTTGCAACTTTATAGCAAATGTTTTCGCAGCTGCCTTCTGCCTCTTGGCATCTTTCTCCATTTCCATGACTGCTGCCCACATTTAGCTCATTTATTTTCGTTGCTAATTTTTGACATTTTTCTCTTGGATCGCATTTTGGTTTATTTTTGGTGTGCGACTTGGCGGAAAACTTTTGAAGAACATTTTTTTCTGTTCATTTTGTTATTATTGCTTTCTACTTAAACATTTGATTAGCGTGCTTTTTTATGGGCTGGACACGCGTTCGCATTTGCCGCACACAAATTGACAGCAGCTTAATTTGAGCCATTTTATGTTTGATTTTATATATATTTTTATATTCGATTCGCTGCGTTTCGTTACGTTACGTTTGGCTATTCGCTGGCCATAAATTTGCTCGCTCCTGCTAATTGGCAGTCTCATGAGTGCGTTCAATTAATTTTGCCGTCAATTGACGCACGTCTGTAGGCCGTGCAGGTGGCGTATACTTGATAATTGTTGACACTTGCGATCGCGAGCAGCAATTAAATTGAAATCATGTCATCGAAAAGTGCGGCAACTGTGCAGCATTAAAACTTTTCCACGATTGTGGCAAAAAAGAAGTTAAAGGAAAGGTTTAACTAGGAAATTGCAAGTTTGGTCAAGATATGCTGACTATGGCAGGTATATGATACCGATGTGGCGAATTCCAACATATGTATTGCGGACGGACCAATGCTAAGTTTCAAGACGATATCCGTAAAACTGAGAGATCAGTTTGCAAAGAAAGAGACAGACGGACGTGACTATATAAAATCGGCTGTTGGTACTAGTCTAGAATATATATACTTTATGGGTTTGGAGATGTCTTACACATTTCAAGACAAAATTATAATACTCTTCACAAGAGTATATAACTGTGTTTGACTTTCAGTAGTTGTATTACGTTTTTCTTATTCAAATGATATATTAAAATTCAGAAATATTTTATACAATTTTATATAACAAATCTATGGCAAAGTATCTCGAGCATGTATATTACAATTATTCATAAGATTTTTACCTTTCAAACTAATTACAAAACATTTCTAAACTTCCCCAACGACTATTAAACCCCTCTGAAAACCGATCTTAACTGAGTTTGGGCGCACTTGATATGGGTTCCATATAATATGCTCTAACTTACGTCAGCCTAGCAAATATTTGTATCATTTCTTTCTCACTTTCTCAGACACCTTTTCGAATCCTTTCAAGCACTCAAATTATTTCCACGCAGCTCTTTAAGTCTTCATATATAGCATTATTTGTACGCACTTATGCTTTGGTCGATTAGAATTCAGTTTCCCATTTAGCCACAGTTTATTTATTATCTACACAAATGTCTGACACTCATTCATTTATGAGCTACACCTTCTTTTATTCTTCTCCTTTATCCAACTAGCACTCTTTCGATTACATAACCCAGTTATTAATGGTTTTCCCTTTACCTGCTCCGGACTTTACCTGTCATTCAACCATCTTTATCTAAGCCCAACTCCTCCTCCTCGTCGTCGTCGTGACGTGGCGACTTTGTGACATGCGATGGCGTGAGACAAATGTGTAGCAGCAAATGTGTTTGAGTGTTGAATTGGAGCAGGTTCGCTTCAGTTCTGTTCGGTTCAGTTCAGTTTTTGTTTGCTTTCGCCCGCTTCCAGTGTCCAAGTTCATTTACGTCATGGTCAGGTGAAAGAGTGGCCTTTGGGGAGCAGCTTCTGACAGGGCCAATTGCCACATAAATTGCTGGCTGTCATGTGCTTCGGCACACACACAGTTTTAGGCAATTTGTTAATGAGTTTTTAACAGAGCAGCAATCCCGGCCATCCGGCGTATGAGTAATGCCGCGACAGTTTGACAAGCACTGATTGAAGTTCATAAAGTTCATGAACTTTGGCAGAGAGCCCAAAAGGCATCTCAGTGACCTGAGCACAATGCATTGACGCCGGCCTTAAAAGCCAACTCCAGTTGCCAGTTATTCGCTGGCAGTGACTGTCAAACTGTGCACACACACACATATATACACACACAATGCCGCAATTGTGGGTTAGTTTTAAAGTCAAGCTTGCCGCAAGTTTATGTGCAACGCCTTTCAATACACTTGCACAACAATTGCGGCGTAAAAGCGTAAAATCGCAGCCACAAAGGGTTGGGTGGATGTATAGTGCGGGGGGAGTGGAAGCGGAGAGGGGGGGGGGGTGCTGGGGTTGGTAGGTGCCTGCCATAGAAATTGTCACAGGATGGCAAAGTTCAGAGACTGCACAGGTCTGTTTAGAAATGAAAATAAGTTGGGTAGTTGGCAACACTGGAAAAATTGAGAATGTAAGGAAAGAAAAAACCTCTCCATACAAATTTATATATTATCTAATTTTGTTATATTTTTCAATAGAGAAAATATTGAGGAACGGGAATTTTAATTTAATTAACAAAAATAATTATCGATAAAATAAATAATATTTTTATCATGCGCTTATTTTGAACAAATTATAATTAGATTTATATTAAATTAAATGTAGTTAAATTGGGGGTGAATTTGAACCAGCATTTTCACGCTCATTAGTTTAACGCTCAGCTATCTAAACTACGCAGAATCTTTCAGTGCGTCTGTCGGAAAAAATCATATATAAACATTTTAAATTACAGCTGAACTTCAACCAGCGATTTCTCGCTTGTTAGTTCAACGCTCAGCTCAGTCAGTCGGCCCAAGCTGCTACATATATATAGGCTATTATAAAGTTGAAAGTAATTTCTCGCAGTGTATTTGTTGGGCTGGCGTTTATGAAACGGATGTTGCCGCTTGCATTTAGTGCACTTGAGCCTTGAGCGTCATCCTTCTCGCCGGCGTCGTCCTGTCGGCTACCAGTTGCCCGTTGCCAGTTGCCAGTTGCCTGTTTCCTGGCATTGTGAGCTGCCCCACATGTGTCGTCGTGGCATGCGAATAGTCTCACGCGCTCCACGACGCGTGTCCTGTGTACAAATTTGTGCAGCGCAGCCCGGCCGCAGTCCAGTGTCAGTGCCAGGAGCGTATGGAGTGGAACTGAGGCAGCTCAGCACCAGCTGCTGCTGCTCTACATTAGATGCCTTTTTGGGGCTGGTCTATGCTTTGTTTCGGGCAGCCTCTTGCGAGGCTCTGGCGCCGCACAGAGAGCGAGCGAGTGCAAGGACCCGGTCTTTGCCTTTAGCTGCGCACCTCAACAAAGGACAATCTTCTGCTGAATGCGGCCGGAGCTGGAGTAGTCTGAGGCAATCAAAGGCTGCTCCCTTTGCGCCTTTTGCGGCTTTTGTGCGGCGTTTTCATTGTGTTAATTCAATTAGTTGGCGCTGAGCAAAATATATGCAACAAATTTCACTTCACTTCAGTTCACTTTGGTGTCCCTTATTTTTGTTATTTTTTTTCGCTTTTCTATTTTATTTTATAGTTGATTTTAATTATTTTTCCTTTGGCTGTTATTCAAATTGAGTTGCCAGGCAGCTCACGTTGGGTTTTTTGATTGGATTTGTTGTGCGAATTATGCAGACATTTTTGATTTACTTTTTAATTTAATTTATACAATTTTAATATTTGTTTTTGTGTATTTTCTGTCGATTGCTCTGCGAAAGGCAGCTTCTCTGATAAGTGAGAGGCGTGAATTTATGCTTGAACATATTTATTTCGTCTTTTGAAGAATGCAAACTTGTTGATGCCTTTGTAAGAACAATAAATGTTCTATAGTATTTGGTCATTGAACTGTTAACTGTTTCTGTCGGCTGCTTCGAGATTGTCCAGTTTATAAACTTTCTTTGTTTGCAGATGTGAAAGAGTGGTATTTAAATGTTTAAGCTGTGTTAGCTGAGTTAAAGAGAAATGTCTTATAGATGAAAAGTTCTTCTATATACCCTGTAAATTTGTATTGACAGATTTAAGTGTGTTACAGTATTGCATAGAGATTCGAATAGATGTAAATAGATATTTTTTGTTAGTTTTGTTTTGTTTGCTGGGGATGATTGTTGTCTTGGCTGGGTATACTTGTAATTGGCGAACTACTTATTAATCTATTTATCGAAACATATATATATATATATACTTATCCAACCTGACTTGTGCATCAATCTATGCTGATTTCAGTCTGCCTTCCTGAGCATCTGCCTAACCCAAAAGCTGGCTATATAATTGCCTATTTGATTATTTATATGTCTTCCAATCTATCTACTTAACAAGTTGACTATTCTATTCATATTACTATTGATTTATTCGCCTATTTATTCAATTTCTTACTGTGTTTTCTATCAATCCATTTCCCTAAATACAATTCTAGCACACTATCTACCCACATATCTATTTATCATCCATGCAATTATTCATTAATTTGATTATCTTGCCCTCTTGCTAACTATCTTAATAGCTAGTTAACCACACATCTATTTATTTAACTTTGTATCTATAAATGGGTAAATAATTTTATTTATATATATCTCCATATATCTACCCATATCTATCAACATATTTATATTGTTATTAGTATTATCATGTATTTTTCTCTTCACGTATTTACATACCTATAATCATTTCTAGCTATCTTCATATGTATCTTTTTATCTATTTACATATGCTTTGGATGTACACCCAAGATACATTCATCTGAAGCATATATTTATTTGCTCTACATTTTAACATATTTATATACCTTTCTGTAACGCATGATACATTTTAATGACATTAATTTTTCTTTCTCCCATCCATTTCAAACGAATTCAATGCATTAGATGACTTTTTTCGTACTTAATATATTTCGTATGCAATTTTGCGTAAAGATCAACAAAAACTCGAGACAGTCGCCAATATTTTTGTTTAACGCGCAGACAAAGTCACAGACGCATCTGCTTAGCATATCAATGTAAAATATTTGCATTCAAAGCCACTTCATAGACATTAGCACACACACTGCCACGCCCCAACCTCCTCTTTTGGGTGTGTGTGTTTGTGTGTGTGTGTGAGTGCGGCGTCAAAGTCTTAGTTGTTATAGCCACAGTGTGTGTTATTTATGCGTCTGTTTGCACTAATTCCACAAAACACCAACTCGAAGTTTTGGTCGGGCTTTGCGTTTGCTTTATGGCGGCTACACACACGCGCACACCCCCACACACACACACCTAGTGGCCTTTGGTCAGGCTGGGGCTTTGAGAGGGGGTGTGGCATGTGTGTGTGTGTGTGACTTGTCTGACAATTGACGGGCAGCTGCAGCTTTAACTTGCGGCTTATCAGAAATTCTAATTGTCGCCTGCGACAAGCCAAAAAAAGACCTAGCACAAGCACACACACACACTCTCGCACACACACACTCACATACACACACTCGCTCACACAGCCAAGTAAAATATAAATTGAATTACATATTTTATGCAAACAGCGCAGACAGCAAGACACGATACGACAGCACAACACCTCAATCTCCACCCTCTGCCCTGTCAGATCGCATTTTGTTAGCTGCCCGCCTCCCACTTGTCCCCCTGCATTCGCCCTTAGCTGACTTTTGTTTTTGCAGCACGAACAAAGTTTTCCGTGTCCATCAGTGTCAACAACAACAACTACTCGGTGGACACCCCACGGTGTCCGCCTGCGACATGCGACAAATCGCCGCATTTGGCCGAAGTGTCGCCAGTGTCAAAAGTCAAAGGGTTTGGCAACAAAACGACGTCTGTTCTTTTCGGTGTCCTCCTTGGCCCCGTATCCTTGCTGTGTTCTGTATATTTATTAAATAGTTTCCTGTAAATCCCTTTGAAGTGTCCGACAACTTGTCCTTCCCCCTCGCAGCTATATCAATTAGCAGTCCGCAAGTGCTGCCATTTTTATGGCATACATGCTTTTTGTACAAATCCTTATGTGCAAGGACTTTGTCTGGATTTTTGGGGATTCACAATTTACTTGTTTAGAGATCAAGAACTTGGTGTAATGCACATAAGACTTACGTTTTCAATATGCCAGATTGAGCTTTGTTTGTGGATTTGAGTTTCGTTGGGTTTGGGAACTGAACTGAACTGAATATTTGTGAACTAGTTCGCGAACCTTAATCTTAATCGTAATCTTAAAAAATTGATGGATCAAGAATGGAAAATTGTTTAAAAATACATTCGAAATTTGAACACAATTTTGAACAGTTCAAAGTAAGATTTGAGTTCACTTTAAAATTGGTTAAGATGTTCATGAAAAAAATTCAAAAACAAATCAATTTCCATATTGAACTCTGAGTAAGATTCAGATATTACCTTAAGGTGAGCAGTTTTAATACAGTTTTGCTTAGTTTCAGTTGGGTTAGGCTTTGATCAATATTTAATTGATTTTTGTTGAAGTTTTGCAATCTTGGAATACTTAATCATGCAACGAAAGAACTAGTTCATAGAATTGTTTCAGGAACTTGAGCCTTTACTCTCTTCAAGCCAGTTATATGCTTAAAACTTACGCTCAATCTTAATTTATAAATTCCATCAAAATTAGCTCTCTATTTCTTTGCTTATTTCCCCGTTCTCAGGGAACAAAAGCCTGGGAAACATGTACAGAAAGCTGTTTTTATTAGCATGAAAACAAATGTTGGTTTTTATGATAATTTCTATTGATGTTGTATGTCATCAAGTTTAACGTTTTACGCAATTGTTTATTAAGCAATGGCTATCAAAAATAAGTTGACAGCCTGAAGACCCACACGATGTTTAACGACTTCAACTGAACTTGAACTGAGCGACTAAATGGCTAGACGAGGTTTTAAGTCTGAACTTGAGCACGTTTTTTAATGGGCTACTGCTCTATAAATGTTGCCGGTGTTGCCACCTAGCTATGAATATTTAAGACATGTATTTAATCATGCTTTGTGAGCGACTGCTCTTTAAATATTTGCCAGTGTTGCCATCCAGTTTGTAAATATTTCCTATGCTTGTTTATATATTTCTTTTTGAACTATTGCCAGTGTTGCCACCTTTAATATTTCATGTATAAGTATTTAGTCATGCTTTTTGGTCTGCTCCATATAGTTTTCCCAGTGTTGCCAGCTATTTGTAGATGTTTCAAACATCAAGATTGTCAACCTTTTTGTCTATAAAATATTGCCAGTGCTGCCACCTGGTTGTTCATATTTAAAAAAACATGTATTTACTCATTCATGTTGAGCTAAAGTTTAACCATTGTTGCCACCTAGTTAATACATTAAAAATATGTATTTACTCACGCCTGTTGAGCTACTACTCTATGAATAATTTTTCAGAGTTGCCACCTAGTTGTTAAGTCATGCATATGTATTTACTTAAGTTTCTTGAGCTAATGCTCTATAAATTATTGCAAGCATTGCCACCTAGTTGCCAATATCTTATCCACTTGTATTAACTCATGCTTCTTCAGCTTCATTTTTGCCATTGTTGTCAACTAGTTGTAAATATTTCAATTATATGTATTTACTCTTGCTTATGATTGAGTATTCACAGTTGTTTTTTGTTTTCTGCTATTTGTGGCATAATATTTCCTTTTGCTTTCGCAGCATTCCTAGCTGCCCCTTCCTCCCTACCTTCCCCCTCCACACGCTGCGCTACTTTGCGTCGCATTGCAAGCGCGTTACTCATACGACGCGTGTGTCCACTGTGCCACAATTCGTGGCGTCTGTTTTGCCCGCCTGCCACTTGCTCACACGCAATCAGACCGCATGATATTATTATTATTATTATTATTATTCGTATTATTATTATTCTGCTAGCTATTTCCGCGGATTTCCCCCACTTTGCTCGCATTTTGTTTTCACACGCCGACAAAAACTATCACGCCCTCCTTCCCCAGTCCGCCCCCTGCGCATACATGGATATTCGCACAGATAGTGGATATATATATATGTGAATATATACGTATCTATGGCTATATTTCTTGGATTTGGGCCAACGAGTGTGTGAAAATAGAAAATTTTGCTTAGCATTGGAATGTGCCATGTTCCTTGCGATGTGTCGCATTTGTTGTTGTTGTTGTTGTTACTGTTTGTTGTTGCAGTTTCTTGTTTGATTCTGTTTTCATTCCCGTTTGTTTGTTGGCATTTTGCACTTTGTATTTTTAAACATTTCGCAAAATGCTCCAACCTAAAGTTTGATAGCTGCAATTTGTGGCATGCACTCAAAAGAGCAAATCCCATGGAATGGGGAAGTGGCAGCAGCAGCAGGAGGAGCTGCCACTTGGTGTGAGGGCCAACAATATCGATGTTTTCAGTGGGCGTGGCAAGCCTAGGCAAGTATTGTTGCCGCCTTGTTTGCCAATCGACAATCAAGAGTTTGTTTTTTTTTTCACTTGTTTTTTATTCTTGTGTTCGCGGAAGTTTCGCCATTAGCTCGAGCACTTGAAAAGTTTTGGAACAGCATCTGATATGACCTATATATATATATATATGTATATATATATAAATGTCTGTATATGCAGCTTGTCCGGGCAAATGTTTGCTCAATTGAATTTAATCGGATTATTGCGACAGAGAGCAGCTTTTAATAGTCGCACAATTGAATTAAATTGTGATGACTGGATATAAAAATTCAATGGTCAATAACAAACTTTTTCGGTAGATTTTCACGATGATTAATTGCAATTAATTTCTAGATTGTTTCCACAAATGGAAATCTATTTTTAGCGGGCGGTTTTATGCAACTTGGGCGATTGGGTAGCTAATTATTGGCACGAAATTAAGAGTTCGAGCTCCCGAAAAGAAAGAAGAGAAGATATAATATAATTTTGCAGCAGATTAAACAAATTTAAGCTCCATGTTCACATTAATTTGGCTATTCTTACAGCTCTTTTGTCCGCGGCTTCTTCTACTACAACCTTTTGCCCTTAAAAAACCTTTCTTGTATTCAATTAAAATTTAATTAGAAGTCAAATTTCATGCTCATCAAATAAATCTCTCTCTCTCTCTCTCTTTCAAAAAATTATCTTTTACGCAAATTAGACCTTAAAATCTTGGCCTTTTTGGCATTTTTATTTTAAAATTCATAAGTTCGTCTAGTGCCAAAGCGTAACAATCGCAAATCTTAACTTGAATGCCCACTCGCTGCTTACAATGTGCCATCATTACAGCCAACTGGCCAACGGGCCACCTGCTCACCTGCCCACCTGCCCGGCTGCCCACCTGTTTCCTGGCAGCCAACCCACCGGAACGCGCATCCCTCGGGGCACATCCTACGAGCAGGGGGCACATTTTTGTGCCGGCGCCCACCCAACGACTTGGCAAGGCAATTATTAATTTTAATAAACTTGAATGCGAAGGGGCGGAGTGGAAGCGAGCAGAAGCTGCCCACAGGCAACGCCTGCCTGCCTGCCTGCCTTCAGCTCAATCCCTTCCCCCTATTTGTGCTGGCCTAATGATATAATTTTTCTCAGTTAACTAATTGAATACATTTGCAGCAAGAAGCTGGCCAAGAGGCAGGGCAGGGCAGGAGGTAGGGGACTAAAACACATGGCGCGCTAACAAAGATTGTTAATAATGGCAAACAAGCGCAACGAGCGAGGCAGCTCCAGCTCCAGCTCCAACTACAGCTTCAGCGCTCCTCCAACTCCATCTTCGATGCCTGCCACTTGAGGCAAGCCATTGACAGCGCGGCGGCAGAAGAACAGCTCTCTGTTTGAAGGGGAGTCAGGGCCCAAAGGAACGTGCAGCAGTTAATTTGCGGGCAAAGAGATGAAGGGGGGAAGGGGGAGCTGTAACCAAGAGGAGAGCACACAAAACGACATTTCGCGGCAAAGAACTTGGATGGGTTGAGCGGCGACGGGAGTAGAGTTCGCAGGGTGGGGAACGCATTACAAATTCCATTACTTTGAGCAGCGAACATGACCTGATTTTTATGTAGATGTATGAGTGCAAAGCAGTGTGTGTGTGTGTGTGTACGTGTGTGTGTGTGTGTGCGTGTACGTGTGTGTGTGTGTGTGTGCTGGCTGGAAGCTGCTGCAGAGCAGGAAATTAGGCAGTCCAAAGACAGAAGAAGCTGCCACACGCCCTTTGTGTGTGTGTGTGTCTCTGTTTGTGTGTGTGTGCGTGCGTGCGTGGGTCTTGAGCCACGTATTGAGCTAAATGTTGCACCCGCGCGCGCCCCTTCCACGCGCCGCACTTGTCGAGTCACGTAGCACAAAGTTTTAAGCATTGCCACTTGCGACGTGCAATGGTCCTTCTAGGCCCCCTCCCTCCTCCCCAGCCCAGCCCACGGTTGCGACCCTCTTTAAGCGCTGTCTTGGCTATAAATTAACAAAAATGAATGGGGGCCAAAAGCCAGCCCACACACGCACAGAGAGAAGAAACTAAGCTTAAAGCCAGCAGCAGTCGATACTCTCGCCTCTGTCTTAAGTAGAGATAAGTGCGAGGTGTGCGTGTGTGAGTGTGTGAGTGTGTGTGTGTGTGTGTGCGGGTTTTATTTTTGGGGTTATAAAGTGCAGTGGGTTATTGGCGCACTTTTATGACATCCAAATGCTTGTCACACGCTGCCCAGCCCGAACATAAGCCACACCCCCTCAGAACGGCCCCTTTTGCTACCAGAACATTTTACACAATGAAAGTGTGACAAGCTGTTCCGGTCGACAAGGAGAGCAAGGTGTGCAGAGAGGAGGAAGGTTGGCTGCCTGCGAGCCTCGAAGTGCACTTTATTCAATTAAAATGGCACACACAGAGAGCGTGAGGCAGCGTTGCTGGGGCATGTAAATTGTTGCAAATACAGTCCAAAAGCCAAATTGTGTGGCAGCTGCAAAAACAAAACTAATTATGAAAAGGGATCAGGCCTTGGGGCATGTAGGAGATACGACCAGGTTAAAGGTCGAGCGGGTCGATTTGTGGCGCACAAAACTGACATAGTTCCTATCGTTGGGCTCAAAGGAAACTTAAGTTGGTTAAGTGCAATCGACTAGATACAAAATGCTCAAAGATAAGTGTAGAAATATCTAATTAGGAATTTGATGAGAGGATTTACGAAAAATATGAAATAAAGTGGAGAACTTAGCTGTAGTCCGAATGAGTGAGAGGCAGATATGGTTAGGATAGAGATTAAGAGAAAGACACAGACTTGCAGGCATCAAGATAGAGCCAGAGATAGTCAGAGAAAGGGAATATGGAATAGAGATTGGGACAGCGTGACGAGATTGAAAGAGACATTCAGGAAAATAGACTTATGAGAGAGACTAAGGGAGTGATAGAGAACCAGATAGAGTGAGAAGTGATAGAGTGAGAGAAAAGCCACAGATTGAGAGAGACATTCAGGAAGAACGACAAATAGAAAGAAAGAGAGAGAACGAGAGGAAGAGAGACAGAGAGGATGAGAGAGATAGAGAGGAAGAGAGAGACAGAGAGGAAGAGAGAGAAAGAGAGAGAGTGACAGAGAGGGAGACTAAGAGAAAAAGCGCGTGTGAGATTGTGACAGCATGACAGAGATTGCGAGAGTCATTGAAGAATAAAGGCCAAGAGAGAGAGAGTTAGTAAAAGAGTATAAGTAAAGTCTTTGGCTCAAAAATCCTGATTTCCATATTGACTATAATCGATCTCATGAAAATACATAAAGTTATCGATAATTTGAATTGAAAGAGATCTGCGATTAGAGCAGCTACGTTCAAAATTTCATGTGTCTAGCTCCTTTAGTCCCTGAGATGAAGGACTGACGGACATGGCAAGATCGGCTCGGCTGTTGATGCTGATCAAGAATATGTATAGACGTTAAAGTCTTCCTCAGGCTGTTACATACCATTTCACGGAACCACTCTACCCTTTCTTTTTTACATATTCAATGGGGATGGGTGTACAAACATGGAGCTATTGATTAGAAAAGAGAGGGAGTTACATGAAGACAACAAGTGAAAGACAGAGACACACTAAGAACGAGGTTGAGGAAATTATATGACCAAATAGAGAAACTGAGAAGGGTATACAAAATGAAAGAGATAGAGAGAGAGTCAAAGAAGAGTAGTTAAATACTCTCAAAATTAAAAGCTAAATACGTGCAATTGGCAATATTTGTGAATAAACATGTTGCACACAATATTTTACCATAAATATATTCAAATGGAGTAATATTTGTAAAATAATATGAAGTACATGAAACTTTGGGTTTCATTTTCTAATTGCACTCAAAATGATTACAAATGTAAATATGAAATTCAGTTCAAAATGTTCACATTAGTTTAGTAGCCAGACACTCCTAATTGGCTGTTATGGAAAGCGTTGCAATTAACTTTACACACACTCACACACACACACACACACACACACACACATGTTGCACGGAGGCATTCAAAATTCAAATTTCCGGAGGTGTTTGAGTTATGACTGACGGCAGCAGCAGCAGCTAGCAGCGCCCCGGCAATGAAAATCACTCGATCTATTACAGCAATTTGCAGTTATTAATCAAAGCAATGCTCAGGCAAACAGCTCGGCAGCAGTTTCTGTCCATCAAATATGCAACAGCTGCAACAACAGCAACAACAACAAAGATTGCAACTGCAACTGCAATTGTGTAACAAGCGAGTGTTGAAGATTTACGACCTACTTTCGTATGCATGACAGCTGGAAAGCAACCGACTGACTAACTAACCAACCGGGCCAGGATAAGTCTCTCAGCCTGGTGCAATCAGAGCCAACACAGCCGACAATTCCTTGGCCTCCAAATCCTTTTTTGGGGCAACAACAAAAACACGTGTGAAGAGCTGTCCTCTGGCTTGCCAAAGTTGAAATACCCTAACAATCATCTTCTGTGCACAGACACAAGAAACATCTCTATTAACTGAATGTTCCGATAGAGGATATATGATATTATATTTGCAAATCGGTGAGCATTTGAATGCCTAAAGAAGTTTGCGAATGTTGAGTTAAATTGAGATTGAGTTGTATTGTGTTTGTCTTCACGGTGGTTCGATCTCTAAAATTTAGCCTTAGCGTGCCAACTCTTAGCTCAAAGCAACTAAGTTCTTTTTAGCAACAAAAGCAGTAGAAATATTTAACTTTTACCCATCGGAATTATAGTTCCCATTGCTTTGTGAATATTCCTCTATTTCTCTTTCTTCCATATTTAAAAAGCTGAAATTTGTTAAATTATTTTGATCTCCTTTAAGAATACGTATCTATGCCAAGTTTCAAATTTATGATAGCTTTAAGAATAATAAATAAAATAAAAGAAGAAGTAAGAGACTAGACAGTCTAGCATATATAACTATATTCCAGAACCTTAGCCTATATATATTTCCATTTTTTTTTAATCTTTTGTTTAAAGACTTTTGAGTATATTTCTATATATTTATAACCTTTTTTGAATACATTTTTTGGCTCTGACTAGCTCTAGCTACGGGCTATGTAATGCTTTAATTAAAACACATATTATCTATTTTTCTCCAATATATTTCCATTCCTCTCTGGAATCAAAATAATCAATTTTATAGACTTTTTTAAACAAGATAATTAAATGGTTATACCCGTTGAAAAGGGCATCATAATACAGGAGTCCAAATTGCGTGTCATAATAAACTAAAGAATCGTCTGTGGAAGTTTCGTGTGCTTCTTCTTGTGCCACATGTCAAGTGCATGTGTGTGCAGGCTGGTAGCTGCTGCTGCTGCTGCTTCGGCTGCCTCGGCTGCGGCTGCTGTGGCTGCTGCCTCGGCTGCTGCCTGCGGCTGATGTGGCAGCTTACCCCCTGGCGAACTGTTTTGCATTACTCATTTGACACTTTGTCTATCCGAAACGTGGCACCTGCTCACAAGAGGCGCATTGCCAGAAAACCTCAGAAAGCAGCCGACGCGCAAACGTAGACACAGTCGAAGCTGGCTGCGAAGCCGCAGACAAACTTTCGAGTTGGCCCAGAAGACGTTGATGAACGACAACTGGCGAGGTAACCGGTGCTGGGTGCTGTGTGCTGTGTGCGGGGCAGACGGACGAGCCATACAATTTAATCCTGCCCAGACATGCAACGCGGGGGCAGGCGGCGCATCGGGCGCTCCACATATGCTTGATATAAATCTCAAGAGCTGCCTGCCATGCACAACATGAAACCACTAATTGAAGTGAAAGAAAAGGCACAGCCCGCAAATGACGTTAGATGAGCAGCTCGAAAGCCAGCTTCCAGCTCTGGAGTTTATTAAGCTCCGTTGATAAGGCAGAGTATCCAAAGCCAGCACACCGAACACGAATGCCCTGCATGCATGCATGCATGTGTGTGTGTGTGTGTGTGTCTTGTGTTGGTTTTCAGTTTTAATTAACATGTGGCATGGCCAAGGGAAAGAGTTTCAGTTGCCGCCTCCTCAACACTCAATCAGCGTGGCATTGCAAAGAAAAATTAAGAGAAAAAAGAAGAAAATAATATAAAAAAAAGTTGCCAACACAAATGCATACTAATTGGGGTTAACAAGGCATGGATATGCACTACCCAAAAACTCGGAGTTTTCAACTTCGGACCTTGCCGCCAGCTAAGCCCCGGTTCGAATGTTTGCGTAAACTTTTATTTTGAGACCCCCCCTCCGCCCAAATGAGCCGAATTTGTTGTTAAATAATTTGATTTTGTTTTCTTTCGAACTTTTAAATGTGCTCTGCTTTGCTGTCTGTTTCATTTCATGCATACTTTAAATTCCTTAATTTAAATAGTTCCGTGCTGAGCTACTGATTGCTTTTTAAAGGTATTTGCAATCAATTTCACTAGCTTAACCCATTTGTGCCTACTATTTTGATGGCCTTAAACTTATACACACATTGAGTACGTAGGATAGAAAAGTTATTTATATTCTCAATTTTGTTTACATAAAGCGACTTTTTGCTTTACGCCTTATCACAGTCGAAGTATTCATAGGAGGTTCTCCAAGGTCACATTAATAGGTTTTAACCCCTTTGGTTTGCCTGTATTTAGCCCAAGTATGCTTAAATATAATTGCTTATTTATATGTATTTATTTATATATATTTTTATCAATTCATGTTTTTTATTTTAGATGCATTTATTTTTATTTTTTTTGAATATATTTATTTATAAACATTTTTATATAAATATTTATTTATATGCATTTATTTGCATTTACATATTTTAATTAGTATATTTTTTTTTGTTATATACATTTATGTTTTTTTTTTTGAATTTATTTATTTATGTATATTTTTTATGTTTTTATTTATATTCATTCATATATATTTCGCTTAAATATTCAAAATACTTCATTTGTATCTTAACCCAAAAAAAAACCTGCAATTACTTGTTATGGTCCTCCATGGTCACATTAAATTCCTGCCCAATTTTTTGTTCAAATGGTAAAAATTTGTCACTTCGCATTCGGGCCCAAAACCGTCCACAACATGCAACAATGGGTTAAGGCTGAATTTCAGCCGCAGCTCAACTCAATTATAATCCATTTCGAATGCAACACAAATCCAAACGGATGCCGGAGGCCTCGACATGCTGCGACAGCTGAGTCAACCTTGACATTAGCCTTGCCGCAGGGCAAACAAAGCCAAAGCCAGAGCCACAGCCAACAACTGACAGCATCTGGCGGGGAATCTCGTCTAAGCGTCAGCTCCCCGCAGCAGCCATGCCCCAAGCCTGACTGTGGCACACTGAGTCACTGTGGAAGTGTAGGGGAGGGGACGGGCACGTAAATAAAATGCCAATGATAAAAGCGAGAAGAGGCGTGCTGAAAGCCGTCAAAGTCAGCCAACGAGCTGATTGAATGCGGCACACAAAAGTTCGCAACTGGAGACGAGGCGACAGATATGTGCATGTTATATATATATATATATATATATATATATATATAGTATAGACCCACAACTCACAATTATGATATGCAAATTTACTGGCAAAATATTCATATACATATAAATTGCGGCTGGGCACAGTGCAGAAATTTATTGTTCGCACCGAGATCTGCCGGCGAGATGGTCAGACCTGAAATACGTGAAATAATATACAGATACAGGCCACAAATGGCACGTGCACAGAGTTCAAATAATGCATACCTGAAAGGGAGAATATTTATACGAATATATTTCTGATTTCTAATTGTAAATGGCAAGGAAATCGAAATCGAAATGAAATCAAATTCCATTTGATAGGACAAATGAAATGCGACTAATTGGCACTTAGATAAAGTTTGTTGAAACATTTTTACTGTCTGCCTTGTTTTTATCTGTCAAAAAAATGCTACTTTTAGCTGTAAAGTTGAAAAGGTTATGCAGCTCAGCTTGGCCTTGAATGCAATTAAATTGATTTTTAATCTTATTTGTGAGTACACGATTTAATGCTTTTGATTTTGAATGTTTAAAAATTCAACTGCCAGAGCAGAAAATGGCAGCAAATGCAAAAAGCTGAAAATTCGATTCTAAGCTTGAAAGAAAATAAATATAATAAAATAAATAAATAAATTTATTTAAATTGACATTGAATACAGTGATCACTCGCAAATGCAAACGCTTCGGCTTCACAGGTGACTTTAACAACAATATTAAATTGTTTAATAATTTAAAACTTTCATTTTTGCTTGAACCTCTATGTTCAATTTAATAAGTTTTAACCCCTAAGGAACACATTTTTTTGGTATGTTTCAAAAAAAAATAAACTTAAGTGTGACCAGGATACAAAAATTGATTTTTGCTGAAACTAAGGCATATTTCAATATTACTCAACTTTTATTTACAAATATTTCCAAGATTTCGTATACCCTTGTATTAAAATTTTGTCCTGATATGTGCAACGCATAGAAAGAGACATCTCCGACCGCATAAAGTACATATATATTCTTGATCAGCAGCAACAGACGAGTTAATATAGCCATGTCTCTTCGTTTGTCTGTTTCTATGTGAACTAGACTCTTATTCTTGAAGCTATCGCCTTGAACCTTAGCATAGGTTCGACTTTGTGTTGCAGCCAGTACACATCCGGCCGACCGTATCGGACCACTATAATAAACCCTATGGAAATATCTAATTATAAATATAACTTAAATAAAGTTAAACTGAAAAACTTTAAGTTTAAATTATAGAAAGTTCTTATATCCCAGCGAGCACTGTATTCATTCTCTTCATTTTATTTGATGGATAAATGTAGAACCCGAGTTACATTGAAATTCATTATCATAAACACTCTCATTAAACTTGGTTAGCCAGATTTTCCAGACTGAAAAGCAGTCGTTCCTAATTTTGCACGTCTTTTTTTGTACGTTATCCTTAAAAGTTAAACTGGCTGTGCTGCTTTTCTAAGCATCAAATATGTATGCTGTAAACTTTTTATTACAACTTTAAAAGGTCTTTGTAAAAGTTGGGTTAAGTGTAAAAATCGCAACTTTATTTTGAAAAGTTAAGTTTACTTTTCGCTTTGGACAAGTCCATTGGGAATGCCACATTAAACTTTTAGAGTGAAAGCCAGAAAATAATATTAAATAAAAAATAAACTAATACTTAGATAAATTTATAAGTTATTTGCTTTAAATTTCTCATTAATGTTAGTTTTTCTTTCTTTACAGGTGAGTGTTATACGCAAACAATTGAGCTAGCTGCAGGTACTCCATGCAAAAACTTTACTGCTCTAATCAACTAATGGCAGTTGGTATGTAAGCCTCATCCATGTGCTGGGTGACAATTGTCGGGCTTACTATTACTTTTTTTTTTTTTATTTTCAAGGACATGCATTCATCATGACGTAGTTGAGTGAAAAAGTGCTTGAAACAGCCATAAAGCGTGGCCCATAACGAGCCATGACCAAACCCATGAACAAACCCCCAAACCCAAACCCCAGCCAGCCCGCCAGCCAGCCGCCAGCCAAGCGACCAGTCAACAAACCCATTAAACACCATTTATAACTCTCCGAAACCCCCCGACACCTCCACTCCACACCCCCACTTGCCCCTATACAGGATGATGAGCAGAAATCGCAACGACTGGCTCTGCCTGGCTTGGCCTGGCCTGCCAGGCTGCAAAACTTTCATTATGCCATTTTATTGTGCTGGCGACCATTTTGGCCTGCATGTGCTTCTTCTTCTTCTTGTTGTTGTTGTTGTTTGTGGGGGATAGAAAATGGCAGCTTTGGTGGCCATCACAGCCTCGCAACGGGCATCGCAATGTCAAACGCGCATTTGCCGGTCACTGTCATGTGTTTGTGTGTGTCGTGGTGTGTGTCGTGGTGTTTATGTGTGTGTGTGTGAGCTGCCAGATGCCAACTGACTAAAAGCGAGGGCGCCAACAACAACAACAAGAACAACAACAGCAACGGGCACTGAAGTCATGTCAGGCAGCGGCGCAGCCAAAACAATAACAAAATGGCAAAGTTTTTTGTCGCCTTGTTTGTTCTTCTCTCGCTTGCTCACACTCTCTTTCCCCCCCCGCCCCTTCTCCCCTCACACGCTCTGCGCTTTGGTTTCGGTTTCCTTTTTGATGCCTTGACAATGGCTTTGATAATTATTATTAGTTTTATTATGTAACTTTACAGCTTCGCTTTTGCTGCTCTTGTTGTTGTTGTTGTCGCTCTGCTTTGTGGCTTCTGTTTACATGCGCTTTCTGTCACTGTTTCGGCTAGTTACAGTTAGCGCAGAGCATGCGAGCAAGAGGGAGATAGAGACATCTAACGTGTGTGTGTGTATTTGCGCTCTCTTTTGTGTTTGCTTTGAGTGCAAATTATAAAGTTGAGAGTATTGTCACATTTTGATGTAACGGCAATTATAATTATTTGCTAATTAGACATGTAATTGTCAAAGCTACCAGACAAATGGAGAGTAAGCTGACAGCGTAGAGATTGAATATTGTGTCTAATTGGATTATCCCCTTTGTGAGTGCCCTACCCAAAACTTCAAACTGAGACAACTTTGCCGAAACGTAACCGATTTTGAAGAATGAGGTCATTTTGGCCATTGTTCGTCTTGCATATTGACAAATAAAAAATTTCCTTTAGTTTTTCATTACAAAATTGTTGTTAGACTTGTAAATCTTATTTTAGATACAATTTTTCAGTCATAAATCATGCCAAAATGCGAAGAATGTTGACTTATAAATTGCCCAGTTCCTATTATATGCCATTTAATAGGGTACCATTTCCACATGAATTTTGACCCAGGATAATGTTTCCAGATTTATATAGGATATTTGAGGGTACCATTTTCACATGAATTTCGAACAAAAATAATATTGTCCGATTTAGATGCCAAATTGATAAAGAGACCAAAACATGAACAAAGAGCCAAACCGCGTCCGAATCTGATGAGATTTGACCGAGTTATGGGGGTGGGAAATTTTGACCTATGTCTAGATAGGATATTTAAGGGTACCATTTTCATATGAATTATGACACAGTTTAATATAGAGATATATATGCTTAAATCAATTCCTAGACTTTAAATGTTTATTGCTTTGCCATAATTAAACAGACTTTTATATTTGATGTAAGTCTTGGTCGTTCTTTGTACTCTTGATAAATGTGACTTACAATTTTTACACATCAACTTTTTCTACCGAAATTTATCCCATTCCAGGCTCATTAAATACTCTGCAGCTTGGCCATTTGGGAGCCCACATGATGCTGTAAATTGCGACAGCTCAATTATGTCAGAAATTTACTGGGCTGAGCTGTAGCCCATAAATGGCACAGACTGCACGAAAGGAATGCAGTAGCTGCAAGAGGCAGCAGGAGGGGGGAGGGATGGGTGGAGGGGGAGCAAATAGCCTGGCCTGATGGCTTCTGTAGCAGGCAGTCGGCAAGAAAATTAAAAGGCATTGCGATCGAGTATACACAATGGGTTAAATGGCTTAAACGATGTGGGGGAAGTGGCGGGGAAGGGAGGCGGGGGCGCACACTGGGCGTGGCAAGTGGCCAATAAAAAGCGTAAGCAATGTGGCGGGGGATGGCGAGACTGGCCGCAGTGCAATAAATTGATTGTGTGGCACACTGCACAACATGCAACATGCAAAGGGCACAACAAAAAATAATTGAAAACTGCGAAGCTGAAAATGAAGCGAAAAATAAACCGAAAAAAGAAGAAGAAAAAAGCACGCCCCAAACGAATCTCAGTTGCAATGCGGCCCACGTGGCGTATGACTGACGCGAATTTATGTTAGCTGTCCGCGAGCGCAACTTGCCACACGTTCTAATCAGCGAGAATGCAACGTTAAGTGGCAGGGCCAACTGGTTAGAAGCCGCATTGTGTGCAGCAGAACCAGTTGCTAAGAGACACGATCCCCTCCCCTCTAAAACCCCTCCACCCTGTCAGTCTAAAAGCTGCAAGTTGTTCACCTTCAACGTCCTTTAAGCTGGCGCCGGCGTTGGCTATTCAGCTATTTTCTGGCTAGTTACAGAGAATGTCAGGCGTAGGTTTGTGAAAGTCAGCAGCTGTCTGAAGTTCTAGCTATTTTAAAGCTGCTATAGCCCTTTTTTGCTTGGCTTTTTTCATAAATAACATTTAAGTTAGCCTGAGGATTTTCTAATTTAATAATTTAATAATTTTCTTGCTATCTACATAGAATTACAGCCGATAGCTGTTATCAGCTTTAGCCATTTCATAGCTGCTTTAGCCTTATTTTTGCTTGGCTTTTTTTGGTGAATAACGTTTATTTTAGCTTGTGTAATATATTTTAGCTGTTATTTTATTTACTTTTTGCACAATATCCTAGGCCAGTTTAATTTAGCTATTTTTAGCTATGCTTAACATTAGATTTAGCTACTTTCTTGTAGCGGCAGTTGGCAACACTAGCAACTACTCCAAGCAAATGCCGCGCAAAACCAAAGAATCAACAATGTGAGAGAGAGAGAGTGTGCGTGTGTGTGTGTGTGTGTGAAACCAGTTGAGACTACGTCGGCGTCTGCTGTCGGCAATTACAATTCAATTAATGCGCTTAGCGCAATTTTTTACAGTGTAGTAAACACATGATAAGAAGCAGAGCAAAACGAAGCGCAAATGGAAAATGGAGAGTCCAAGAATTTCTGCATTTAATCGCCGACTCAAAAGTTAAACGACCGCGCAAGTTGCTGATGATGTGCACGTGTGTGTGTGTGTGTGTGTGTGTGTGGCAGGGGGAGGGGTAAGGAGAGACATGCCCCTCGTAATCAGCTCATGTGTGAGCCTCAAGACGTCGTCGTCGTGGTCGTCGTCTTTCGCATTGCTGTTATAAAGCCAAGAAAATGGCAGCGTCAGGCCCTTAACTTCCACTTCACATGCATCCTTATAGCTGCGTGTTGTTCCTGTTGCTGCTGTTGTTGTTCCTGTTGCTGCTGTTGTTGTTGTTGTTGTTATATCTGGTGGTTGCCTGCCATGCAACACACGTCATGGGTGTCGTTTTTCAGCCTCTTGTGTGGGTGCAGAAGGCAGAGAGAGAGAGAGTGAGAGAGAGAGGGGTAGAGAACGGGCGTGATATTCATTCACATGTAATTCGACTGCTGAAAGGCAGCAACACGAACAACAACAACAACGACAAGAACGACAACGAGAAGAACTCAACAATGAACAATGCACGGTTTTAAATTGCATTCTATTTAATTAAGCCGAAGTGGCAAATGTGAGACAAGTGCCACAATTGTTGCCAACTTTTTCTTTATATTGCTTAAAGTCGAAAGTTTATGGCTTATATCTTATAAGTTTATGGCCTTAAGAAGTTCATAATCTTGAGTTGGTAATTAGAAGAGGGATTTGCGATTAGCCAAGTTGATACGCACATGCCTAAAAAATACAAAATAAATATTCAAGTCTACAATAAATGGAGCTGTGCTAAAAATAGAAAAAGCTATTGAAGATGGAGGCGGATCTACCGGAAGGATTTACCAAAATAGAAGGATGGAGTATCCACTAGAAAGATATACCGGGAGGATTTACCAATAAGATTTCCCATCATGGTGTACCAGAAGGTTCTACAAGGAAAGCCTATAGGTGCGTATCTACCAGGGAGGTCTACCAGGAGGATGTAGCAGAAGAATCTACTAGAAGGCTCTTCTAGGAGGATCTTCCAGGCGGGCATACCAGCAAAGTCTGCCAGGAGAGCCTACTTAAAGGTTCAACTAGATGATCCTACAAGGAGTACCTATTAGGGGGTTTATCAGGGGAGGCCCTACCAAGCGCATTTATCAAAAGGATTTTCAAGGGGGATCTATGTTTTTAAAGCCAATTGAATGACAGCCTCAAGAACTGATTCGGATATCGATTGGATAATGAAAGCAGAAGTTATTTTAGAATGAATTTTACCTAATATCGTAATAAGCACGTTTCGAAGCAAGTTTGCCTTATTTTAATTTGGTTAACTACAGCCAGACCAAACTATTACCCAAGGGCCATTGAGCAGATTCAATTGCAAAAAAAAAACAAACCCGAACCCGACCGAATTCGAATGGCCGTTTAGAATCAGCAGCAGCAGCACACACTTCCGGCTTTTGGTTTCGGTTTCATTCAATTTGCTGGCACTTTTTAGAAATTGAAAAGCAAATCGTTAAAAAGCGGGGCCGAACAGCACATAAAACGCCAAAATGCCCCTCCAAAAAGACTCTATAAACATATTTTTTTCGAGTCATCAAACGCGTCGTGAGAACGAGTCGAAGAGTCGAAGCGAAATGAACTGAAACTGAAACAGAAAACAAACAACTGCTTAATGGGTTGCCCCTAGAGAAAGGCAGAGATATAGTTAGGGGGAGGGGGGAGGGGGAGGGGGCCATTCAGTTCCCCTTGCAACATATCCACAACATGTGTGTGAAACTCACTCGAGTCGGGGGCGAAGCTGTAAACTCTGCTGTATTTCAATTTCAATTTCAATTTGCATAAAAAGCGAAAAACGGAAATCATTTGCATGCTGAACAGGAACCGGCAATGGGAACGGGATAGGGAACGGGAACTGGAACTGGAACGGGAACTGGAACCGGTCAGCCGCAGCTTCCGCTGTGTGTGAAGTGTGAAGACGTCTCAAGTATTTTAATTGCCTGTACGAGGAGAATAGTTTTGCAAAATGACATTTTTTGTTGGGCTAAAACTCATTTTTAGCTCTTAACTTGTTTGCCTGACACTTAAATTGAATAAGCCCCAACTTTTGTTGGACAGTGTAAAGAGCTTGCTGCTCGTCTCGAAGTCATTTTGCATAATTAGACAATTAGCTTCGGCCCCGAAATTCTCAGCTCTTGCGTTGATAAAACTGAACTTTGATCCTGCCAGCAACTGGGCCAAGGCATTCGTGTAGACTTCGCCCTTTGGGGGTCTACTTTATTTTGTGTTTATTTTACTGACGACTGCAACTTTGCAGCTCATAAAAAACCAATCCCTTGCCCCGCCCCGCCTCGGCCTGCATCCATTGCCCAAAAGAGGCCGCAAATCTTTTTGTGCATCTTGGGGCGAAACTGTTTTAGAACTGAGGTTGCAACTTTGCTATTGTGTCTATTTGTTGTTCATCTTGTAGTTGGTTGCAATACCCTGTAATTATAAGCTGTGCTTGCTTGGCTGGGTTGAGTTGGTGACCATAGAGATTTAGTTCTAAGTTTTGTTTTGACTTATTTGAGTTAAGTAAGAAAAATAATATCAGGGTATCAGTAAGTCAAGTCTTTCTGAATTTGTTATTGTTATATATAAATATGACTGCTTGTTCGCTAACAATAATAGATATTAAAGCTGTTAAACTTCAGTTAGCCCAAACTATTAATTACAGGGTATATGTCAGTTGAATATGAGCATGTTTATTTATATTGTAGATAACATGTGCTTGTTTTCTTTGTACAATAAACTTAATTTGGTCTATAAAAATAATTACAGGGTATTACCAAGTCTAGCAGCAGGTTTTTACATGATATGAAGTAAATTATATTTTGAATATTAAAATAGCAATTATCTTGCAGATATGATGGCCTCCTATAAAACGTGAGCTACTCTACAATAATTATAACAGGGTATCAGCTTGTCGAACTTTGTTGCATTATAATACTTATCTGCCATTTATCTGATATGGTTTTACTAGCATTTATCAGGTAGATATTTATAGATACAGTCTCATATAAAACTTGACTTAGTCTACGATAATAAATACAGGGTATCAGCTAGCCGAATCTAGCATTATACATCTAAATAGATTCCGACCCGCTTGTGCGTATATGAAACCCAGGTTTGTATATGACAATAGTAATTACAGGGTATCAAATAGTCTAGCAGCGACTTGTCGCATGATGTGATATACATAAGCATATAAATAAAATTTAAGTGTAGCTGGCTAAATTTACAGGGTATCAGCTAGTCGAGCACATGCAGTAATGTTGCTCTACGGTAGAGTACATGAAAATAAATATCTGCAAGTTTCGAGTTATGAAATTTATTAGCTGCAAATGTTGTTTTGTAGTTGTTGCTGTTGTTGTCGCAGTTGGTGCTGAAGTTGTTGTTGTTGTTCGGATTGTTGTTGTTGTTGTTCTGTTTGTTGTTGTTGTTAGTTATCTCCGCCTGGCGCTGGCTGGCTGGCCGCCTGCGCCGGGTCACTCACTGCTCGGTTTCTCAGTTTTAACGGGAAGTGTTGCACATTAAAAATTTATTGTATACACAAGAATTTCTTAGAATTTGTTGCCTTCAGTCGTTTGCTTGATTAATGAACTTGGGCTCGTTGTTGTTGTTGTTGTTATTATTAATGTTGCTGTTGTCGTTGCTGTAGCTAAAGGGACTCAGAAGGCTGCTAAGTTAACATTTGATTAGATTTGCACAAATATACGAGTTAATTTTATTAGAAACTCGAAATCTAAATTTAAATGTGCTTTTATGGAGAAACCTAAAACTTAGAATAGATTTTGGAGTGCAAGGGAATTGCATAATAAAGTTACAATTCTTCAACAAATTGGGAGTTAATTAAGATAATATATTTAAATATGCAATCTTTTATAGATGAAATATTAAAGTTAGCTTCTAAGAACAAGGCTCGGCCTCTGAGTCCCAGATTAATGTATGCTTACTCCGAGGTCTTAGCTAAAGCTTAAGTTAAACTAGCCAGTGCCAGCTTAAATAAGTATGACTGATAACTTTAGTGATAGTACAGTGAAAACTCACATAACGGACACTTCTATCAGGCGGACACAAAGAAAATCATGGGGAAAATTCTGCCAGTTCCAGCTCTAAGCTTTTTTGTTAATCATTTTAATTAAGCATATTAATAATAAATATTCTAAAGATTCCGTAAGCTTCGTTCCTTGCTAAGACATGTGTCTAAAGTTTGCGACAGCTGCAATTTTTAATTATTAATATTTTATTTCAATTAATTTTTCAATTCAAATGCGATTTAAATTATAATTTCCATTTAAGTAAATTGCATTAAGTATGCTTTTTGATTGAAATTTCAGCTTCTAAATAAAGCTCTAATACATAAACAATTTTCCATTACTTTTATTAATTTTGCCGCACAAGCAATTTGTAATTTGTTGAATTAACGCTTTAATTTGTAAATTGATAATCTTGTTAAATGCCGCAGCGCATTCAAAACTAACCAAAACCAATTCAATGCTTGCCAAACTGTTAAAGGCAAACAACCGCCGTTTATCAGTTGCAACTAAACCGCAAATCTACACACACACACATATGTATATAATACTCTTACACACACACACACACACAGACTTAGGCACCGTTAAACAAGCATTTACCATATTTTGGGCGCTTGAATTATGAATTGTGGTTTTGCTTTTGCTTTTGGCGTTGCCACCGAATAACTAGCAAATCCGGCAACGCTGCGGCCAGTCGCTGTTTGCAATTGTTTGGCAACATTTGTTTTTGCTACGCTTTCAACCCGCACCGCGCCTCCCCCGCCCCTTGCATTCGTGCAACTTTTAATCCACATCATTAGCAAAATGCGAGCACACGCTGCGGTCAGCTGAGGTGTGCAGGGGGGGGGGGGGGGTGGGGAGGGTAGCGTAGCAGTGGTTCCATAGAATGAACCAGTTCAGTTTCATTAGTGTCACAAAGTCCAGTGTTGGGAAGCGTGCAGGGGGAGGGGAGGTACTGAAGAAGCAGTATGAAATGCGAGTCGATTACGCAGATATTGCAGCAGCTGGCTCAATTTAAGTCTGTGTGAGTGTGTGTAAGTGTGTGTGTGAGTGTAGTGTATGTGTGTGTGTGTGTACATATGTATATTCATATAAATATACGTACACATGCTCCAATTTCAGTTATTTGTAGTTATTTGGCTCTATTGATTTTATGAGCAAACATTTTGTAAATGTTTTCATTACGCTCGTAGGCAACTTTGATTACGGCCTTCCAGTTTAATAAACTTTTGCCGCATTTATTATTTAAATGCTCGCATGTGAGCATGTGTGTGTGTGTGTGTGTTTGAGTGTGTGTGTGAGTGTGTGCATCGAATGGGCAGCCAAATTTGGGGCACATTTTGGGAGCGGGCATCACTTCAAAAGTCAATTAAGTGCGGACACATCGCCAGCAGAACGCCCAAATCCAGTGTGTGTGTGCGCCACGCCCACTTTTGGTCCTTATAACCGCCGCCCTCCCCCACCTTTGTGGTTTTGGCTGGCTTCATCGGCTCGACTTCAGTTTGGCTGCTTCTTTAATCCATTTCGATTTGCAATAAATTCATTTTGTTTATTCACATTTCGTATGCTCGATATTCGACTCAAAAAGTTCGAATATCCTGCATTGGCAGGACCTTCAAGGGGTATTTGTGCAGGCAACATGCGAATGGGTGGTAAAGAAAAATACCCATCTGACATTTTCTATACTCCTTCAAATATTATTTCTAGTATGTGAAGAGCTTCTGTGTTTTGCTAAATCCTGTCAACAAGCCAAAAGCTAACTTTGAAGGGAAAAGAGATAAAACGAAATGAAACGCAATTCAAAAACTGAGAAGCCCGAAGTACAAAGTACGCTCTCAGCCTAGTAAAAGTATTTGTACTCCTTTTACTTTATTAGTACTTCTGCTAGTTGTGATGATTATTGCTACTGAATGTGAATGCAGCTGTTACTACTATAACTCCAATTTCCCTCTTACTACTTATTCTACTACAGTTTTTATATACACTTCTACTAGGACATAGTTCACAGCAACAACTAATACCTTTTACTATTTATACTAATTCTTGTCCCACAACTAATAACAAACTTATATTTGTTCTTATGCTGCAACTACTTATGCTACAGCTACTATTTTACTTTTCCTACAACTACTACTACTGCAACTCCTACTTCTACTACTACTTCTACTACTACAACTACTAGGACTACTACTACTACTACTACTGCAACTTCTACTTCTACTACTACTACTACTACTACAACTTCTACTTCTACTACTACTACTACTACTACAACTTCTACTTCTACTACTACTACTACTACTACTACTTCTATTACTAAAACTTCTTTTACAATTACTTCTACTACTATTACCACTGCTACTACTATACATAGTACAACTTTATATACATTTTCTACTTCATTTCTACTTCTACTACTACTTTTTATACAGCATCTATTACAAATTTTAGTAAGTCAACTTCTACTTATACTTCCACTTCTACTTCTACTAATTCTGGTTCTACTTTTACTGCCTTTTATACCTTTATACTGCAACTAGCACTTTTAGTTCTACTTTAACTACATTTTCTTCCACTATTACTACGACTCCTTGACTTACTACTACGATTACTCCCAGGACTTCTGCTGCGTCCACTTCTACAACTATAAATCTACTACTACTTCTTTTACGTCTTCTTATACATACACTTGTACTACTACTTCTGCTTCTACTTCTAACTTATGCATGCTTCTTACTAAGCTTGTTTCTTTTTTTCTACTTTAACTACGATTTTACGTCTACTTCTACTTCTTCTTTATTACTAAATACATCATTTACTTTCTTAACTAATTGTTAAATTACTTATACTACAACTTCAACAAATATTAGTCTATAAGCAAACTCTCACACATTTTCCTTCTAGTCATGTCCAGGGTATTTCGTAGTCTACCCTTTACTCAGTTAAACCCTCTTGTGGGGTTTTGTGTGTGTTTTTTGGTAGGCGTGGCGCGTGTGGATTTCGACACACGTCGTTTTCCATTAAATTTGCCTGCAGATAAACGAAAAATGTCGAGCAAAAGTTTTGCCTACAGCCCAAAAAAAGAAACTCACGTGAGATTTGCTCCCCGAGCTTCGACTTGCTGCTGTATGTTGTGGCAGGGGCCAACTTCCACACGCATGCATATTTAAATATAACCCAATACACACATATATATATGTATATATATATGTACCTATACACGCAAGCGGAGAGCGAGTCCTGAGTCTGGAACACGTGGCGTATGCGTAATGTGGCGTGCGCTGAAACCCAAAGGACTCGCAACATTTTCCTTTCTTCGTGCTGTTGCACATTGAAGATAAAAACCAAAAGTTAAAACCAATTCGCACGCAATTCTCGCCCACTGTCTGGTATTGTTGGTTGTCTTGGTTGTGGTTGTCGCCCCCTTCTCCTCCTCTCCCCCTCTTCCCCTGTTCCCCTCTTCCCCTGGGGAGCTGCTGCCACCACCTGAGCCTAAACAAATGCAACACTTTGTTTTAACAGCCAAACCCATGACTACAAATTTATTTCTTTGCCTGCTTCTCGTCTATATATATATATATGTGCGTACATTTATTTGGTAGTCACTGTAAAAGGGGAACCCCGCACAGGTGCGATCCGGCGCTTGGGCCCGCGGGGCGACAAAATGCAAAATAGGCTCTGACTCAAACTAGGCACAACAAAGAAAAAACCGAGACGAAAAAAAGGTTTGCATAATTGAAAGAAAACTTTCCGAAACTCTGGCAGTGATTAGGGTGCCGATAAGAGACGGGTATTACGTAGGTGCCAGAGAGAGGGGGGGGGGGGGGGGAGATATTGACAGTATTGGGTTTGCTGCTGACGAAAAGATTAATGACTTTGCGTGTGTGGACTGTAAAATGAACTTGTGCCCGGGCACTTAGTTCATTTCAGTTCATTGCGGATTCAAATTAAAATGCAATACAAATTGGGTTTGGCATTTGATCTAGGTTCAAAACTATTAAAGACGAAGTTTGGGTAGCTTATCGAACAGAAAAAATAATATTGGAAAGAAACTCAGTCATATAAGTGACTCAGTACTTGAACTGGTTCTCTAATTATACACAAAAAGTTAAGGAATCAATTAAGCAACACGAAATTGGATTTTTAACAAAAGCCTTTTGTTCTAAAAGTAGTCAAAAGAATTAATTTTAGCTTAAAACAAACTAGAAATGGTAACTAGTTCGTGGCTTCCATTTGCTGCGTGAACCGAGCTCATTTGTTCGTTCATGAACCTTATTGAGGGCTTTTTGTAGTGGAAACTTTTGTATTGTTGAATTGGCAGCTTAAGCATAAGCTAGAGCTTGAACTAGTTCTCTTTATAGCATCAAATAGCTCTTGAGTTAGTTATTTATTGTATAAAATAGCTCCTGAACTCGTTCTTCTTAGCATAAAATAGCCCTTGAACTAGTTCGTTATAGATATTGTTACTTGGAAATTGTGCATACTGTTGTATCCCAGCGTAAAGATTTGTTTAAGTATAAAAGAACTAGTTCTTTGTAGTGTAAGCTAGATTAACCATTAACTAGCTCTTAAATAAATTTCTTTGTAGTAATTGTTATATATAAACTTGTTTTTTCTTGTATCCTAGCGTGAGAAAATTCGGAAGCATAAAGTAACTGCTGAACTAGTTCTTTATAGCATAAGCTAGATTTATCATTATCTGCCCCCTGAACTAGTTCCAATTAGATAGTTATTAAAATCATTAAAGGTAATTCCTTATTCGAACTGGAACTTATTCAAGAACTAGTCACAAAGCGAAAAGCGCGACTTAAAGCCTGCATAAATCTCATTTACCATGGGAACTAGTTCCACTTATGTGCACTTAATGTTAGTTTCAATTTGTTCGTATTAGAAGCTGGTTCCATTTCGAATCCGCAGATCGAGCCTTTCATTTAATTTACTTTTATTAATGCAATAAACTGGAGCCCGTGTACCTGGCCTATGGCCCATGTTTAGCAGGTTTACGGTACTTGGGGTCATATCTTTTTATTGGCCAGCCACAATCAAATATCCATTGGCCAAAGCTCGAGCCCCAAATAGAAGCCAACAGGAGGTCGCCTAATCAAATTTGCGGAATTCGCTTCCTGCGGCTTCAATTTTGCTTCATATGCTCTCTCTCGCTCGCTCTCTTATGCTCACTCCCTCGCACACCTGAGGGAAAACTTTGCACGTTTCGCAACACATTTTTGTTGCTTTTGCTCTTTTTGTTGCTTTTGTTATTCCCAAGCTTTTAATAACTGAACAAGCCGCTCATTAATAATTTAAAATAGAGCAAAAATATGCGCGCTTCTCTTTTGGCAGCTCTTGCTGTTGTTGTTCTTGTTGTTGCTGTTGCTGTGGCTGTTGGTCCCAACGGCGGCAGCGTTGGCCCAGTGGCGCGTGTTCGTGGTGAATTTCTGTTGTGTGGATGCCAATGCACAGCGCCCACAAAACGAAGAGAGCCAAGCGAACGCTCTCTCTCGCTCTTGCTCTTTGCATTGGCATTTGCGGCGCATTCTTTCACCAAGACGAACACACACACGCACTCGCACACACATGTGCATTGGCTCTGTTGTGGGATGCCTTCGCAGACAGCTTCGCGTAACGACCACGCTGCCCACCCCGCCACGCAACCCGTCTCTCCCACGCACACGTTGCGCTCGACTGATGATTCATGCTTTCTGACTGTGGATGCTGCCAGCACAGCAATTACTTGTTTCTGTTGTTGTTGTTCTTATTGGTTTTGTTGTTGTTGTAATACTTAAATAATTTATTATTCCGACACTTCCTCACAGAGCAGCCGCAACAGCGAGCGCTACGTCAGCATTTGTTTTGTTTTTTGTTGTTGTTGTTATATGTGGGTATTTTTTGTTTGTTTACTTTTTGCTGCCGATGTCGCTGCCGCTGCCACTGGCGACTGCACTGCCGACTGCACTGCCAGCGCTGCAGTGACGTAAGTAAGCGAAGCTGCGCAGCTGTTTAAATAGCACACAAAAAGCAACAACAACAGCAACAAAAACCTTTGCCGGCTGCGCTTACTGAATGAAATACTTTCATAGTACGTTCAAAACTCACCACAGCAGAGCAGCAGCAACGGCAGCAGCGACAGCGCCGGCCAATGCAAGCCAGTTGCTGACGTCGCAACGCGTCGCTGCAACTGTTGTTCCGTTTGCCGACGCTGCCCGTTGCTCAGTTCACAATTGAACGCTTGCCGTGTCTGACGCGTCGCGCTCTGCAGCTCTGTGACGTTAGCCAACACACACACACACACACACACTCGCCTCTGCTCCGCTGTCCATCGCTCTCTCGCTCGCTTTCGAGGAGACAAGTGGCTCTAAAACCGCTGTGTGTGCCACAGTGTACGTCATAATATTTTGTTACGTGCTTTGGCGAAGCGCTTCCGTTCGCATTTGCCGCAGCATCATAAATCAACACTAAATAACAACAACAGCAGCAACAATAGCAATCATTTTTAATAATTTTGTGCGCTCTTTAGTTGCGCTCCACAATTTTGTTCGTTCTTTATTTATTTATTTGTTTAATTTATTTGCTTTTTGTGTTCGCGCGCGTGTGTGTTTTATTTATTTTTTATTTTCATTTATTTTGTGTTTGTTTATTTGTGCAGCCGGCCAAGCGGCAGTTCCAGTTAGAAACTACGCCAAAGCCTAGCACCCCCCCCCCCCCTCCCCCCTTCCCCCCCCTTCCCCGCTGCAGCCTCTACTCTCGCCTAATTTTTTTATTATTTACGCGACTTTTTGCACAACTCGAAAACGCGTTCGAAAAACAAACTCAATTTGAAGGCTGTTTTTTAAGCTTTATGTGCTGGCCTTTAACTTTACCGTTATTTTGTTTCTTTCAATTTATGCGAATGGGTTAATGACATATGTGATCGAAATAAACTTTAGTTGATCGAAATATACTTTAGTTAAAAGCGCTTCTGTAAGCCAAAATCTAGCTAAATTGAAGCTTAAAATAATATTGTTTATAAGAAAATGTGTGAATATAACATTTTAAGTATTACGTGCAGAAAAGATCTCAATTCGATTTGTCTAAAACCAATTTTAGGTAGAGTTATGGATCAAGATGTATAGAAGAAGCTTATAATAAGTTCTTAAAACAAGATTTATGGAGGAAACTTAAGATAAGTTTTAAAGCAATTTCATATATACATGTTAATTGTTTTAAAAACTCACAAGTTTCTCCATAATAATTGATTTGTATATTGTTGAATTCTTCGGAATACTTTATGAACCGTAAGAATCAAATATAATCGAATTTGTGATCAAAAGAACAAGTTCAAGTGTAAATGTGATAAAAAAAAGGAGGAAGAAAACATTGTAATTTGTGCGGTGGAAAAACTTGCTAAAATCTTAAGTAAATCTTGAAAGTTTTGAATCAATATTAAAAAAGTATATGGGACGTTGGGAATTGGTGCGACACAAAATTATTATACGAAGAAACAGTTTGAAGATCTACAGAAAGAATCTTTTTGTTATAAAGAAAGATTTTAAATCAAACTAAAAGTAAAACTTTAAACTAGTTCCAGTTCAAATTGTGTTTGCAAAAGAAAGAAAAAGTTGACAGTGAATGAAGAATAATATCTAAAAAACATTTTAATCAAAATAATAAATGAACTTATTAAAAATTTTGATTATAGTTTAAACAAAATGTGAAAAAAATGAAAATAAAAAGTTGATAAAGGAAAGATCAAACAAAATCTGTGAACTAGTTCTTGAAACCGTTGAAAACTTGCAAAGAACAAGTTCAAAGATTTTGTCCAATCTTTCCTTTGTCATCTTTAGATTTTAGTACAAAAAAGAACCTGATTTGACCCAGTTACTAATGAGCGTTATCTAAATTCTTATCTGGCTACTAACTTGGCTCGAATGCAATTTGCATGCGGCGTGTGACGCAAATGCTCACTAAGTGCCTGTCAAACTGTGTGCAACATAACAGAGCTTGGCGAGCGGGCGCATTTTATGGCTTATCAATTGAGTTTCTACTTTTTACGACGTGCCTTTGACCCAGAAGTATAACAACATTATAGACTAGCCCCTCACGAGCCCTCCAACATGCCCCCCCCCTCGCCATCCCCCTTGCCGACAAGCTAGTTACACGACCTACTCGACCAATATGTAATCAACATTGCCGCTAAAAAGACGCTACGCTTGCCCGGGCGCAACAGAAAGAGAAAAGGAATTTCGTCGAAGAGCGAGTGTGAGAGAGCGCCGCCGTCGAGTGTGTTACGCAGGCAGACACGCACGCCAAGCCGGCGTGTGTGGAACCTAAGAGAGCACTAACGCGCGCGCTCGCTCGCTCGCTCGCTCTTACTCTCTCTCTCTCTCTCGGTCGTTCTTTGGTCGTGCTGCAATTGCCAGCCACCCCAAAGCAGGTGGCGCCCTTGCGCTACTTTCATGTTGGGCTTTGCTTTCAGAAACGTAAAAACGTAACGTAACGTAGTATCTCGTTGACCTCATTTCGTGTGCGAAACTCAACGCGGCAGGTTGTGCAGCTCCCGCACCGGCAACGGCAACGACAACAGCTACGACTTTGGTTTATCCTATGAAAATAGCGTAACAGAAATTGCCTTTAACAACGTGCGCGTCGCTGTCAACGTCGCTGCTGACGTCGTCGTCGTCGTCGTCGTCTTCGTTTCAAGTTAAATGTCAAAGTGTTTGCTTTCAAGTTGAACTCTTAACCTCGTGTGTTGTTAGTGCAGCGTTCCGATTTTTTATGTCTTTCGTTTTTTAAGTTAAACAAAATAACTGTAGTTGCAAAATTCTTGTTGTTGTTATTGTTTGATTTGATGAGCTGCTAAGCACATCGAGAGATTATAACGGCCAAAAGAAAGCACCCTTAACAGCAACAACAACCACCCCAAGCAAAACAACAGAAAGCTGCCTCTTGGGGTTGTCTTTTGTTGTTGTCCTTTGTTGTTGTGCTTTGTTGTTGTTGTTGTTGTCTGTGGTCGCAGCTCGCATTATTTATTGTTGTTTCGTCTCGCAGATAAAAATTTGACCTCGTTTGAGACTTTGAGCGTCCACAAATCGGCCGATAACACAGCATAGATCTAATATATATGCCATATATACCATATATATACAAGTAAAAAACGTGCCATAAAGTGTGTAGAATTAATAACTTTTAGCAAATAATAAACAACGCAGCAGCAAAATGTTTGCCATAAACAAAAGTGTTTGAAAAACAAAGAAAAGCACAAATAACAAACCAAAAAAAAAAAACAATCAACAAAAAGCAGTTGAATAACTGCTAAAATATATACTACATTTTTAACGACGACAGCTTAAAAAACGGCCTCAAAATTGCCGAATTAATAAATCAACCCACGAAGCTGAACAACAACAATTTTGGTGGCGGTGCGTATTCACAAGTTTTTTACTTAAATACAATAAAAACAAATGATTAAAGATATTTTCGGCACGCCGAAGATTTGATACCCTTTGCAGAGATGTGTCTGTGGGTTTTGCAGTCACGTGAGCTTGATAAAAATGTCTTGGGAAACGGCATATTTTTCGATACAAAAACTCATTATGCATAATAGGCAAGCCGAAGTTTTAATACCCTTTATGAAAAGAATGTTTGTTAAAAAAGAAACTATTTTTCGACTGTTTCTTCCTGTAGAACTATATGATATAGTCCTCTAATATTGTTAGGGTTTGTTTTACATATTAAAAGCACAATGAATAAATGTTAAATTGGATCAAGATACTATATATATAAAGTAAACTCTTGTTTGAAGGAAAGTCTTGCTATAAATATATATACAAGATCTTCTTTCCAACTTAGTTTTCGATCGATGATTTCTATGAAAAGTAAGAGTATAAAGTTGTCTTCGATCCAGTCGAGATATCTTCTGCTACGCGTTACACATTGCATGTCAAGTTTATAGGACCCTCGGTGAGCGTATGGAAAACTGCATGAAAATCGTCTCAAGATGAACTCGCAGCTCGCAACACTTTAGCTGTTTGTTTTCCTTAATTATATTTACGCTTGATTTACAGCCGCAACAAAAATATAAAAAAATAAATAAAAAAGCAAAAAAGAAAAAAAAAGAAAATGTGGAATGTTTTATGTAAACAATAATTAAACTTGATGCCCGACTCGGGGCAGCGATTTGTTTAAACAAGTATTAAATATAATTTGATATTTTTATTTATAAATTTTCGGTTTATAGAATCCTCAATCTCTCAACGATTTGCCGGGCCTTAAAATTTTATTTTTAGCCATAATTTTCTTCTTCTTTTTTTTTTCGCTTACAATAAACAAACAATTTGTTTATTTTCGAAATTAAACAGCCGAAGGGTGCGAGAAGTGTGTTTATTGTGCATGGAAAAGTTTTCCAAAATTACATCGACTATAATTGTTATAAAATAAATAGTTTGAGAACATTTTCGGTTATTTGTTAGAGCAGGGCAAATTTTACTCTGGCATTATACAAGTTTTTCGCACATTTAATTAAGATTTAATTAACTTAAATGTTGAATATGTTAATTCGTGCGAGATTTAAATTACAAATGCAAATTTTATATTGGAAATTATTTCGCGGGATAATAACAAGAATTATTCTCAATTTTAGCCCGGGGTTATGAAAGTGTGTTCAATAAACTTTTAGCAAAAATAATCATAAATAATTGAGAGCATGTCAAGATATTTTATTATATTTATTGTCATTTTTTTCGCGTGACAACACGAATTATTCTGTATTTTATCCCGAGGCTTTGAGCGTATATACAGTAAATTTTAAATAAAAATAAATAATAAAGAATTTTAGTATGAATTATATAATATATAATCATAAAAACTTATTAATGGAGTTTAAGCTATAAAAAAGAAATATATCTAAGCAAATTAAACAAATTTATATACAAATTCACAAATACAAATTTATATAGTAAAATCTTTTCACCCAAATTTTCCCAGACTTTCCCATTTTGTCTAGCAAAGCCCACAAAATCTTTATAATCCTTAACTATATCATAAATATAATTATTAAATTTACTAAATACACAATAATTTCATTATATTCCCTGACAAAGGCTCATTAGTTTCCCCAAAAGTGAACACAAATCTCTTGAACTATTTAATTGATAACAGTTTAATGCCCGAAAAGTGCAACTTCAAAAGATTTTTTCAGCCATTTCACATGGCAACAGAGCGTGAAATGTGTTTTTTCCATAAAGAAAAAAATAAATGCATGCGCCCAAATAAATATTGTAAAATATGCGTAAAAGCCTATTTAAAATGCTGAACAAATATTAAATGGCAGACAGACGGGGAAAAAAAGAGGAGAAAACATACGAGAGAGAGAGAGAGAGAGAGAGAGAGAGAGAGAGAGAGGGGGGAAGGCAAACGTCATGCATCAAAGTAAACTTTATTTAAATTAAGCGCAAATATTTTGACACGTCGACAGTTGAAATAAAACAAGATGAAATATTTCAGCAAAGCGAAGCGAAACGAATGGAATTACACAAAGTGGAAACGAAACTGCATATAATTGAAAAAAAATAAGAGAAACAAAAAATATTATGCTGCAATTGGAATAAATATTTTATGCACGAATTGGCAATAAGCCTGCAGCAATCTCTCTCCCCCTCTCTCTCTCTCTCTCTCTCTCTCTCTCTTTCTCTCTCTTACACTCCCCCCTCCTTTCATGCCCTTGCCCAGCCTGCCTGCCTCTGCGTTTGCCAACTCATCTCATCTGTGCTGGAACCGGCTTAAAGCAGCACGCGAAAGACTTCGAACCGAACACTCAATTTTAATGGCAGCTCTTCCTCTTGTTGTTGTTATTGTTGTTTTTATTGTTGTTGTGTGCAATTGAAATTAATTCAAGTTAAATTGAACTTTTTATTAGAACATTGACCCAGCCCAGCCTCGACGTCAGCAGCACCAACAGAGTTGAGCTGGCATCTTTTTTTTTCTCCCCCTTCTTTTCTTCTGCTCTCGTTTTCGGGGCAAAGCACATGCAAAGTGCGCTGCTCTAATCAGCTGTTAAATCAGTTGTTTTATCAGCTTTATGTATGCGTACGATAAGCAAAATACATAATATACATAAATACGTTTGTCTGGCGAGAACATAATACCAAAAACACTTCCGTTATCAAAGCAGACAGCAAACATTGTAATCAGAATCAGAATTCATTACAATTATCCGACTAGGAACTGGCCAAGCTGACTGCGAGGGTGATTTAAGAAGTTTCTTTCAAAAGCTGCAAATATAAAATGTAATTGACGGACATGAAATGTATTCAATTTGCTGTCAGTTGATGTAAAGAAATATGCGAGACATTTTCAACATTTCTTTCTTTTCTGTAATTGAATATTGTGACATAAGCTGGCATCACTTTACACTTTCTCTCTCACTGTCTCATTTATTTATGTCTCTTTTGTAAACTTGATATGTTGTTAAATTCGTCAAGCGTAACGTTTGACTTTCTTACAATTTGTCTCCAACAAACTTTTCTTTCCTGCGCGATTTGAGCTTGATATATTACATGTGCAAATATACGTATATTTGTATTCCTCTTCATGCTGCATCCGTAAATGTTGTACAGACTGCACTTTCATAAAATCGTTCAGTTTCGTTCTATTAAATTTTTTTACTCCTTTATGTCGCCTTCTAAAACGTTTATCTACGTTACGACTCTCTCGCATCTTTCCTTTTTATCTTTCTTTCACTGTCCCCTTCATAAACGTTTTACTGGCTGCACTCTCATCGTATCGTTCTCTCTCGATTTCTTCAGTTCTTCTTTTTCTCGCATTCGTAAACTTTTAATTGTTTGTTTTTGCGACTCTCTCGCATATTTACTTGACCCATTTGTTATTTATCCCCTTCATGAACGTTTTACTGGCTGCACTCTTAGAAAATCTTACTCTTAGTTTACCGTTTGTTTATATTTTTCTTTGTGATTCATTCGTAAAGGTTTAAATGTGTTTGTTTTGCGATTCTCTCACATACTTAGTTTTAATCATTCCCCTCTCTTCCTTCGTAAACGTTTTACTGCCTGTAGTTTTCGGAATCGATAAACTAAAACTGTTAAAACTTTATGTTCGATCCTCGCCTGTGCGATTTGAGCTTGATTTATTGGGCGACACAGGAACTTGTTTAGTTTTGCCTTTGCTACAACAGGCTGAATACAGTTTAATTAGAAGTCGACTGGCTGTAATTAGTTAAAGCCGCCTTCGGCAAATTGCGCATACAGAACCCGAGACGTTTGTTGTTTATTTATTTGTTTGGCGACTGAATTGTGTAAGCCTGTCCATATTTTGATGGCTAAATCAATTAGAAAGTCAACTATGGCTGAAAGTAATTAGGATTTTGCCAGTTGCTCTTACATTTATTACTATTATTATTATTGTTATTGTTATTTTTTGTAAATTTTAATTAAGTTTCGCCTCGTATTTGGCGATTTGGCAACTTGATGAACGGCCAGAAGGCACGCAATTTGGCCAAAAAACTTGGCTGTCGTGTGCGGCGACTATTAAAACAGGTGGGCAATATCATAAGAAGCAAAAACAAAAACGGGGCGTGGCTCGGCCCGCCTCACATGCAACTGGTTGACTAATTTTATGTGTTGTTGCGAAATGAGGCCTTGTCCTGCCTTATCGCACACGCCCCAATTTCACGCTGCCCCCCCTCAAGCCCCTCGCCCGCCCTTTTGGGCTGCCATTTCTCAATCGCCTGACGATAATTTGATGCGATCTCTTCGCAGCGATAAAAAATAGTTCTATATGCTAATAAAACTTGTACTTTGCCAAACGTGTTTTGCATAAAACAAAAATCATTGTGGAAAATGTCGATGCTAAATGATTTGGCATTGGGCAGCGAAACCTCCACAACTCAGACCCCTCCCCTCCTATTTAACGTTACAGTGAAGGCTCGATAATGAGAACCAGCAGCAATAATAATTGAATCTTCAAGTGGAATAGATTAATTTTGTATTTTTCTTTGATAGACATAAAATAGTTGAAAATGTGAGCTTAATTTGCACAAGAGCTCTTAGAAAATGACAACAGAAGGTTAAGAAATTAATAAGGTTTCCCCTTTATCATTTTATTCAATTAGCTTAAAACTCCGAGGCTCCAACGATTTCAGAAACTGATCGAAAAGACACTCCACCCAAACTGATGGGAAACGAGGTTCCCCTATAAAATTGATTTATATAATATTATTTAATATGAAGCTATAAAAATATTGACTTCAGATAGAAACAATTTTTTGTTTGCTGTGGAAAATATTCACTAGATATAGACAAGAACTTGATCAACTAAATAAATACAATTGTTTGTAAAAAATATATTTATTAATATCATAAATAAAAACTCAGAATTAGCTAAAAATGGGATCAATAACATTTGAGTTTAAATTAAATTAAGCGAGATTAAATCATAGAGAACAAAAAAGTAGAAGTTACATTACTTTAATTCGATTAATTTGATTTGTTTTCACATTTTTTGCATATTTATTGTTAAATTCTGATTTTTTATTTCATTTTTTTTGCCAATTTCAAATTATTTTTATTATACATATTTTAAAAGGTAAACCTCGAGTTAGACTTTTTCTTAATATAATCATTTTTATGTAATAATATAATATAATTTATATAATAATAATTATAATATTTTCATTTTTATTTAATTTTGAGTTTTTTATATATATTTTTTATTATGATAAACATGCTTTTATTTGTATTGTTATTTATTTCTGAGTTTTTATTACAAATTAATTTCATTTCTGCATTTTTTTAACCTTGACCAGATTGGCCTTTCACTCGCTTTTTTAACACGCGAAATGCAGTTTTGGCTTTGCTTTATTTCTGTACATTTAATATTTTCTATTTTCATGCGATTACTTGTAAATGCAATTTAATTAATATTGCATAATAAACACACGCACAACCATTTAATGCGCCTGGAAAGGCTTACGCGAATTACCGAACAAAATTTATCATTAATTAGTTTTGCATTTTATTGAATTTTAATGCGATTGTGTTTGGGTGCGTGTGTGTGTGTGCATTGACATTTATCAATCCCCGTTGGACAGCTGGGTACATGCCGCAGGCTTATCAATTATCCTGCATCCTGCATCCAGCATCCTGGCAGCCTTTGTTCGCGTCCATTGACAGTTCACCTGACAGTTCGGCCGGGGGCCAAAGGCCGTGACAGCATCCGCATCGATTTTCGGCAGCGCCTTCAAAAATGCACGTGCCGGTGCCAGTGTTGCAGAGCGTGTTGCGGATCTGACCGGGCGTCAACTTTGCTATTTTCGTGCCGCTGCCAGAGTTGTCGCCAACGGGCAAATTGTTCCACGTCATTTATAAGCCGTTCAATCATTCGGCGCCGGGGCATCGGTTCCGTCAGCTGTCCGCCGGCCTGCACTTTAAACCTTTGGCCAATGCGCTATTTTTGGCCAAGAGAGGGAGAGTCAGAGAGAGTGAGAGAGAGAGTGAGAGAGCGGCCTCTCTCGCTCTCCAGACTCTCGCAATTAGTCAGCTGCTGTCGCCAAGTGTCAAAATATTTCGCATGAACATTTTCTACACAAAATCTATTTTCTCATGCAACGGATTTTCACTTGGCCAGGCGCCCACAAGCAGGCAGACAGACGGACGGACAGACGCATCAGCACGCAGGGGGTGGGTGCGGTTGAGGGGGAGAGGGGGAGGGTGAGGGAGAGGGACAGGGGTATGGCTGCTGCATGAGCAATGAGCGTGCGCTTGCATGGCATGGCCAAAATGTCACGTATACGTCGTGTGGCACGCCACACGGCAACTATTTCGCCCGCTCGCATGTCACCAGCAGACCCCTTCCCTCACCCCTCTGCCCCGCCCCATCCACACCCACCACACCCCGCTCTTGCTTAGTGAGGTAATTACGTCATTAACAAGATATTTGAAAAGTGCTCAGCATTTCATTTCATGTCATTTTGTTGCTCTATAATAAATTTCGCTGCCTGCCTCAATTTTTCGAGAATGCCTGTTCGGCTTTTCGAAATAATTTTTGACATTTCGTTTAATATACCTAATTGAACTGACTAAATCTAAAATTGTTAAACCCATTCAGCTCACATTGACTTAGTCACAATATTATTCATGCTCGAAACGGGGGAAATTTTACGTTTCACAACTTTTATCAACTTGACTCACAGCTGGTAAATAGAAAATACAGTAATGCACGTATTTAATATTTATGTTTATCAAGCAATTATTAATATTATAAGTTTAAGCATTGCAGACTAAAATATTTGCAATATTTTAATCGTTAATTAATAATATCTCAACGCATTCTTTAGATAACAAAGCGAAGATATTGATATTTTGCGCACAGTTGAAAGTGGGTTAAATATAGTAGAAGCATGTTATATATATATATCTAGTATAGATATATATTACTATATATATCTAGTATTATACTAGCTGGTATATTCCGGTCTTGCCCGGTCCAAGCTCTGTCACTTTTTCGTGACAAACACTTTTATATATATACATATATATAGATTGTGTTATAAAAGATTAAGATATATAATATGAGTATACATATCAAATACTATATTATCTCTAGTGCAATACTTTATCACATAAACTGATGATATACATACAGATACATATGTATCTTATACTAGTTTTTTCATATACTATAGAGTATTTGCTGCCTGCTATGTTCCTGCATGTTTTTAATTAATTTGTATACCCTTGTAGAGTCTATTATAATTTTGTTATGAAATGTGTAACGCATAGAAGGAGACATCTCCGACCCCTTAAAATATATATATTCTCGATCTTTTCGTCTGTTTCTATGCGAACTAGTCTCTCAGTTTTAAATCGTCTTGAAACTTAGCATAGGTCCGTCTTTCTGTTGCAGTCAGTTAATATGTCGGAACCTGCCGGATCGGACCACTATATCATATATCTGCCATAGGAAGCCAAATCTTATTATTATCGCACTACTATGTTCATAGCTCTAATGGACGAAATGTTCGAGAAATGAGACAATGATTCATCCTTATTCTAAGAAAAAACTTAATTGTATTCATTCGAAATGCCTAAAAGACACGTCTAGTCGTAAATAATCACATAGCTTGAAGCAATTTTCATTTCCGTAAACTTGTAATTAAGTCGCGTGCATCTCTTCTCTCTTTGGCCAACAGTAAATATTCGTATATAACGAACCAGGCATTTGATTATGGTCAATTGGCACTTTTGTCTGGCGCTAATTGGTTGTCAAAAGCGGTGCGAATTATGCTGTGTTCGCGTGTCTCTGCTATTTTTGGCATGCCACGCCCACAAGCACAAATGGGGGGTCGTAGTGAAAAGGGGGGAGGTGGGGTTAGGGGCAGGGTATTGAACTCGGCAAACTGTCAACTGAAATTTGTCTGCCTTTGACATTGATGCCAATAGCAAACTTTGATTTTGATGTGAAGTAAGGGTTTGTGTGTGTGTGTGTCTCTCTCTCTCTGTGTGTGTGTGTGTGTGTGTGTCTCACTCATTAATGCAACAAGCAGCAGCGACAACAACGACAACTGCAATTGAAGCATCTGCTCAAAGTTTGCATCGCCTTTTGCAGTCTTAATTAAATAAGTTTCTCGTTGCTGCAACTTCTTCCACTTGCAGCGAGCGAGTTGCAACTCATTTCGCTTGTTTGCCATTTATTTGCACAACAACAACAACAGAAGAAGAAGAATAGAAAAACAACAACAAACTTTTGTGCATCTCAAACAACTTTAATGGGCTTTTAAAAACAACGACTACAACTGCCAGCCCCATTTAATGTAATGCCAAATGCAATTGTTGAAACTCGAAATTTGGCGTCTGGCTTCTAAATGGCGGCTTTAAAACAATTTGTCAGATGCACAAAACTATTCGCCTGGCGCCATTTTCTCTACTTGCATATTGCATTCGATGCCAGCCCCAAAAACAACAACAAGCACAGTGCCTGCAATTTGTATGCAACCGGGCGCGTTGTCAGCGCTCACATTCGTGCACTTACCCAGGCCCAAGGATCATAATCTGTTTTCAAGCACTTACATGGCAAAGCCTCAAATTGCAGTTGTTTTTAGTGAGTTGTGCTCGTTAATACTAATACTCGTTGCCCATTAAAAATGCATAAATTCGGGTATAACAAAAGCTGTTCGAATAGATGTTACCCACTTTTATCTGTTGTTCTTCAGATCAAGTATTCTATATTTCCAATTTGTTTCATTGGGCTTCTTTAATGTAAATTAGGCTTCACTTATTTAAATCCTCATTTTGCCACAATTTAGTTTTTTCGCTCTAAAATGTAGATCGCCTCTCTATGCGATTTTCATTAGCACAAGAAATGCTTATATGATTTTGGTATTATAATGAAAGTATAATGTATCGAACAGTATTCTCTATTCTTTTCTCTTTGTTTCTTTTTGTAATTCGCTTCTCTCTCTCTCTCGTCACCCGCATTCTCATTCATCTTTCTCACTCCTGTTCTCTCGCTTTCTTTTTTCCCTTAAGCCTTATTCTCTCTCCCTCAGCCTGTACGTCCTCATCTCTCATTCACACTAGATTATAGCCTCTCTATGCGATTTTCATGATTTCAAGTAGGACTTGCATATTTTAATGATTTTTTTGGTGAAGTTTATATAGTTTACAAGTGGACCTTTGTGTTATTCGAGATGAATATCTATATGAATTCGAGTACTTTTTTTTTGTATTGAGTCAATTCCGAGCTGGGTACAGCATATCGCCTAGTCGAGCACTCTCGACTAGAGAACACTCTTATTTGTTGGGCTGGCTTATGTTTTTGAATGCTAGTTTTAAAGTCAACAACAACAGCAACAAGAGCTTATGGTTATGAGAGTGTGCCTTTAATTGAGTTGAAGTGCCGGGTTTTACACACATTTGTGTGTATGCGTGTGCATCTATGTACATCTATATATATGAATTTTTGCCATAAATTGCTTTGCTCGACTTGTCTGCATTGTTGTTATACCAAATTGCTTTTGACAACAACAACAGACGCTACAATAACAGTGGGCTATAGATATGGCGAGACACTGAAGAGATACTTATCCAATGATTTAGTACTGGAAAAAAATATGTATATTCTACAGAAAATATTTGTATATATTTAATTGCTGGTGTCGGCTGTTGGCCCCCAGTTCAATGAATGGGTGGGGGCCGGCCAGCCAAGGTGCCAGTCTGTCGATGGCCAAACGGGTCTGCCGCGGGGCCGTGCAGCATCATGTGGCATCATTCTCATCAATGTCAGCTTTTGGTGGTCATATTTAAAGTGGCAGAGTTTGATAAATGACTTTTCAAGTGCCAATTTCCTGGCCCAAACTTGTATGGAATGCAGTTGAGAGGTGTATTTAAAGAGTTGAAAACCAGTTCGCATTGCTCGGGCTTACAAAATTGTTTCAAAGAGTATAGTCGAGTTGGATATATGAAGGTTAAGCAGATAAGCTATCTCAATCAACCAATCAATGTTATAACTCAGGATACATTATTGAGTAAGTTATAAATCCATAGTTTTGGCATGACTTTTTACAAAAAACTAAGAGAAATATTCGGAATCTTCTCTGAGCTGGTAGTTGGCACTTATTATGTTGTTTAAAAATATATGATGGTTATATAATATTTCTATAAAATAAATAAAAATAAAATATGTATGTTTAAACAATCATGAATTTTAGTTGTAGAATTTATTTAAAGATGACCTAAAAACCATCAAGCAGAAGAATCATTTAGTTTCGATAAAGTTACGCGAATTTGATATAAAAATGTGGGAAGTGCATATTGAGAGACTCCGTTATTCTACAAATCTTTAAATAATATACAAAAAAAACTAAATGGTAAATAAAGCTTATGAACAAAAAGGCAACCCACATGATCAAAATGCCATCAAGCATCAAAATCAGTTCAGAAATTAAAATTAAAATTTGGGAAGATAATATAACAAAAATCTTAAAATAGAAATACCAAAAAAAAAACATTAAACGATTTCTTAACAAAAAATTAAATTTGGTTCATAAAGAAAAAGGCAACCCACGGGCTAAATATCATCAAGCATAATATACTTAAAAGAAGAATGGGTTAAGTTTGAATAAAGTTATGAGAAATTAAAATTTGGCAAATGCATTTATAAAAGATACCAATATTCTGCTAGGTATTTAAGCTAATGAACAAAAAGTCATGCCACATAGAAAATTGGTTTAGATTAGACACATTTATATATTTTCGAATTCCAGAAGGAGCTTAAGTATACAACAGTTAAACAGTTATATCTATAATAAAAACAAATGTTGCAACTGCAATATCAAAAAAGAAAGAACATTCAATATGTTCGATAGTTTTGCAGCAGTTGATAAAAAACCAACTTTGTTCACTTTGCTAAACAACAATTTGATTGTGCTAGCTGCACACAGTTTGTTAAACATTGCTAACCAAATCATTATGCCAATCAGCAAAGCAACTAAACAGCAACAACAACAACGACAACAACAACGACTTAAACAGCTGATACAACAACTAAGCCCTATAAATATGTGGCGTAAAAACGTTGCCACAATTTGCATGGTTCACTGGACGCTGAAATAACTTTGTTAAATGTTATTATGCGACGGTCAACAACAACTAAAACAACAACTAAAACAATAAAAGCAGTGCATGTAATAACAACGGAATTACACAACTCAATTACGAGTACATAAGTGCCCCAATATGTATATATATGTATATATATATATATATATAGGAACTGCGGCCCCGCTGTAAATAAGAGAAGGCGCCTTCTGGCCCGCCCTTTCCGCTCTATAGAGCCCGTAGAGCCCCATCAGCGGAGAGTGCATTTCTATTTTGGAGTAGTTTTTCATTAGAATTTTACGATGTAAATTGGCTTTTCATTTGGAATTGTGCGTGTCGTTAAAGCTGTTGTCGCCCCTGCCCCTGCTCCTGTCCCTGTCCCTGTCCCTGCCCCTGCCGTGCCTCTCGCATGGGGTCAACCGTGTGGGGCTCCCCACTTATCTATTTATTATTATGGCACACCACGCTCCACTGATTTATGTTAATTTGTTATGTCAGCTTTCCATAAATAAACATCGGTTTCAATTTTATTAAACTAATCTTTTATGTTCATATATTAATGTTTTTACATTTTCGATTCATTTCAGGCGTCACAATGCGCGAGAAAAAAGGCGGCGCCCTGCAGAAGCTCAAAAAGAGGCTATCGCACAGCTTCGGCAGATTAAGTGAGTACCAAGTTATCGATAAATGTAAACGATATTTTATATATACATATATATAACTAACCTTTGCCAAAAGGGCACTTTAAACTTTGTCCACCCACCACAAATATTTATTAATTTTTCCAAAAAAAAAAAAAGAGCGAGAACAAACTTGAAACAAAGGCAAAACTACAATAAATCAGCAACAAAAGCTAACCATAAATGGGCTACGAAAAATAAGAGAAAACAGAGCACAGTAAAAAAATTATATAAAATAGCTGACAACAGAAGCACAGACCATAGTTGTATGTGGGTGCAGTTGACGTACAATGGATAAATATATATATATAAAGATATATATGTATATGATTTTTACAATGGCTACATAAAGTTGAGCGTTGCATTGGGCAATGAGAAAATGTCGCGCATGAATCATGCACAATAATAATTCTCAAGCTAAAGTTGAGAAACTGCGCTTTGCCAAGCACTTGAGCGTAGCGAAGAATAGCTAATAAATCAGATGAAAAGATTACCTTGGATACAATATTAAAAGCCTCTTAGCTATGCAAATCGTTTGCCATTTGACATTGGCAGTAAGTGCATTAGCCTAATGCGAATAATGCTTATAAGGTATCTGGCCTTAAAAAATAGTGCTTCCTCTTTTTGAAATGCAATTATTTTCTTAGCTAACGAGCCCCAACTTAGGCTCAGAAGAGTGCATTTGCTTTTTCGTTTCCTCTTTGTGTCGCATTCGTAAGCATTGCACAGGCTGCGCTTGGATATGTTTGAAAAGGAAAGTGAGCATTTCTTAAAGGTTTATTAACATATAAATAAATTTCGGCTTATATATTTTGTATATTTTAATTACGATGAGCATATTAACGTTTTGTCGTTTGTTTTTCTGATTTTTGTAGAATTTTGAGACCAATTTTTGCATGCTTAAAGCAAATGATACATTTTTATAAGACCTTATAAAGAGTCTTTCCTTTATTTAAATGAAATTAGTAAAAAGTAGCGTAGAAGCCCAAACTTACGCTCAGAAGAGCGCTTTTGCTTTTGTCGTTTCCTCTTTGTGTCGCATTCGTAACCGGAGCACTGGCTGCGCTTGGTTATGCTTAAATTACATTAACAGCAAAAAAAGAGAGCATTGCTCTAAGTTCAAATAACATATTTATAAATTCCAATTCATATTATTTATATTATTATTATTTGGAGCATATTTACGCTTGATCTTTTCTGATGAGTTTTGTAGAATTTTTAGCTCAATTTTGGCCCGCTTTAAGCACTAAAGATTAAACGCAAATGAGAAACTGCTAAAACTTGAACGCAATTTGAAAACTTTATTAGCTTCGCAGCAAGCCATAAACTGGCTTCAAAAGTTATGACAAAGTTCTCGCCGACTGTGGAAATTTGAATCTAGTTGCGAAAGTTTTTGCGTTAAACACATTTGCTGCACGTGAAGCGCTTTGATAGACTCGCAAAATAAAAGTTTATAAAACCAATAGACAATATTAGACAACTGACGACTACGACTAACAAAAAAGAAAAATAGAAAACCAAAAACGGAAAACGGAAAAAAAATACGGTGAGAATATTTTGAAATTTGCCCGCAGTTATTCACGGAGCTGTCAAAGCTGCCAACGCTGCGTCAAAAACAATTCAAACACACCGAAACGCAATGGCATCAATGCCAATGGGGTTTAAAAAAAAACACAAACTGCTGGTCACAATGAAAACTGAAAACTGCGTTCGGTTTGAGAGCAATTGAAAATAGAGAGGGCGAAAAAAAAAATGGAAAACAAATGTTTGCAGCGAAACAACAGAACTGTCAATGTTGAGTCATTTGCCAAAGCATTTAATGGTCAAACATTTGGGAACTGCATTTTGGAGCAGCAGCTCCCACAGCCCCAGCCTCAGCCTCAGCCAGGCATCTGTCCATGTTAATTGAATGCAGCAGCTGAAACTGACTGTGACTGACAGTTGGACAGACAGACCCAGCGGCAGACAGACAGACAGACAGTCAGCCAAAACGGAAGATGAAATAAATGGAATATAATCCAAAGTGTGCACGCTAATACGCCTGTTGCCCCCATATGCAATCCACTCTGCGGTGCGCTATTTGGGCGCCTTTGTGGGGCGAACATTGTGCATTTGGCTTTTTCAAATTCCATAGTTCTTGTTTAAGTACCCTGCGTCCATTGAGAATGATTAGAACTGGGTATAATGTATGTCAGGCAGGCAGGAAATATCGCCAAACGAGTATGTAGTATATTTTTGATCAAGACAACGACTTAAGTCGATATAGCTTTGCTTGTCTGTCTGATCGCAGAGAATAGGAACAAACAGTGTTCGTAATTTAAACGGAAAGCAAGGTGCTATGATTTTGACAAGTTCTTTTAAATCGATATACATATATCGATTTTTCTAGATTTTTTCAACATACATACATATATCTGAAATATTTGACATTTCTGGCAAATACAAATTAAACAGATCTCACTTTCTAATCTCATGCTTCCACTATATTCCTGTTTTGGAAATCGATAAATATCGATTTTCCAATGAATATAAAATAGTCAATACTTCCATTTCACTTAAATCGATAAATATCGATAGTTTTCCATAGGAGCCGGAGAATAAACATTTGGTATTTGTGGCAAATACACATTGAACAGATTTCACTTTATAAATAAACTCTCCTATAACTTCAATTTTTATAAAATCGATAAATATCGATTTTCCCCTTAATGTTCTTATCTGAGACTATAATAAGCTGCAGAATCGTAATTTGACATTTCTGGCACATACGTATTGAACCGATTTCACTTTATAAATTCATGATACAATTACTTTTGTTTTCTTGAAATCGATAAATATCGATATTTTCCTAAGGTTCTTCAACAATTGTCTAAGTTCATAGGAGCTAGCGTATCAAAATGCGGCATATCTAGTGAATACAAGCTTAACAGATTTTATGTAATAGATTATTCTTTCACAATTTATATTTCCTTAAAATCGATAAATATCGAAATTTCTGGAAGCATAAAAGCTAGCTAGCAAAGTTGAGGCTGAGCTCAGAACTTGGGGTACCTTCGAGCTGTGTACAGGATATCGTCTAGTCGAGCAGCTTCGAGTTTTGTTTGCCTTTTCATGTCATGCTTGGTTGGGGCGCCACTGTGATACCGTATAGCGAATAGTTGTTGACTCACCAAACCCGTTTCGGGTTGCGGCATGCGGCTAATTGTCTCTCAACGCCCACAATCCCATGTTTTTGTTGCTCCTCTCGATATTCGCGTTTCAGAAACAAGTTTTAGCTTTGTCTTCAAAAAAAAACCGCTTTATGTGCAGAGCATTATGTGATCAAAGAGCCAAACAGCTGTTGCCCGGTCGCAATTGAAAGAGACAGAGACTGGGTTAGTCAGCTATTCGATACGATGATAATGGGCAGCATTAGATTAGTGTTCAGTGTGACCATATTTGGCACGAAAATTGTGTATTTCTGAATAGATATTGATTGCCTAATATGCGTGTGAGGGCCAGCTTTGAATAAAATTCAAGTTTGCTTGAATGGGGCAATAAAACTGGCCAGTTTTTCCAGGCAAGCCGGACATGTGAATGCCCTACACTTGATAATACTCCAATGGGATAAGGTTAATATATACAGCTGATATTTTATTTCACAGTAATCGAATAATTCTAGATTATATCCTGATTGGTGATATGCTTGAAAAATTTGGGCTTCAAGTTCTTAAGTTATATATTAACTGGAAGAGCAAGCGAACAATTGGGACTACGAGCTGTTCAAAAATATCAAAAAATATATTGGTAAATAAATAAAAAACTAACCAACTTTACACACAACAATTTTATATATATATTTCCCTGCTCAATCAAGCATTAAACTCAGCTCATTTACTCGCTAACTTCTGAAGCATTCAAAATGTTTCGCTTTGTGCCTGGCAAACTGCATGACAAAGTGCCTGGTAACCAATATTTAAGTTTAGCTCCCAGCAAAGTTGGCCAACTGCTGTTCAGCTTCGCTCGTCTGTCACTCACAAAACCAACAAATTGTCTGTATATACATATATTTATTTGAAAATTGCAATTTCTTTTTATGCAACGACAACTCTGCGCGGCAGCGCCGTGACAACTCTATACGCCCCTTCACCGCACAAACAGGCGAGTTCTTTTCCCCGAGCTGCGTTTTTGGCAATTTCATTGTTATTTTCCACACGATTTTGTCTGTGAATGCAGCTCATAAATTTTGCAATTGAGAAACTATTTTGTACTACTTTTTTCTCCCTCTCTCTCTCTCTTTGAAAGGGGCTGCTGGGGGCGGGGCAGCTGCAGCCAAGTCGCCAAGTTGCTGCAACTTAAATGTTTTCTTTGCATTATTGAACAGTTGCAGCAACAGCTGCGGATGCGACTTGCTGCAAAGCAAAGCACAAGCAAAGAATGTCACACAAGTTGCAAGCAACTTCCATTTGGCAACTATTGTTGCTGTCTCCCTCTCTCTCTCTCTAGCTCTTGCTCTGTCAAGGCTATTGCAGAAGCCACCGGCAACAGTTGCAGCAACTTTGTTGTTGTTGTTGTTGTTGTCAGAGCTGCGTTTAACTATCGTTAATTGCTATTAGTTGTTGTTGTTGTTGCTCTTGTTACTCTTGTTGCATTTGTTGATGTTGCTGCTGCTTCAATTTCAACGGGTTTTCTTTCCAATTATGTACAAGCCCGACAAGCTCAACTGCTTCATTCGCTGGCAATAATAAAAGTTATGAAGTCATAAGCAGACTCGTCAAGGGGGCGCTAGGAGGGGGGGCCACTGCTTGTCAGGCATTAAGTAAATTGCATTAAGCTGAGCTGCGTATAGCTAACTATCCCGCCCCGCCCCGCCCCGTCTCGTCGCCTCTCCGCCGCTATCCATTTGCTGGGCGCATCAAGTGTCGCTCACGATTCCCGCAACATAACCAGAACCTGAATCAAAAGTGTTGTCTGGACTCAGACTTTTCTGGCGTCGGGTTCTTGTTCTTGACTTTAATCTATGTTTTAATGGGTAGAGAGGTTATCTTCATTTTGTCAGGGAATGTGTAACACCTAGTTAATATGCTTTTCAAAAGTATATATATTCCTTCCAGCAGTCGAGTCGAAATGCCAATAAGAACTAGAATCTCTTCCTTGAAGCTTGACATCTTAGAAACATTCTCTATATTTTAAACACCACAACTATTTTTCCACAAATTTTTGAAAATCGCAAAAAAAAAAAAGACAAAATTAATAAAAAAAACATGTTTCGTTTTGAAAAAAATAAATGAATATAAAATAATATGAATTTCAAAAAATATTTTTGATAATATATTTTTTTTTTGTAGAACAATTTTTTGTTCAACTGCAAACCAATTTTTTTATGTTCCTTACTTTCTATTTATAGGGTATTTAAACTTCGGTCAGCCAAAGATAGGTATTTGTGTCTAGTTTTTCATTTTTCTTTTTGTTGCTTTTAACTTTATGATACCGGCACATTCCAGAAGTCTCATTCTTCCGCTTGTTGTTGACGGGTTCTTTGAGAGCTTGCTGGGTGGAAAAGTGTTGAGCTGTGAGTTCTGTAAAAATGGTTGACATGAAGCTGTTAAATTCCATAAAACTATTAAACTAATTGCCTCAGTCAACTATCAAGACACACACATTTAAGTTTGCAACAAATCGGATTTGTGCAATTTATTCAACAGAAAGACGACAACCAAGCGACACTTATGCCCGTCTCCGGGGGCAACTCTTGAGTTATCAATGCGATTGTTGATTCTTCACTTTTGTTGTGTAAATATTTAATGGAGCGTTGTTTTTTTGTTGGCTGCTTTTTGCGAACTGTCAGCGATATCAGAGGGGATGTCATTGTATAGTCGCCTCTTTGTGGAACTGATACACTTGGACTCTGTGCGCTTGTCATAATCCTTTTTGATAACATTTGATGTCACAAGCCATGGCCAAACACTCGACGTTGTCTATGGCTTGAACCCTTGACAGCGACGGGTCTGCCGCCTGTCCCGGGCAGCACTTGATAACTTTACACTTGATGGCCCAGCTCCAGCTCCTCTTCCTCCTCCTCCCTGAAGCTGCTGTTGCTGCTGCTGCTACCTCTATTTGCTGTAGCTACTCAAAGCGCGATAAGCAGCTAATGGCCTCTTACACTTCCTACTCTCTATCTCTCTCTCTCTCTTTCTCTCTTTCTCTCTACATTCTCTGTCTCTTTCTCTGCACACAAACTGCCCGCATTTGTGATTGTGTGTGTCCAGAGCCGAGTCCATTCAATTGACTGCCTCCGTTTAGGTCGCCCACTATCAACACACACACACAAACACACACATACACAGATACACACACACTCACACACAGAGATATCGCGCATCGCATCATGTGTCGGCTTCATTGTATTTGCTCTCTGATTTGTGTAGAGAAAAAGCAGCAGCTGTGCTCCCCTCCCACCCCTTAACCTTTACCCCCTCACCATATATACATCTCTATACATATATATAGTGAAATCCGCTTAATATGCCCGGCCCATTGATATGAGTTTCTTTAGCAGCAGCAGCTCCTCTTTTATCTGCCTTCATTTCATCCGTAATACGTGGCGTATGAGTAATCGCACGCAAACGACCTTTCGCAGTGCATAAAATGAAAACCTTGTACTTGTATATAGATTCATGGCTGGAAATCATGAAACTTAAATGTTTAGCACCAAAAAATCATTAAGCAAAGGAGGTTTTTTTTCTTTTTGTGCAACTTCCCGCTGCAAGCGCTGAAATAAATATAATCTGAGAGGTGCGAGCGATGTTTTTATTACAAATTTGAGTAATTTACGCAAGTTGTCTGTGCGAACTTTGAAGTGTGTTTCTTTTTATAAAACAGATGTGAAGATAGAAAGCCATGCGAAAGAGAAGTGCGCACAAAGGTAATAGATACAAAGATACAAGATACATGGATACTCTTTGCATGCAGGCAAAATGTATACAAGCTGAACTCTATGTAGATCAGGGAAATGGAAGGTCACAAGATTGTAATTAAATTTCATTTAGTTGACAGCTTGAAGTGCTATTTGAGGAACGGAATATCCCAAATGCCTTTAAGATTGGAGAGATATGAAGAGGAATAGTCATAGTAAATAGGATTAGTTCCAGCTACTCGATTTGAATGTGTTCTTATTACATTTCATATACAAATTCTACAAATTGCACTGCCTTTGGTTAGGTTTGAACTATGTTATAATAGTGTATTATAATATAATATATCATGTTATATAATTATCTTATTAATTATAAGATACTAATTTGATCTGTTGAATTCAGATATATATAAGAATCTTTTGACTGGAACTATAGACAATAAAATTATTCAAGATTTAATTTTGCCAAGTTGAGGCGGCCAAAACCTGTCACTTAATATAAGTGTATACTACTTCTAATATAAGTAGTAAATTTATCCTTCAAAGAGTGAGTAGTTCCTTACTTTATATATTTTTAAATTTACCCTGCACAGAATCTATAGTTTCTCACTTTCTTATCCTATACAGAATCAGTCGTTCCTCTCTTTAGATATATTTTTTCAGAGATTTCAATAGGGGTTTCTTTGATTAAATTCCACTGTACCCCCCCTTAGCCAATCCCTGCTGTTTGTCTATTCCACTCCACATTTAGCTCTTTACAGTTACCTAACAGTTGCCTTCATTGAGTGTCTTTTCCTCAGCTGTTTTATCAATTCACTTACTGCATTTACTTCTCCTTTTCTTCCCAAACTTTTCTTATTGTTGTTATCTGTACTCAGTTCTCACATGTAAATATATCCCATGGCGCATGTCAATTTAACTACATATATATGCACATATGTGCTCCCCTCCCCTCCCCCCCTCCCCTCTCCCAGTCACTATCATTGACTGTCTATAAACATTTTGCTGATTGTCTATTATCTGCTGCCCGTCCTTCTCTCCCTCTCTCCCTTGCTCTCATCTGTTTACTTTCTTTTTACATACTTATTATTTCAGCGTGTGGCATTGTGAATGACAGGCTGAGGCTTCTGCTGCATGTTCGATAATTTGTTTTTAAACGGCATGTGTTGCCCATTGTTGTTGTTGTTGTAGCTGTTAAGCTGTTGTCAAACGAGCCAGCGTTACAGGTACACACATTACATCAGTGTGTGTGTACGTGTGTGTGTGTTTGTGCTTGAGAAAAAAGCAAAGTTTTCTTCTGCCTCGCGCCCATTTGGCAAGCGAAGCGTCAACGTTGCCTGGAACGTGCCCTGAATGCGAGCAGTTAACAGACCGTCACACACACACACAAAGACACACACGCACACACTCACACTCTCTCGCTGTTTGGCTTTTTATATTTGCTGGCTGGCAGCTCACAATAATAAAAGCGTTTTAAGTGAAATTCACTGCCTCAACCGTAAATCGTAAAATTCAGTTTTCAATGTTTTTGCTTTTATTGTTTTGGCTTTTGTTGGTTTGGCTTTTTTTTTTTGTTTTCTTTCTTGTGTTGGCTTTTACTCTATTTGCTGTTTGGCTTTGGTCTTGTTTGGCTGTCCGTGTTGTTAGCGGCAATATTTCTTGTGTTTTATTGCAACAAAACTACTTACAAATACATTTAAGCGCAAATCCGCAGCGGAACGCGTTCAGAATTGAATTAGTTTGTCTGTCGTCTCTAGTTGGCAGCCCCTTTCATCTCCCTGCCCCCCACCATCCCATTTCGCTGCCCACACTCGCTGCACAGTTTGAGAGCAATTTAACAATTAGCTGCGAACCGTCCAACAATTTAAACGGCAAATTCTTCAGCGTCATCGTCTGCGCGTCGACGTCGTCGTCGCCAGTCTGTCTCGCGTTTTTGCTAGCCTTCGCACTCTATCTTCTCCTTTCGCTCTCACCTCATGTGCGCCTCGCTCTTACTCTTTCTAGCATCTTCTGCTGATGCTGCTGCCGATGCCGTTCAATGACACGCTGCCTCTGCCTCAGCTGCTGCTGCTCTTCAGTTGGCTTCTCTGCTTCCTCCATCGCGCTCTCTCCCCCCACTCTTTTAGTGCAGCGTTGCAGTTTTCAATTGCTTTTCTGCTGTTTATTTATTGTTTATCTATGTCTCTTTCCATTTGCATTGTTTATTTTCGGTGGCTTATGCCGCGTTGTCGATCAGACTCATGCGCTCTTCCGCTGCCTCCGCTCCGCTGCCTCGCTCTTGCCGATTATTATGTTTTTTGCATGCAAAGTGCATTGCCAACAGCAGCAGCGAGCGATAAACAGCGAAACAGGCAGACAGAGAGACGGAAAGGCAGACAGACAGCCAGCGCATAAACAAGGCGCAAGGCACAGGCCAACTGCAGAGGCGGATAAGGAGGAGTTCTGGTCGGTTGGCGAGTGAGGAGAGGGGGGAGAGAAGGGAACGGCAGCAGCCAACAAAGAGTGTAAACAGCGACAACCGCAAAAGGCTTTTCGCATTTTAATAGAAATGTGATTCGTCTTGTCTTCCACTCGCTCTCCCTCTCCCTCTCGCTACATCTTTTTCTGTTGCTAACTCGCCAGCTGCACACCAGAACTGAAGTCTTATTGTTATACTCTTTGCTTCAGCTGAAGCACTGCAAAACTATTGTTCGGTTTGTGTCGATGATGGGGCCGGGCTGGTGGAATTGAAATTGGAATATTGAAGTACAGTTAAATGACTATAATGTTATAATAATGTAAGGGAATGCATGCTGCAAGTAATTGAACTCTATGTGAATGAGATCTAGAGAAAACATTTCTTTAACCCAAAAAATAAATATGCATAAGCCTGAAGATTCGATTTTGTGAGTTGATAATCTTTCAAGGGCGAAAGCTAATAAAAGTAGTATTCAAATGTAATAGTACATATAATATAATATGATATAAAATTTAATATAATATTATAGGATCATAATATGGTCTGAAAACAATTTTATATGCGTTTATTGAAGAATCGATGGGACAGTGAGGATCAATATTATATATTGATGTGGAATAAAGTATAATGTAGAAAAAAAAATAATACATAAAATAGGCACAGATTTCTAGTGAATATTGAAGAAGCATACAATTTGAAAATATTAAGAAAAAAGTATTTAAATTAGCCTTAGATTTCTATTTAGAAGAAAATTATCTAACTAAGGATGTGTACAATATACAAGATATTTATCAAAGAAAACAAGACAAAAGTAAAAATTATCATAACAATATATTGTAAAATTGTTTATAGAGTATATATGTTATCTTATATGCAAAACTTTTTATCTTGTCTAGTATTTTCTACATTTTTTTTCTCGATCTCTCCCACCCATTGTCATCGATTGTCTATTATCATTCCGTGTGTTTGAGCGCGTGACTTTGAAAGTCGCTTTTCATATGCATAAATAGACACACACACACACACACTCACAGCTATATGCACACACATTTGTCTAGCACAGGGCGAATTTCGCTTTGCATTTACCACAGCATTTTCCAGGCTTTTCCGACTTTGGCTTGTCAATGCGCGCGGCGAGCAAATAACAACAAAATATTATGCTACGTGATTTGCAACAGCATTTGGCGCTTGAATGAATGCTGATTGCATTCTGACTTTCTGAAGCTGAGTTTGGGATTTCTGGATTTTGGCATAATATAGATGTCGACTGTACATGTGTGTGTGTGTGTGTTTGTGTGTGTGTGGGCGGTAAATTGGACTGGCATTTGGTTAGCCTCTCCCAGTTGCCGCATTGGTGCGCCCACTTGCTGCCATAAAAGGCGTAAACATTTAATTTCCATGTGCCAGTTGCCCAGAGGGTGTAGGGGAAGGGAGAGGAAGGGGTTTGCCAACAAATGCAAAACAAACCAAGTGTTAAATATTTGACATGGGCATGACGACAACGACAACAACGACGAAAATTTGTAGCAAGCAGGCCCCAAGGCAAAAACTCAGCTGCATTTCCTGACAGCCAACAACATGAGAAGTAATGCAAACTGTGTGTGCGTGTGTGTTAGTGTGTGCTGTGTGTGTGTGGAGTGCCAAGCGAGGCGTCTTCCGCTAATGACTTTTGCTTGCCTGCCTGCCAACCTGCCTGGCAACCTGCCTGGCAACCTGCCTGCCGCCCCCAACTCCCTGTGGCACTTCATTATTTCGAGCTGCTGCCGTGTTGAATTCTTCTTGGGGCTGCGTAGCCTCCTTAAATGGTTCAAGGTGTTGACTTTGTAGCACAAACTAAGTGAGGACACACACACACACACACACTCACACACACACATACTCGCATATGCATATGTATTTGTGTTTAGGTGCCTACAACACCTGCACCAGCTGCTGTCCTGTTAATGGCTTCCGTCCGCCCTTTCCCTGTAGTGGGCACATTGTCTGTCATGCCGTAAAATGATTTCCGTCATGCACTCAAAGTACCCCACTCCCCCCACTTGCTATCTCTATGTGTGACATGACACCCACCCATATTCCGGGCAGTCAGCACGGTTTCGTGCATTTTCACTTGGGCCTTGCTTCAATTCCTTTCACATGTCTTTGCACTTGACACTCTTCACTCTTGGGTGGGCCGCCTTTTGCAGTCTATCTGCAGTTTGAGCTGCACAGTTTTAATTACAGTTTGGCAAGCATTGTTATGGCCAGGTAACCATTGTTACAGCCGCTTTGTCAGACTCTCATATTTCACGTTGCCCCCTCTGTCTCTGGCTACTTTTATTTAGCCTTTTTCCACAATTTACAGCCGTTGGCCATTGTCTCGCTTGTTAAAGCAGGCCCCAACCATTTCGTATTGCTCTGTAATCCTAGACGGGTGTGATACAGGGTATAATAGGGTTGTATTAAACAGGTGGAGAGGGATTTTCTACTGCCTTAACGATCGCAAAAAGCGCGAGGGCAACGGCCAGCACATTTGTTTTCCCACTGACACTTTATTTAGATCAATTTCATATCACAATTATGATAAGAAACCTAGAAAAATTGGTTAGAAATTGATCTATATTCTCATCTTTATTAGTTCTGTATACATATTGTTCGCATTATTTATTAATTTACAATTTACAAACATGTCTTCAACATGGAGTCTAGCTTGTTTTATTTATTTACTATTATTTCATAGTTATGTCATATTTAAGTCTTTCCCTTTTTTAATATTTTCGACTATAATATTAAAGCCAAGTATATTTAAGTTTTTTACACAGTATCTCCTGATCAAAATAAACTCGAACCTGTATTTTTTTTTTAAATTTTTTATTATGAATAAATTATATTACAGTGTTCACTTTATTCGACTCTTTTTTCAAATCCAATTATTTCAAGACTTGCTACGTGGCATTTACTAGTCGAGCAGACTCTCCAAAGTAGTCTCCAACTTGTTTTATTTATCAATATTTTATAGTTGAATCCTATTATTTTATATTTTCGACTATAAAAACTGAAATGAAGTCTGAGTACTTTCAAACTTGTTACGCGGTATCTGCTAGTCGAGCAGTCTCTTCAATTAGCCTCCTATTTGTATTATTCGCTTTTATTCTATTGTGTTGGGTGTGTGTGTGTGTGTTGTGTGTGTTTGTTCTGTCTTGCTGAGCTTCCTGCGCTGCTGCAAATGTTTGCTTGGCTGCTCTTCGCTTAAGATGAGCACTGCCACGCCCACATTTTGTATGGCAAACAGCCAGACTGTTGGCCATAATAAACCACGAGCCGCGCATACCAAACGTCTACAATTACCGTTGTATATCTCAGTTTTTCTTCGCCTCCAACAACAACAGACAAACAAACTGAGAAAACCGCAAAAAAAAAAAACAAATATATAAAAGTAGAAAAAGCGAAAAACTTGTGCAGTTTTTCTTGTACTCGGAAGCGGCTACTTTCGAACGAGGGGTCACGTTAAAGAGTGGGTACTGTGGCTGCAGCTCCACCTGCAAATTGAAAATTATTTTCCATTTAGTTTTCATGGCAATATTCAAAATGCTTTCTACCCGCTTCCAGTGCACAGGGTCAGCCCGAAAAATTGTGAAAATGTTTGCCAACATGTTTGAGGAAATGCCCGGCGCGAATCCAAGTGGAAATAATGGTCATCAGAATTTAGATTGGCCATTATCTTCAATGCCTTTCTCTTACGGCTCGCTGCCAGGGGCTGGCTGGAATTTGAAAAATAGTAATATAAACTTTTGCTGCCCATGCGATACACGTATTTAGTTTTAATGCCAGAACATAACGAGTGTTAACTAAACCGTAAACTGTAACCTCGACAAATTTGCATTTGCCAGGCATTATGTAAATCTTGAATTATTATTTGACAAAATAAATAATCCACATTCATTTTTTTTTGCTTAAACATTTTTCTTGTATTGCTCTTGAAATTTAAATGATAAATGAAATTAAGCATTAAAAGAATTGCCCTTGAAATTCTCAAAGGGATTAACCAGAAAAATTAACAAAGGGGAGAAGTTTGTAAAGAACTACAAACAAAAACAGCTCAGTCAAGTGCAACAGGCAGTTTTTTTCTGCCACTTTGTGGCTCATTAAAACATGATAAAAAAAAAGATGAAAGTGGCGCATGGTTTTATAATCCGCTGTAAAAGCTGCTAAGCTGATGATTCAGTTTCATTTACAATTAGCTTCCCCCATATGTTCTGCCTGCGCACTCTTCAAGCTTCAATTAGCTCATGACTCAGCGCCTCTCTACGCGCTTCTCAGCGCTAATGATGTGTGTGCTTTGGTTGGCGCCTCCCTACCCGCTTCTCAGCACAATTGATGTGCCTGCTTTTGTCAGCGTCTCCCTACGCGCTTCTCAGTACAAATTAAGTGTTTGCTATGCTTAGCGCCTCTCTACCCGCTTCTCAGCACAATTGATGTGCCTGCTTTGGTCAGCCCATAGCCAATTGTCAGATCATTCACAGCTCTGCGGCTGGCTCGCTTATTATGTCCATGCCCGGCGTCTCGGCTGTGTTCAGTTTATTTGCGAGCGAATAAACAAATGATTGACTGAATGTTGCCCAAATGCAAATGAGAAGCGCGTATTGTGGACAAGAGCCTTCTCCTTCGCCTTCTTCTTGCCACAACAAGAAGCCCCAAAGGAGAGCGAAACATACAATTTTTGGTCGGAGATTGCGCTGCTGCTGCTGCTGCTGCTGCATATCGATGAGCTTTGTTCTCGTCGGCATTGTGTTAAGGCCAACGCATCAGCCTGATGGGCAGCCGAAGCTCGAACTGGAGGCGCGGCGGCAGTCGGTTGTTTTGATGAGGGTCTGCTGATGGCGCTGGCAAATATTGACACAGACAACAAGGACGCAAACTATGCAATTCAGCGACCGCAAACCACTTGACTGACTTTTGTTGCAAATTATTATCATTATTATTATTATTATGATCATGATTGTTATTACGAGTGCGGCGACTCGAATTTGCATAGCCAGGTGAGTTCCCAGGATGGCTTCACAAACGGGCATTGCATTTCAATGACAATATTCTCCCGAGTCGACGAGTCCATTGCACTATCCCCCACTCTCTCCCCCTCTCTCTCTCTCCCTCTCAAGCTCTCCTTCTCGAGTTTGACTCGCATTTGGCTGCCTGTCGGGTCGTTGTGATTTTGATTTGATTACATTAGTTGGCAGCGTCGTCTGCTTGCCGCCGGGCTATCCATTTTAAAGTTCATTTACTTACCACACACACCCAACCGCCCCCTCTCCCCTCTCCCTTCGCCTCCCCTCCCTTCGACATCCTCGCCAGTGGTTACACTTCCGGCCGTGTTATTTACTCAAGTGCGGGATTTCTAGTTCGTTTGTCAACTACTCTGCTGCGGCTTCTGCTCCTGGAGACAGTTGCCACCTGCCACGCCCACTTCGCTAGATTCTCGACTGTCTCACTTTTCTCCACTTTTCTCAGTTACCTTAGCGCACTCGAGAGTTGATTTGTTTCTTCATTTTTCCTACTGACTGTTTCGACAAGTTCTTATTTTAGTTCGTCTCGGGTTTTGTCTTTTGTATCTTTCTATCTTTGTATCTGTATCTCTGTATCTGTATCTGTGTATCTCGTAGGTAGCCTCGCGCGCTTTTCGGCACTTACACAAAATTTGCAAGTCATAAACAAGTTTTTGCTTTTTACCTTACCTGCGTTTCCCATTCGCTTATTGCTGCGTTTTTTTCTCTAGCTTTTTATTTTTTGTTTGTATCTTTATTTTATTTGGCTTTTAAGAGGTTTTTTGCTTTTGTTTTGTTTTTTTTATTTTCCTTTTGCATGATTTGTGGCTTTTTGTTTTTCTTCGCAATGAAGTCATAAATTCTGAATTACTCAAAACTGAAAAGTTTCAGGAAGTTTAGTTTTTTTTTCTTCGGTTTTTGTTTTCATTTTTGTTTCAAGTTGAGGCTGGCAAATGAGCTCATTACGAGTGCGTTTGTATTTGGCTTTGGGCCTCTTGACTGCTGTGAATTATGCGAGTTAATCAAATTGCTGCGGATTAGGCTTATAAGGAAGTTTAGCGCACTTCAAATTTCCAGCTAGCTGTGAGTGCGAACAAAAAACTTCGACAAATGAGAAACAAATGAAATTCAGCTGCCACGAGCTTGTTTACATGTCAGCTTAAGCCAAGAACTCTGACGAGCTTTAATGTTAACTATTAATAATAATAAATATGTTGATTAGACTAAGTCCACGCAAAGTAAGATGGGGGACAATATTTAAATAATAAATAAATATACATATTAATATTCTCTTCGCATAACGTGGAAAATTACGACTTATTTCTAAATAGGATATTTGAGAGTACCATTTTAATATGAATTTTGACCCAAAATCATGTTTCCAATCTTAAGTGAGTTTGGGTCTTTGCTTTGGATTATCTTAAGTTTCCAACAGAAAGTCAGTTTCAAGTAGTTGAACATAGAGCTGACTCTTCCAACAGCTGAACGCGAAAACTTCAATAAACGCAAGATTAGCAAGATTAAAAAGTAAAATAAAATAATTCGATATCATAATTTTAAAAAATAATATTATTAATTCTATGTCCTACTACGAACAAGTTTTCGCACTTGCATTATTTATATTGGGCTAAAAGATCATTTTATTTTTAGACAAAGTATCCTCTCCTATTTTTAAAATATTCTCACGGCTTCTTCTTTTGAAGATATTGCTTCCATTTCCTTGCCCCACCCATCCCCATTGCTCTGCCCGTGCAACACTTAGTCGAAAACATGGGCATACCAAGATATATATCTATACATTTTTTATAGGTCGATTTATCATTAAAATTGAGAACCGCGACAAAAAAAAAAACAGAACACTGATTGTCACTTTGGTTGACAGCGAGTGTCGAGTGTCTTGAAGACACGAAGACATGTATTTCACCTATGTTTTTGGTATCGAAACGGTCGAGAGTCGCAACTCATTTGCCTGAGTGCTTTCCGTTGTTTGCCTGCAAGTAATTTGCAGAAAAAGAAAATAAAGGAAAATCTATATATATATATACATATATATTTGTATGGAACCGGGCAAGTTGAATGCGCGACGTCCTTGAGCCTGGGGAACCGCAACAAAAATAAACAAAGACAAATAATGTTAAAAATAAACAAAACTGGGCGGCCATCAATCAAACTGCGACTGCGGCTAGTCCGCAGAGGCAAGCTAGTGGGCGTGGCAGCGTATATAGCCCATCTTTAGACAGCTGTTGGCTGTCCCTATTACGAGCAGGCATTGTTCCGTTCAATGCCAGCGACTGGGAAGTACGTCAGGTGTGTGCCACAAGCCACCTACTGCCTCTTCCTGTTGTTGTTGTCGCCAAATAAGCATATGACTCATGGCTTGCAGTGTCCGTCCTGCTGGCTGCTCCGTTTACTTAGCCATTAATAATGAAAAGCAAACAGAACACGCGCTCTAAAATGTTGTAGTCGACTTTTGGGCGCTATGGCAATACCACTTAAAAATAGCTAAAAGCAAACAAAAGGCGCAACGAAGGGATGGGGATGGGGATGGGGATAGGGATGGGTTAGGGTCGGTCGAGCCACTTGTAAAGTTTGTGTTGTTACCAATTACGTACCGAGGCAGGGCTTGCCTTTTTTTTTTTTTTTTTGCTTGCATAACGTAAATTGTCATTCGCAAATATTGCACATACGCTCAGTTGAGCTTTGCAGCTTGCTGCATGCCACCCAATTGGGGCAACTATTCCCAGAGGACACGCAGTTGACAATTTGTATAAAAGGATGCAGTCAGCGTATGTTGCACAAACTGCATGCTGCCACACACTCCAGACTCTAGAGTCGACAAACAAAAAAAATACATAAATCCCAGACTCTGATGATGCCTCGCCTCAATGATTGCGCAACATTAGTGTTGCGCGTCCTCGTCGTCGTCTGATGCGTTGTTGTTGTTGCACATTCGGCGAGTATTTGCTGTTGACCCAAGGGGCATATGCACTATGCCAAGCAATTGGCACGGCTGTTAATAGTCGAAATTGGTCTGAGCTCAACCAGAATTTAAATAACACATGTATATTGTATTTCAATTTAACTTTTAGGAACATTATAAATATTTATGCCACATAATTGTTCTTAACAAAAAACGGTTAATGAAAAATATGTAGGTTTAACGGAGCAAATAAAACAATACGGATAAAACGGAGCAAATTAAAACCCCATTTCCACTCAATTGTCAGTCATTCAATCGAATATCAATCAGACTAACTATCTCAATCATCCTGTCGATTAATCGATCAATCAATCAAGAAAACAATCAGTTTGTCAATCAATAAGTTAGTCAATCGGTCAGTCCGTCAATCAATCATTCAAGCATCAGTCAGTTGATCAATCATTGAGTCAATCAAGCTATGTATCAGCCATCAGTTAGTCAATCAGTCGGTCAATTAGGTAATCGATCAATCAATCAGCAAGTTAGTCACCAGTCTGTCAATCAGTCAGCCAAGCAGCCAATGAAGCAATCAATCAGTTAATCAGGTTGTTAATCAGTCAGTCATCAAAAAAAGTTGATCAACAATTCATCTAATTAGTAAAGCAGTCTGTCAGTAGATCAATCAGTTAGTCAGTCAATCATTTACGAAAGAGATTTAAATACTTTGGCCATTCATTTTGTTTTAACTTGCGAAAGACTATTAAATCTTAACATTTAATAATAAACGAGATTCTTTTTAATTTTACAGTTTTCTTTAGGTTTTTGAGAATTTATAGACCAACAAATACGCCTTTGGGCACTTCTTTCTCAGTAAAAGCAGTCAAAAGTCAAGAATTTGCAGCTATAATATTGAGTTACCTTTTAAAGTAGACTTTATTCAAATGAAAATTGCTTTAAAAATTCTGAAAATTTATTTAAGTTTAATATGATAAGAGCATAAAGTCGTCGTGTTTTCACTTGAATTTCCTTTTCCATACACATTTTTGTTTTGTTTTTCTATTCATTCTTGTTTTATTTTTGGCTTCTTTTTTTTTGCTGCTGCTGCTGCTGTTATGCAAGCAGGACTTGTATGCAGCTCATTTTTGCCACTAGTTATGCAACAGCAGTGATTTGTCTGGGGCTTATACAAATACCCCCCGGACCCGCCCCTTTCCCTGCCACAACACACACACACACACACTCTACATCCTTGTCTGCCTTTTGCCAGTTAGAGTTATGTCTTAAGCCAAACAATGTCAACTGTTTTTGTTTTTGTTTTTTTTTTGCCCGAACAAAAATCTCTTGACATTTTCCAGCGAATTTTTGTGTGTAATTTTTTGCGCTTAGATATTTTTACTGCGTCGTTGTTTTGGCCTTGGTAATTTAATATACCTTCTTCTTCTATTACGTTTTCTTTTATTTTTCTGCTACTAAACTAATAAATTTTGCATAGTTTGCTTTTTAGCGCGAAATGCCAGCGTGGGAATTTCAATTTGCTGCGGCACGTGGTCGTCTGCGCTCTGTAATTGACTTTGCATATCTTGCCACATATATCTATGTACATATATGTATATATGGATATATATCCATGCACATATCGATTAGCTGCCTTGTCTGGGCCGTGCATTTTGCAGCGCCTTCACTTTTGACCAGCTTGTCTAAGCCCGCATGTGTCAACTGTCAACTGTAGTTCGTGGTTGCGTGGGGCCGGGAGGGGGGGGGGGGGGGGTACCAAAAAGTTTTCTAAAAGCTTTGGCCTTCAAAGCGGCAAAGAACTCTCTGCACTAAAATCCGAACGCACCTTTGACAAAATAAAAAGAAAAAACCTGCTGGGGGCGTTTTTCGCATGCATTTTTAATGCGAAAGGGCAAAAATAAAAAATAAAATAAAAACTTGCAGCAAACAACTCAAGACGAACAAGTCCGTGAGGGGGGGGAGGGGTGTGTGTGTGGCAGGTGTGGTGCAAATGTGGCCGTTTGTGTGTGTGTGTGTGTGTGTGTGTGTGTGTGTGTGTGTGGCAGGCGCCGCTGTTGCGTACCGCGTGCTCTGCTAAGCTGACGCAATGCGACAGTTTTAGTTTTAGTTTTAGTTGAGAGCCCTTTTGACCACTGACTGCTAAAAAAATAAATTAAAAAAAAGCACGCCACGCAAATTGAATTGCTTTTGAGAGCACCCACACACACACACACTAACGCACACACACACGCACACCCACCCCCCTACACACACACACACACACACACGCTCTAGTTCACACACACAACCGCCGCTGCTGGAAGTAATCGCTTCCGGTTGATTTTGCGCCAATTATGTCAAATAAAATTGTTATTGCCGACGGCCCGCCCGCTAGGAGTACAAATCAAATTCAATGACAACCCTGGCAATCTTGTTAACCCTTCAAATAGAATTCACAACGCATCGAAATCAAAAAAACCCGTTGACGATTCCCAGCGGAGCAAAAATTGCGAATTTCCACGACAATTGCTGTTGTGCATTTTAATACCCTAAAACCATTGAAACAGTGTGAGTTAAGGGGCATCCGGTTTTTGAGTAAGTGTATATAACATGTAGAAGATAGCATCTCCGAGCTCATAAGTATATATTCTCTTGATCAGAATGAAGAGCTAAGTCGATCTAGACATGCTCGTCCGTCCGAATATGAATAACAGACGCTAGAAAAGCTAAAAACTTTAGAATTCTTACGATATCTCCTTCCATTTCCATAATATCGATCAAATTGGATTTGAAGATGTGGTTTTTCATGCAGATATCGAAATTTTAAGAACGTTTAAGTTTTATAGTCGATATCTTCTCTTTTTAAATGTTATACATAAAAATCAATTTTAAGATGTTGTTTTGTAAGCATAACTCGAACATTTTAAGAGCCAGATGCACAAAATTTGGTATGTAGGCAGATTAGAATATATTTCATTTTTTGGATACCTCTCCACATTTCACCCAAAATAGATAAAAACTAATAGACCCTAAGGTAGAGCCTTGCCTTTGGTATATATTCATACTTCGTTATACCTTATTTAAGCTCGGAAAATTTCGAAAAGATCGGACTGCAAAGACCGAAGTTTTTAAAGAATTAAAGAATGGATATCCCATACAAAGTGTGAGTGAGGGGCTACGCGTAGAATAAGCACAGAGTATCTGCTAGTCGGGCACGCTTGCTCGTTTTATTTGAGCCGCTTTTTCTGTCCTCTTCTCGGAGTTGTGTTAAAGGAAATTCTTGGCTGACATACGATTTAACTAATTGTCAGGGCGACGCATCACTGGCGACTCCTGCCGCTGCTCGAGCCGCGTCTAATTGAAACATTAACTGTTGAAAAACGGCAGCAATTTTTGTTGCATAAAAGATTTAAATTCATTTGAGGCCCGCGGGGCACAGGGCGCGCAGCAACTGACAAGCTCTCGAACTCTAAAGCAACGCCCGCCTCAAAGGAAGCACTCAATTTATGCAAATCTCATGTAAATCTGTTGAGACTCCGAGCACGGGGCAGGCCATGGGGCAGGAGGCAATGCGAGGCACTCAAGTTGCAAGCAGAATTGTCATCGCTGAGGGGTGTTGTGTGTTAAGGGGCAGGGGCGAGTGGAGAGGTAGGGGAAGTGGCACGGCTGAGTATACAGCTTAGAATGATGGTAAATGTTAGCGAATGACGACGACGCTTCGCAGATCTGAATGCCAATTTGAATGTGCGTTAAATGGCAATTTACAGTTTGAGAGCAACTGGCGTAGCAGCCAACACAGCGGCATATGTAAACCGAAAAAAAAGAAGCAGAAAATAATGGCGCGACCATAAAAAATAATGAGGCGCAACGGGGAAGATGAGGCTACGCGCCTTGCCCTGAAAATCAAAGCAGAAACATAGATAACAAAGCGATTTTTGGGCATAGACAAACGTCATTAATTGAACTTTGCCCTTAGATATCAGCCAGAGAGCAAGTTAATGCTTCGATTGGTAAAATAAATTTCCTGATTAAAGATGAAACTCAAAGAAATTTAAGTGCGCAAAGGTTCTTAAAGCAGACAACAGAAATTTGAGCAAATGGGGATTACAAATTAGGCGCTATAAGAAAAGTTGTTGAAATATTAAACTAAAGGGAGCTAAAGGAATAAATGTTAAGTTTAAACCTAAAAGATTCTAAAAATGTTATAGGGTTGTCAATAATTATTTTTAAAGTAATATTTAGCATTTGATATGATATACTAGAGAGTTAATCATATCCCAAAATTCCACTCCAATTTTGCATATATGAAGAATTGAAGAACAAGATCTGCTTTATTCGAAACTTATCAGTGAAATAGAAAGAAAGACATGTGCTAGATATATTTTGGAACTGAGTCTGATCGAAAAACTTCAAATGATAAAAAATATGGTAGAAGATATGGATATTGAGTATGATATGCTAAAGAAATTAATGATTGGATTCAAGTTTCAGACAGTATACACACTTTTTCTGTCTCTCTCCTTCTGCCTGTCATCTGCCTTTATCGCTTTCTCTTTCTCTCTCTCTTTCTGTCTGACTCTTATAGTCTTTTTATCTCTTTATGCCCCTCGATATCTCTTTCTCTCACTTCCTCATTTAAACCCTATCAAAAACAAGATCCTAAACTTGAATATAATTCTCGTTCTTGCTGAGAAGAAAGTTTGGCAAACAGCAATACTACAATGGAGTTTGATGCATTCGATTTATGAAACTCTGATAGAAAAGCCTTGAAATAATTTCCATAAAGCCAAAAACAAATTCTGACTGTTGACATATTTAAGAAATTCCTTAACCCTCGCAAACCATGTTTTTTTTGAAGCACTGCCTCATTGGCTGATTTTCACGCATCGCTGGCTGCATTTGAAGTGCAGTAGGTAACCAAAAATGCGAAAAAAAGTGGCAACAGCTCAGAAATAAAAGCAAGCAAAATTTCACGACCCCTCGACCAGCTTTAAGCCCCAGGTGTAATGGGAAAGAGTATTGTGCGCCGCCTATACCCTATGCCCGCTGTGTGGCGCTTAGCGAGGGTTGCTCCAGCATCGGGATGATGGCCGCTAATGGAGCCGGGCAGCTGCTTCGTTTGCGTTCAAAGTGCAGACACGTGCCGCATTGAACTCTCCGGACTGTGGACGGTACAGTGCTGGCCAAAAATATTGCATACTGTTGCGGCTTCAAGTTGTCGTCGCTGCTGTAAGTGGGTGGACGGGTGTGTATGGAAGGAAGGGGTGGGGAGGGGGGGCAACGCACCGTGCCGAATTTGCATGGCTGCACAGGCAGCGGAAAGCAACAACCACCCAAACCACCCAACCACCCTGGGCAAGCCAGCCAAACGGCGCATACATCATCCAAAATATGCACAACCACCCAGTTGAGCCCGAGCCGAGCCCAAGCTCTGGACGCTATCACAAGCTGCCACACGTTGGCATTGCAACATTTTCCAGTCATGTTATGTAAACTCTGCTTCTTCTTGTTGTTGTTTTTGTTGCTGCTGCTGTTGCTTATCAGCGCACGTTGCCAGCCACCTTTGGGGGTTGTTTAGCATTTTAGGGGTTGGCCTGCAATCGATATGCGTCTGACAAAAAACCAACAAAAACAAAAAAAAAAAAGAAAACTGTAAAGCCCGCGCTCTGCTTTGAGTCCCAACACGTTTGCGGTAGGCACAAATTCTTTGACCAGCGGGCCCCAACTGGACCTCAGACCCCCAGAAAGTCCGCTCCAAGTGCAGCGCCTAAGTTACCCCCGAGTTAAGCACTCGATAAGCGCGCTCGAGTTTATTTTTATGATTTTCGTAGGTCTCGTTGTCGTTGTCGTTGTCGTTGCCCTTGACAGCCATTCATGTTGTGTTTTCTTCGTTTTTCTTCTGCTCTCTCTCTTTGTTTTCCTGTTGTTCCCGGGAAAATTGTCGCCAACGCAATATTTGCCTGGTGTATTTGATTTGACACTTGTTTTCTTTTTTTTTTTTGTTTCGTTTATTTTGGGGCCCAGCTCAGGTTTCCCGTTTTTGCATTTGTTTATCGACGACGCGCAGCCTGCGCATTTTCTAATTTTAAACCAATTAAAGTTGTCAAAGTTGCAACTTTCTGGCTGACGAGCTAATCCGGGGCCAAACCAGCCCCGGAACTTGGAGCGGCACATATTTATTTTCATTAAAGATGCCAAAGTTTTAAATTTCATTTGCACAAAATTTGCTTGTGTTTACATTGTGTGTGCGTGTGTGTGTGAGTGCGTGTGCGTGTGCGTGTGTCTTGTACTCGAAAAAGGAAAAGCGCTGGAAATTCAATTTTCTGCTGCCCCATGGGTGGCCTGATTGATGGGCTGCACCCTGGTTCAGTTTAAACATGAATATATGTAGATGGCCAAAGTTTTCTCAACTGAATTTGTCAGCTAATCTCGGGCGATAAGTGAGAAAAACTCTCTGCAATCGAAAGCTGTCTGGCAAAAGTATTTGTATATATGATGTTTTTTCTTTTTAGAAGTCAAATTGAATTTCAGTCGGTAATACTGATAATATACAGCTGTGTGTTATATTTAGTCTGTTAATCTATCTGCTAGTTATAATAGAAAAAGTTCCTCAGATTGATGAGGCTTAAAGGTTGTAACTCAAAGGTTATAACTGAAATTATTGTGCATAAATCATAGACCTCACAAAGTACAGCAAATACGTTTTATTTTTTATACGGTTTGCTTTATCTGAAGATTCTTTAATGCAAAAAACGTTTATCCAAAAAAATACCTAAAATAGTATGGTATAATATAATATCTTATAAGACTTTCCTCGTCCTCCTTGAAACACTTTGTTCTTTTCTTAATTCAGCGTTGTTTAGGTGTCTGCGAGTTGAACTAGCAAACGAGAAGTCGCTGGTAGAGATGTAGTTGAATTTTTAATTACAAAAATAAAAAATAATCACAAATAACTGCAATGAAATGGAAAATTAATGGCTGTCAACAATAATAATTAAAATTAATAATAATAAAAAATAATATCAGAAAATAAATAAATTTCAGATGTTGTTTCATATTCACCTGCGCCCATTCACAGCTTTTCATGTCGCAGATCAAATTTCAGTTTTGACGCCTTTTGCGCCGGCGAATGTTGAATGCAAAGGGGCGTATACTTAACTTGGCTTTGGATTACAATCGTCGCGACGATCACATTCTTGGTCACGATTTGCATTCACTTTTCAAACAGCTTTTGCTTTTCCAGTTCTTAGTCGATCGCGTGATTTGTATCTCCCCCCCTCCTCCCAGAGAAATGTGCTAAATGCGCGTTAAAGTTAATACAATTTAGCTATTAGCACATGCACAAAAGTTGATTGTTCGTCATCGTCGTCGTTGTCGTCGTCGTCGTTGTCAACGTCATCGTCATCGTCAACGTTGTGATTGCGACTGCTTTGTGCGCTTCATCACGTTCCAAGCATTCATTGTTGTTCTGTTGATGAAAATTGTCACGACAATTGCCGCTTGCCGTTCGCCATGTAAATCAAATTTCTGCGAACAATTTCCACACTTTGTCGTAAATTAAATGAAAACCAAAAACGCGTTCAAATGGAAGACAAAAAACAAAAAAAAATAGAAAAGCCACGCAAATGTAAATTGTGTTTGCCATTACGACGCAAGTGATTAACACCCCATTTCCATGTAATATTTACCAGTTAGTCTAATTGTTTATTATTAAATTTGCATATTAAGGCCGATTGTACAATCAGCGCAGCGCTTAACGCAATCGCGTCTCTTAGTCATCGTGTTGGAAAGAATGTCGCTGCCAATGAACATGAACCCCAATTGATTTAAAGCTCTCTTTATAAAGATTTCATTGCGTTACAAGCCGAGATAAAAGACACAATTTCATCTCCAAAATTGTATTTACAATTAGCAGATGGTGCCACATTTGCAACTTGAAGAGCAGGGTTCCAGCTTCTGGATTAATTGTAATTGTGTGGAAAATGTATAATGTATTTGTTGAAATGTGCGCAACAGGCAGAAGGAGGCAACTCCGATCCCATGGACTATATATAATTTCTTGATCAGAGTCAATCCGACGGTGCGTCAGTCTGTCCATCTATGTCAATGCTTCGCTCTCAGAAACCACAAAAGCTAGATTTAATGATAAATTTATTTAATTATTTGGATCAGCGTATTGAGATCTTATATAATATTTTGTACTAATATTCGCCGGGTCTTAGGTGCTACTGGCTAAGTTGGTGTTCACACGCGCAAAAAAAACTCACCACTTATTTCGATATATTTCATTGTATCGATAAATACCGAGTTTGCAATTTATTAAGCATTACTCGAAAAGTGGAAGAGCTAGATACTTGATTCTTGGTACTTAGGCTCTCGTATATTTTATACAGATTAGAAAATATTTCACTTTGTGGCTACATCTTCACATTTCGTTTGAAATGGAAAAAGAAACCCATTTCTACATGTAGATCCTTGCGCTTTGGTATGTACACATTTCGATGTTCCATATTTGAGACCTGAATGTTTTATATAGATCGGACTATAAAGACCGAAGTTAGGCAAGAATGCCTTTCTTATAATGTGAAGCTCATTGAAGAAGAAGCACAGGCGCAGCCTGCGACGGGCGTGTGTATGTGTTTGTTTATGTATGTAAAGAACAAAGTTTAGAATGTCGGTGATTACAGCTTGGAGCTCAGTGCAGGGTAACTCATAGATGGGCAAACCTGGGTAAAAAAGCACGCCTGCTTCTTTTTACCAATAGCCAACAATTTAAGTGAGATGCTTCACTTAACTAGTTTGTTTTTAGTTAAATTTTAAGAAAAAAGGTAGATGTTTTTCTTTGCCGAAGCAGCAAAGAGTTGTTTGCCCAGCATTTAAAGTAAGCAATGGGGAGGACATGTGACATGTGGCGTCTGCTGCTGCTGCTGCTGCTGTGCTGGCTAAAAGAGTTTGGTAAACTTTAAAGAATTTGGAGTACATACACTTGAGGTGGTCGTGGCTTAATGCTGGCGAGGAGGCAGTCAACTAGTGAGCTTTAGTGTCAACATTGTGTGCGTAATGAGACCCGAGTTGAATGCTGGAGTGGCAGCCTTTGTTATACTATAAGCCAGCTCACCAAGGCAACAGCCTGTGCCTGTGCCTGTGCCTGCTGCCTGCTGCATGTGTAATCAACATTAAACTGTATTTTGTAATCAAGCCACACACACTCACACACACACAGGGACAGCGGGCACACACGCTCAGCAATGTAAGCTTCAAAGTTGCCAACTCAGCAGGCGGAAGTGAAAGCGTCGGCTGTTTGGAAAATGGCGTTTCAGGTGTCGCTTTTCTTTTGGCCAGAGCCGAACTGCAACTCATGCACAGTTGTGAAGCGAACGGAAGAGGGGGGAGGGGGGAGCAAGGGTAGGCGTTGAGCCTGGCAAACACATTACGAAATCTATACACGCTCTAAGCGCACTTTTAACCCATTAACGCCCGGCACGGCAACAACAACACGAACTGCCGAGCTCTGCTTCGTGATGACGCAGCTCAAAGCTCGACCAGCAGTTGTTGTTGCTGCTCTTCTTCTTCTGCTGCTGCTGCTGCTGCTGCTTTCCTGCAAGTTGTTGAAGAAATAGTGTCAACTTGCGTTTGCGGCATTTTAATGCCGCCCACCCACCCATAAAGCAGCAACAGCAGCAAAGGCTTAACACCTCACTGCCCCCAAGGCTTGTCTATTGTTTCCTGCTGCTGCTGCTGCTTGTGTCCTGCTTTAATACGCTTGCAGCGGGTATTCCAGTTTTTACGTGAAGTGTGTAACGCGTAGAAAGAGACGTATACGATGACTTGGAGTATATATACTCCTGAGCAAATCAGATCGGGTGAGTCGTTATACTTGTTCCATCTGTTTGTTTCTATGCGAACTAGTCTCTTAGTCTTTAAGCTATCGCTGTAAAACTTTGTTTAGGTTCGTCTTTCTGGTCTGGTGCAGGGAGTACATATATCGGAATTGGCTTGATCGGACCACTATATCATATATCTCCCGTAGGAAAGTATGGAAAACTTTTTTGTTTATCAAAATATCTAGACCAAACTTGGCATTTATAAGTTTTACTTTGCTCCTCTTATATATGCAAAGCCTTATTAACATCGGTCCACTATATCTTATAGCTCCCATAGGAGCCAACGGTCAACAAGTTTTTATATGGAAAACTTTTATGTTTTTTGATAAAATTTTGACCAGCTTCAGGCAAAACGAACTTTACTATTCTCCTCACAAATCTGCAAGCCGCATATCGCAAAGGGTATTTAGTCCTCGGCGTGCCTTAGATAGTTGTTTTTTCTTCTTTCTACTTATTTTTTGCCTGCCTTGCACGCACACACAAAACGTTTTATCGGCTGTGCATAATAAATTTCGTTGGCTTTTGTTGCTGTTTGGCCAAAAGATTTCAGACCCGGCGACACTTTATATGCAATTTTTGTATAAAGTTATTGACAGCAGCAGCAGTCGCAGTAGCATTGGGAGAGGGTCCTGCAGCGGGAGAGTGTCCTGCAGCCTGCAGCCGGATGTAGCAGGTCGCATTAGATACACTTGCCTGCGTTTTTGGGTCTGCCATTTCTTTTGCTTTTCTTTTTATCAGCCGGTAACTGATGTCATTATGTGTGTATACACGCATACTAACACACACACTCGTTTAGCCCCGGCATAAGTACTTATTGACAATATGCTGGCTGCTCTGTAACAGCTGCCAGTGCTTGTCAAACCCATTAAGCGATGCGCACAAAAGCATGCAACGAATTTTTCCCACTTCTATTTGCTGCCGTTTGCCGGAAAAAACAGCAGAAGCACTTAATGTGTGTGTGCGCACATTTTTGGTGTCTTTTTTTTTGGTTTTGTAATTATTTTAAAAGCGCAACTTGTGCACGTAACGACATTTGCCGCAGTCGCGCAGCAATTGCCACTTTTGGCGCACATAAACAAAAACCCACCACAACTTGCACCACCAAATTCCGTCCGAAGTACAAGTGTTTGCCGTCCCGCGACTTGACTATTTGTGCGTGCCTGAGTCAGCACAGTGGGGCCAAGTTGTTAGATCATGGGTTCATATATATGGTTAGTAAATAAAACAAATAAATAGGCACACAAATGTTTTTATTTGGCATAATTATAATAAAGTGTGATATATTTGATTATATTATATTACAGTATATATAACACAAATATCATAAATATGTGAGAAATATAAATATTTGATTGGTTAGGCTCAAGGTTCGTGTTTTGATTTGTTTGTAAATAAAAAGAATTTTTTGTTTAATTTAAACCAGACTTTTGCAATTGTGAAGCTCAAAAATATAAAACAATCATTAAAAAAATATTTGTACATAAAAAAAATACTTTTTGTTTAAAATTTAATAAAATGCAATTCTTGCCTGTACATTAGTTCTGTCCGCCTCTAAAAATGATTTTTATATGCCAAAAATTCCAATTTTAACCAATCAGTTTATTCCAGCGTTTCTCTAACTCAGGCAGTCAAGCCTGAAAACAGTTTTCTCTATCAAAACTTTACCAAAAATATTAGACAAAATATATGTGGGCCTTAGAATATAATAAATGGAATTTACTTTATATCAGGTTAATAAATCCTTTTGCCATTTTCCTCAATTTGCCTAGATTTTTGGCCAGCTTTTCTTTGCTACTCCATCAGAACTTTCTAGCAGCAGGCTCTGCCAACAAACACACTGTGCTCAGTAATTTCCAAGTGCTTCTTTTTATTTAGTTTTTTATATTTTAAGGAGTGCTACTCAAAACTCCCATATCATGCGAAAGTTGGGAGGCGCCCTCATAAAGAAGAACTGCGCCTGGTAACTTTTTCGGCGACGTCTGCTTTGGCGCCCAAGTCAAGAGTTCAACTGGTTGGCAGTCTTTGCTTTTGGGCCCGCCCACTTATCAAACTTCATATTTACAAACTTCAGCTGGGCACGAAGCTGCTTTTATTTGCGGAGGGGCACTCCACGAGTCTACAGCGAAAAAGGAAAAGCAGGAGTAGAAAAACTTGCGGCGCCGCGGGCCATTAGCCCAGACCCTGGAGGCCACTTCAAGGGGCGCCGTCTCCTGGTTAATGATAATGAGCACCAATGCTCATTATTATGCATGCCAAAATTAAACGCTGCTAAATGTTTGCCAGCGCACTTGAGAGAAAGAGAGAGAGAGAGAGTGAGACTTTGTCTTGAATTGCATTGAAATATGCATAAATTAGAAGAACTTTGTCTTATGTTTTTTCCCAGCCTGGCTCAGTTGAAGGCCTCCTCCACTCGAGCTGTTTGCCAAGCATCTTTAAAGCTACTCTTTGAGCACAAATCACGCGTTCTAATGCGCCTTGAGTGGGGTTTTCGCCCCTTCTCAGCTCTCCCGCCGTCTCGCTCCACTCTCCATGGAATTTTCTCGCCACGTATAACTAATGTCTCAAGTAGTTTTGCCTGCAACAGGCACGTGTCTGCGACTGCCTCTGAATGCTGCCGAGGCTCAATTAGTTTGTCATTTCTCATCCACTTGTCTGCACCTCGCACTCTCTCTGGCCCCCAAGTCTCTACCCCTCTGTCTCTCTCTCTCTCGCTCACTCTCCCTTTCTCTACGTGCTGTTGCTCATTTCTGTGCAGTTTTCAATTTGCTATTCAGTAAAATGTCTCGTAAATGTCAACGGGCAACAAAGAGCGCATGAAATGTGCAAAGTCGACACACTACGAAATACCCTACCAAATATACAATATCTTAAAACGCTTTTAAGCTGAGCACACCCTTTACAGCTAACGCTGCCAGGGTATTAATAGAAAATGCTGCAAAGTTTTGTGAAAGTCAGCGAAAAGTCTTCAAATCTTGCAAAACTGTTTGTCTGATTGTCATTATGACTAAAATATATATAAATAAATATATACAGATAAATGCTAAGTAAATGGCAAACATTTTCTTAATTATTTTGGCAACCTCTGCCCCGCTCCACTCGGTGCCCTGCGTCGTGCATTCCAAAAAGCAAATCCACTTCATTTCACTCGAGTTCATGGAACAACACTTTAACACGCTTCAGTTGGCTTTACAACTTTTTCGACTGGATTTTGCGGCTGGCGAAACCCATTTGACACTCAATTGCACTTGAAATTTTCAATAATTTTTGCATTTTCCATTTTCCGTTTGATTCAGCTTTGGAAGTTTGTCAAAAACAGGCGCCGTCGACTGTCATTGACACACTGCGAACGAGTTGGCTGCAGAAATCGAGAGAGGAGCGAGAAAAAAATAGTGGAAAAATCATATTTTTTATGCAATTATACAAATTGTTTTTCAACCCAGTTGAGAAAAGCCAAAAAAAGTTGCAAAGTTTTTTTGTTTTTCCCCGGCCAGCCATCGCAATTTCAATTCCATTTTCATTTTCATGGCCCGGGCGAAAATCTCATTTGCAATTTTCTTCATGTTGCCAAACAAGAAGCGCAAAAAATTGTGCCCTGAAATTTTATTATGATTATCTGTCGGCGCATTTCGTATTTATGAGTTTTAAATTAAATGCGATTTCGGGCACCTCGGACAGCCGCCGGCGAATCTCAACTGTCTCCAGGGCCGTCAGTTTTCCTCTTCAAATATTTATCGATTTGTTGCCAAAAGGTTCGCCTTTTGCACCGCTGACCCCTCCCCCTGACCCCACTCAAGTATTCTTATTTTTTATAATATAAAAAAGGATAAGTTTTTTTGGGGTTCTCTGATCATTTTGCAAAACGTTTTAGTGGCTGTTTAGGCAGCCGCTCCAATTGAACATCAATTCGGGTTTGTCCTGTCGCAATATTGCCGTAAATATTTCATGCACTGGGCCCTTGTCCTTTTTGTGTACTATCCTGTTTGTCCTGCAACAAAGCCTCAGGATCAAAGTGGAGAGCACAGCATAATATGATATAAACTAGTTAAAGTTAAGCATATTTTATGTTTATTCGACATGTACAGGGTATAAGAAAAGCCATCAAACTGAGTAGCTACTCTAAATATATAGCAAAAAAAATATAGTGTGTGATGAGGGACTAGCTAAAGTGAAAGCTTCTAAAATCTTAATTTTACAAATTAAAAGAATTAAAAAGAAAACTAGATGACAAACTTAAATTTAGAGGAACACACCTTATAGAGTTGGAGATGTCTTCTATTAAAAATTATTTATGATACCACGAAGTAATTATGAAAAGCCAAAATATTTGCTTTATATTCATATAAATTTGTAAATAAATTACAAGAGAATATTTCAAATACGAGAGAATTAAAATATTATTTAAATAAAATAATACACAGAAAACATTTAAATAATCTTAAGCAGTTTTCAGTTTAAATTTCGACTTCATCTTGGTATATAAAAATCTAAAAAATATTATATTCCTTTTTTAATATTAAATATATATTTAAAGTTGGATATTAAATATTTGTAAGATACAAATTGGAATTCAAAAGTAAGGAAGTAAAAGTAAAGTCTACCTAAAGATTATTTTTCTTCTATACGACATATTTTCTACTACGAAAATAACTTGTATAGGCTTTGTTCTTGCAATTTCAAGTCTGACTTCCGTTCTTTGACTTTGTCCTGCTAAAAAACTGTGTTCTCTTCAATAAGAACTTACAAATTTGCTACTCATTGCACTTGAGCATCGCAATGGACATGAAGTTGAGGGTTCAAACACTCACCAAGATACAAAATATTTAAATTTCCTCAACTATACATTTGGAGCTCTGTTGCATTGACGATTGTCGTCGCTGGCATTGCAACCCTTGTCTGCCGTTCAATCTTGCGCCGTTGCCAAAATGCCTGCCAGGTCTGTCTGATTGAGTGTCCCGCTGCTATATATCCATCTAGCTAGGTGTCAACCTGTCGCCTCACTCGCCCGGACAGAAAGTGGTGTTAACTTGTTTTGGCCAAGACTTACAGTTGTCGAATGTCTCGGAAATGCTCGAGCCCGCGGGCTGGCTGGATGGCTGGCTGGGTTGGTTGACTGACAAAGGCATAAATCGGCTGTGACTCAACTGATTTACACTTGGCATTGCCTTTGAAGTGATTTACCCCGTGATGTGGGCGGGGCAACAAACCCAACGTCAACAGCAAAGAAAGAAATCATAGCATAGCTTGCGGCGCCTCCTGCTCTCCGAGTGGCATTTGGCAACTAAATTGTTGTACTTTTCAATTTCACTCAAAAAGGTGTGTGTCTGTGTGTATGTGTGTGTGTGTGTGTGTGCGACAAGGTGACAAGGACATTTGGCTGTGGAAAAACCACTTACCACAGCAATTTCAACTGTCGCAGCTCTTTTACAGTCATTTAAGTTAATTGTTTCGCCCAGCTCTGCCAAGTGCTGAAATTGTCTAGAGCTCAAAATGTGGCACAGGGCAACGTGACCCTGCCCCCAGCCCCCTGCCCCCAGCCCCCTGTCCCCTGTCCCCTGCCCACCTGTCGTCTGAAGGCAGCCTCTGTCTTGGTTGTGGCCTCATTCTGCGGACGCATTCTGTGTGTGTTTTGAAGGAGGGGGAGGCAACAATTTGAGGCACTATAATTTACCAATTTGCTGGGCTGCCACGTGCCGCATTCTTTGCGGCTCCACAGTTCTATTATGTGCACCATTATCCTTAAATCCTCAAAGAAGAAGAAGAATGTCTGGCAAATATCATAAGAGCGCAGCTTCAATACAAATATGCCGCACTGCCAGAATTTATTTTTAATTAATCATAAGTTCGTCGAAGCCATTGCAGACAGACACACACACACAGCGTACACCCACACACACAGTCTACACCCACGCACACCTTTGTGCAGCTCATTTTCATTTGGCGCCCCGCCGCCCACACTCGCCCCGCCTCGAACTTTGTGTAATTCAATGCTTTTGCTGCTGTCTCCGGTTTTGCTATTCGCTGGCGTCTATTAATTAAATTAAAAACTTGTTGTCAGTTCGCCCTGAAAACTTCAGGAGTTCTTAAAACTATGCGCAAACATGCGAAATTAACATGCGATGCGGCAGCTTATAAAAGTTTGACAGCAATTACAGTTGCGCGGCAACTGGACACAGTTTCGCAGCTGCTGAGTCTGCTTGCTACAGTTTGAGCGTGACTGTGGACTTAGTTTAATTTCAAATGCATATTTTATAGAGAGACTCACATTTTGAAGCATTTCTTACAGCTTTAAAGCCTTTCTTTCACTATACTTTGTAATCAGTTTTCTTTGCAATTATGTAAATGGTTAACAACAATTAAGCGGCCATGTTAAAACACTGTCTGAACCACCGATTCAATTGAATACATTGACACGCCCCACACCGCCCCCTTCTGACTCTCTCCGCTTCTCTCGTTGGTTCATTGCACGTTGCCTGCAGCCCGTTCATCAGCTTTTTTATATACTTTTGTATATTTATGTTGCCCTTGCATAGGGCATTTTAATTTTGGCATGAAGTGTGTAACGCTCTGAGGGAGATATATCTATGTTTGCGATGTATGTATATACATTCTCAGCATCATTAGCCAAGTCATTATAAACACTTTTTAAGCTGTCTTGGCTTAGATTTAGGTATCAGGCATATATGTCTAGGTAAATTCTTATGCATATCAGATTATTATAACATATATCTGCTAAAGGCAGCAAAGTTATTAATTTTATAAAATATATCAAGCGGAGACATCAGCTTAAGGCTCCTCCTGGAGCGCTGATAGGCAAGAGTTAATGAAGCTGTCTACAAACAATTAATCTGTCATTCTTAGAACACAATTCGAATCTGCTTTATATCATTTTTCAGACAGAATGTAAGAAAGAAAGGAAGACATAAAATATCTAAACTCTCCAAATAAAACTTAACCATGTATTAAAAACAAGTTTGACGAAAGACTTCGATTTTTGCCGCTAAAATTCTAGTTATATAAAATACGACATATTTTGAATAAGATCAGATTCATACATAACCCAGCATATAAATATGCTATATCTTTATATAAAGGGTACTTAAGCTTCGGCGTGTCCTTCACTCCGGTTTTCTTTTTTTATGTTCACGGTCTGCACATTTCTCTCAACAATTATGCATATTTACAAATGTTAATTGCCGCCGGGCGCAATATTGTTGTACACGTATTTACAGCGCGACCAACCAGCAGCCACGCCCCTCTGAAAAGTACACCCTCCCCAACCACCACCCCACACCTCAACTGCCAATTAACAACATTATTGACTCCTGACGCTGGACGGCAAGGCAACCCGCCAAGCAACCACTTTGAAATGCTAATGAAATTGGCTTTTAAAGCCAGCGAATCATGAGTTGAGTCGTAGTTAAAATCGGAGTGGAGTCGTGCTGGAAAATGCATAAAAATAAATTCAGCGAGTGTCTGTCTGTCTATCTGGATGTTGTTTTCATCAAAAGTCCTTGTCGGTTGCTTAATTGATAAATTGATTAAATTGCATGCCTTAATTGCATGGCAATCGCCTTGTCTTTCGTCACAATGCCAACCACATGACATCGGCAGCGGCAACAAATGAGTTTTAACATTTAATTTTGGTGTCTCTACGTTGCCGGCACTTGCCTCTGGCAAATTGCATTTGCTTTGTTCGCCTTTCGGTTCTGTTCGGTCAACTGTTCGTTAATGCGACTTATTTGTCAGCATTTCAAGTGTCGCTCACATCATCATCAGCTCTGCCCTGCAGTGATCCGCATTTCGGATTGAATTGCTTTGTCTGGACAGCGGTTCACCAGCTCGTCTCAAATCAGACTATTGACAATTTCAACGGACCGCCTGCGGGTTCAGCGGATGAACTGATTTTGCCATTGTCTTTTTTAGTTACAGTTGGGCGAGAGGCACGTCCTTTTACTGCGGGCATGTGCGCTTTTTGAGCTCTTATCTAGGATTAGATACTAAGTATCAACTGCTGAAAGGACGAAAAATTTAATTTGGTCATTTGGTTTTTATTGGGAAAAAGTCGGCGTGAAACGTTTTGTTCTATATCTAAAATTTAAAAAAATATATATAACATTTAAGAATTAGAAATTTAAAGAAAAGAGTCCAAAAGTGAGCTGCAATATGCTGTCCTTATTTCATTGGCTCTCGTATGTATAAATATAATATTCAATTCGTTTATACGCTTTGACTTTCAAAGCAGAGCCAGTGAAACGCTTACGAATAAGCACAAAGAAGAATTAATAATTTGAATGCTCTCAAGGGCGTATAAGTGCAGCACGCTTCGAAAGAAAAGCCAGTAAAACGTTGCCGAACAGCGCTCAAAGCAGAATTAAATGTTTTAATAATCTCAAGAGCGTAAAGACATTTACGAAGAGAGAACAAAACAGAATACGAGATATTAATGCTCTCAAGAGCGTAAAAGTGAGAGCACAAAAGCTTATGCGCGCAGCACATTGTCATCTAATACCATATCAGACTCTTTAATCACACCTCTCCAATTTAAATCCACATTCGATAAACTTATGTGATTAAGTACTTCACGCTCGCCAATGCCAACTATATCATCACAATCTGCTTGTTTACTCACTTTTATGGCGCATTTGTGCATTATCTATGTAAATGCTTTTGGCTTATGTACGCTCAACACTCAATTGCTCTCAACTCTCACATTTTGTCGTCTTTGCGTTAACTACCCGTTAAGTCCGAGGGAATCCCGAAACCGAAATGCGAACAATAAAAGCTTTAGCCAGCGACTAAAGCGCATTAAAACTGCCGACTGGCTGCCTCTGAAGCTTTTCGGACTTCGGAAGCGGACTGTCCAGTTACTGCCCAGTTACGTAGATTGCATTTGCTCGTTTGATTTTCCCATTTTGTGTTTTCTATTTGCCGATTTTTCTATTTATTTTTTATCTTTAGTTTTTTTGCTTTTGCCTTTGTGCGGTTTTGCTTTGATTTAATTTTGCTTTTACTGTTGGTTGTTTGTCATTGTTCGGAGCGTGTTCCCAACTGTCATTGTCTGCACCCAATTTGCGAGCTTTGTTCAATTGGCTTTGCTGCTGCTGCTGCCGTCTCTCCACTCTCTCCAACTGTCACTCATTCGTCAGCAAAATAAATCAGTCAAGGGGCGGGAACTTTAAAAATTAAGGCTTGCCTAAGCTAAATTTGCCGGAGCACAAAAACAGGCAACGAATTTAAAGCCGTAAAATTCATTTACGTATTCGATTGGCTTTGTTTTTAAGTGGACTTAAATATTTGTTGGCTGCTTTAATTCATGCAAATATTTTTTATCTGTGCTGATAATAAGATAAGTTACGACAGGTGCTGCATTTCAGCCAGGATAACATTTTTATTATTCAACGTACATAAGTTAAAATGGCGATGCAAACGTATTTTCCTTGTGTAAAGTACCGAAAATCTTAACACACTTTTCTAAAGTATCATCAAACTGTCTGCCCAGGGCTCAAGATTAGAGCCCGTAACCTCCACGAACTCATAACAGCCCACGACGAGCGACCCACAGGCTTTTGTAGCTCATAATTCCATTAAAAACTTCTGCCCACAAAAGTATGCTACAGTTTTGCAAGCACTACATTTATGTAATTTAGCACCGCAGTTTTGTGGATTGACTCTTGCATAAGAACATTACGGGCACGAGCTGATGTCTGCTGCCATTAACCCAGAGTCTGCTGCTTGCTTTTTTTCTACTCCAACCATGCGAGTAGTTTATGCGGAACATATTTTATTGATTACATTTGCAGCCACCCAAAAGTCTCTCACAGCCTCCTACCGCAACCCGGCACGGTCCCGGCCCTCCTCCCCCAAGTTGGCTGCGTGTTTTTGCACAAGTTTATGAGATTTTCGTGCGAGGCAACCCCAAAAATCAAATCGCTGAAGCCAGAGTTGAAGCCAGCAGTGCCACATTTAGGGGAATTGCATTTCTGTGGTCTCAATAGATGTGCACACACATCTGTACGAGAGTATGTGTGTCTACATGAGTTATATAAGCAAATAAATTGCTTATTTGTAGCGACAATTTGCGGTAATTTTGTGATTTGTGTTTTGGCTTCAATCTGCAAATGTGCTGCTGACATCATCTGTGTGTGGGCGTGTGTCTGCGTGTGTGTGCTTGTTGGGGGTTGTTTCCGCTTCGTCCCTGACGAAAGTCCTTATGGCTATTAATTAAACATGTATATGTACAAAACCCACAGTGCCACCCCACCCAAGTTTTTGCCATAATTCATAAGAGACAGCAACTGCTGCTCAACTGCCTCGGCACAGTGCCTGCCAGTCACTGTGATCACAGTTTATTGACTGCCTCCATTTTGGAAGCCGAAACACTAAACGTGTAATCCTTTCGGCGCTTGCCATTTGCATATAGCGCACATGTAAGAGCCCTCTCAGAGTTGCTGTCTCTGCTACCCTGCTGGCCGCCCACTTGTATGCATATCGTTAGCAAATTGCAGGCTCAAAAAACCAACGCGTCCTGGCTAAAAAAAAGAACGACTCTTTTCTGCAAGCAGCAGATTAAATACCCTAATGTATTGTCTGCAACAAGAGCACGAATCTATGCAAAGTTTCTAGTTTGGACTTGGCTGTTGATGCTGATCAGAAATTTATCAGCTTTTTCTCTGTCTACTTCTGTGTGTCACGTACTTCTTGAAAAAAGTGTAATACCCTTTACAAGCGAGAGTCAGAGCCAAACTCCAGGCGGGCCCAAAGCGTGGTGAGCCCCGGCATATATATGTTTGCCTTCTGTAAGCTAATACCCAGCCAATTTCCGTTGGCTGGCGCGCTGTTACGGGTTTTTTGTGCGCAGGTAACGTGGCCAACTCCTTCTTTTTTTTCCTCGTTGTCCCTTGCTCTGTGGCGCAATTCGTGCCTTTTGTATTTCCGGTTTGGAAATTAGAAGGCGCGCCGCCCGCGTTAGTTCTATACAAATTTGTATAAAAGCTTAGCTACATTTTTTCCGCTCAACTCATTTGCATATTCGACACATTTCAAATTGAGCCCCAAATGTGGCGTCCGTTTACGAGCTGTGACTATGACTTTTGACGGGGGGGGGGGCAGCCAGCTGTATGTTACCCTTTGGGAATTTAAGCCATTTAGGCTGGTATTTTGTAAAATAATTTTAAAATTGACATTAACTTTGGCGCGGCACAGCCTCAAGGTGTCCAAATGAAGCCATTAGCAGTCAAAGCCCGGACCCACAAGAACCCCCGTCAATTGACTTGTGAACGCAGCCCCAACACCCGACCACAGCCCCACCGACGACGGCCTGGACCAGAACTCTTGGCCTAGAAACAAACACAAAGGCGTTGATTGGCCTGAAACCAAACTCATGCCACAGTCAACTACCCGACCCGTCATTCTGCCAGCTCACACTTCCGCACCAGAATTTGTCCAAGCTCTCAAAAGTGAAATGTGGCCAAGCGTGCTTCAGGGAATTTCCACTTTAGTATTGAGTGTGTTCATATGAAAATCATAATTTGATTGGGGGCAAGTTTTAAGTGCTTCTACGAAAATTGACTTTACATAAAAGCCAATTAGCATAAAGTCATAATGCGATTGGTAATCGAGAATTTATAATGTTTATTAAATTTGTTTTTTTGCATTTTATTTTATTTCAATTGCAGCTATTTCCCGCGAGGATGGCGACGATTCCACACATCATCATCACCATCATCATAATCATCATCGCGGCGGTGGCGCCCATCATAATCACGGTAATAAAGTTCCATTCAATGGTTACAATTCGGAAGAGTATCTGGATCGACTGGAACCAAATGGCAATATACCCGCTGACAAAACAAATTGCAGATATGGCGGTAAGTTGAAGCTGCACAAATTTAATGATAAATAATACATACTAAAAAGTTACGTAGAGTAAGGATAAGAGCACAACTGAGCTGAGAATTATTAACAAAATATACATTTAACTTGTAAAAACAGCTTCTGTTTACAGGAGATAAATTAATTCCTTTACTTACTTTAATAGTTACTTTTTCTCTATTGGAAAGAGATATAGTTAGCTTCAATAATAATGCAATAAAATGATCTAATATACATGCTTAATATTTAAATATTAAAATAAATCCCAACTATCTGTACTAACTTCCAACAGCTTTGTTTGCTATACAAAAAATGTTGCATACTTTCTGGCTGTCCGTTTGAATTTTGGCGAATTGCTGGCGAAAGCGTTTTAGCGCTCAACTTTAAGCAAACTCATTCATAAAGATTTACGCAATTTATTGCCTCGCTTTCGCAATAATCTCTCATTTAAGCAGCAGCCTCTCCCTCCTCCACCCCCTCCCCTCCCCCTCCTCCACTACACACTCCCCCAGAAAACTAATTTAATGATACGAGTGTTTTGAGCGCTTTGCTCCCCACTGACTGGCGTAATTTATGCCTCCGCGCTCTAACTAATATCGGCCCGAGCCGAACAGAGCCGCGTCTCTAATTATGGCCTGGCCATTTCCCCAGTGGCATAGATAAACCGGGCTCGCCGACATTTCACGCGCTCAACAATTTATTGCTGCGCTGCTTTTTCTACAGCTTAATTTTTTCTTCTGTGTCATTTATCAAATTTTTGACTCATTTAGCAACGTTTCAGAACGTTTCTGTTTCTGTTTCTGTTGTTGCTTTATTTTTATTTTTTTTATGTACATATTTTATCTGTAATTCTGTCATTTAAACGCGTGCTTAAATTGCTTATCATATCGTTTCGTGCTTGTTAATACGCTCGAATGCCAATGCATATTCTTCCCATGAAGACCGCCCTCTTCTCTCTGTCTTGCCCTTTCATTTTATTGTCATAATTGTAAATTGCAATTTTATGCAAACAATGGCGAAATGGAGCCATGGCCCCATGGACCGTCTCAAGGCCCGACTCCCTCGCACTTCTTCTTGTAGACTTGAAGACTGGTTGACATTACCGATAAGGCAGATGATGATGATGAGCAGCAGCAGCGGCAGCAGCAGCAAAAGGACTCATTTGTTATTGTTGCTGTTTCTGCTGCTGGCGCTTGTACTGTTGAAGCTGTTGCTCTTGTTATTGTCCTTGTAAAGCGGGGCACTCAACTCTCGCAGGCCATCTCTTTCTTTATCTCCAACTCGTTTGCCTGCCTCTCCTTTGTCTCTCTGCCAGCCTGCCTCCGTCTAGGCATTACGGAATCGGCTCATAAAGCAACGGAAATGAAAATATTAACAAGCAAATGCACAACAGCAGCAGCAGCAGCAAAGCCCCACAGCAACAACAACAACAACAGCATCTGCAACAGCAACAACAATGAGAATTATTCATAGTTAAATGGAAACTGTGCATGCCTCATAGAGTAGCTATCTGTGCGCTCGCTTTTGAAACCCATTGTCTCTCTTTTTGCCACTGGAGCCCTTGCCACTTGGCCCACCCCATACCACCCCACCCCACCCCAACCCAATTCATTGCCACCCCCGCCAGCTGCACGTGAGCTGTGTGCATTGCCAAGGTCCTGACAGGCGCCCCAAGTTATATATGCACCTCTATATCACTCTTGTGATACTCTTATAGAGGGTGCTTACAGCTTGTTATGAACTGTGTAACGCATTATGAAGTATATGTTTCTGATCAACATTAAGAGTCGAGGCGATTTGAAATCTTCAGTCCTAATGCTTTGTATTTCTGTTGCAGACAATATATGTCTTGAAATCGGTTAGATCGTATATACTATATTATACAGCTGCCATAAAATTTATAGGTAGGTATAGAAAGTTGGGCTCTTGTATAAAAATCTGATCAGTCAATCGGATCATATAACTCTAGTTTATCATACAGCTCTATGGAGAGAAACTACGGAAAAATGAGTTTTTGTTTGAAAAGCTTTCAAATTTGTATATAAAACTTGACTAACCAAAAGAAAAAAGAGTATTATTTGTTCGGCTTGGCTTCTCTCCTTGTTTCTCTCCTGTTGTTATCTTCTTCTTGTTCTCGTTGCCCTTACGCGACGCCAGGTGGCGTGTTTGCTTATTGCATTTGCGAGGTGCACTGCAAGGATTACCTGCTTCACCTGCTTTGACTGCGACTTTGGCCCAAAACGAAAGTGTGAAAGGTTCTTGTGGCTTGAAACTTTTGCTGCATGCAAATAAAGTCCTGTTGCGTGTCAAGTAAAAGTGGGAAAAGCTTCTTTTTTTTTATGAGACAGCTGTAGTTACTCGTAGTATAGTTTTTGACATATTTTTAATGCTCAGGATTATGTTGATTTCTTTGTTGTGGAAAGCGCTCTGAATTAATATATTAAAAAAATTATTTATTTACCTCTCTTCGGTACTTAAATTTTAAGCTTTGTTTTTGAGTACACTTTATGAGCCAAAATTATAAAAAATTCATTTCAATAATATACCTTAGTCATTTTAGCTCCTTAAAGTAATTTAACATGTATTTATAGACTTTCTCTGCCATTCACATATGATTAATAGTTTATATTTTGCTCCCTACAACTCTTCAATTCAATTCGTTTTATTTTGTGATCAATAAACTTTCTCAATCTACCCCTCAAAAGCAGTTCTCTTATCATAAAGTTATGTAACGCACAATAAATTACACACTTTGAAAGCACATTCGCCCACTCAACTAGACCATTTCCCGCACCCTACACCCCCTAACAATCTCCCCGGCTCGACTAGCTGTTTCAGCCAAAAGCAATTTCAGTTTTTCATGCTGCTGGGTTCGTTGTTCCCCTTGTTGTTGTTGCTGTTGTTGCCGTTGTTCTGATTACATGATTTATAAGTTATCTTCAACTCGACAACGTTGTTGTTTTTGCCATTAGATCCGTGTTGGGGCGGCGCCTGGCGTTGAGGCATTTGCCCAGGATATGCGCAATATATTCTCAAAGACTTTGCCCCTAAACAAAGATTATGGTTTATATGCGCAAATTATGCGCTGCCAAAAAAAAGAGACCTTTAAAATTCGCTCTGCTCTCCTGCCCCAAGTCGTTTGCCATTTGTTGGGCCATTACAAAAGTTGTGCGTTGTAAAAAAAATGGTTGTAAATTGCGTACAAAAACATATTTGCCAAATTCGCATAAAAGCGAGCGAAACATTTGACAAACTGCTTTTACTCCCACAGCCGAGGCACTTCCGGTTGCCACAAAATTGTAAATCATGTTTAACAATTATGCGCGACACAGAAAATTACGAGCATTTAATTATCATGCTGTGAGTTCTTGTGTGTGTGTGTGTGAGTTTTTGTGTGTGTGTGTGTGTGGCAATATTGTGGTATTTGCCACATGCATCAATTGGTTGCAACTCGCATTAAAATGCCACTTCCTTTGACTCCATTTCCTGCCACCCTTACCTCCCCCCACCCCACCAAGTTCGTGAACTGCCTCGGTTATTTCCCAATTCCTAACTCTACCCCACATTTCCCCCTGCCCTTCCCCCCTAGGTTTATGCACGCGCGACTAAATCCTTTTAGCGCTTTATTTCGCTTCTGATGCGCCGTTGCTTGTCCTTCAGCTTCTGTTTATTTTTACTCTTCTTAATACGCTAACAAAGGGTATTGTGATTCCGACATTAACTGTGAAATCTATTCTTAGTCATTCTGAAGAAAAGGCTTAGTACTTATTTATGTAAAGCTAAGTAAATAGTATATATGGTAATATATGGTAGGTAAGTTAATTCCTCAGTCTGTCGCTATTTGTACGCTATTCAACCTGAACTGAACAACTTGGCAAAGCATTGATATTATAGTTAGTTATTGTACTGTCATTAGCTTTGTAAAAAAAGCTTTAACAAGCAGGTGACTATTCAACTTTGTATGCAATAAACCCAAATTAAACCAGCTCTTAAAATGTTAAGAATAATATATCTCCAATTAGCCTATTATTTCTTGTAATTTATTAAAAAGAAAATATAGTAGAAGGGTTTACTTTTTAGGCCAAAATTTAACTAACTTAAAAAGTTATGGTTTTCTTAAACTTAGCCCACAAAGGGTATTCTTTGTTCGGCGCTTTGTTCCCTTGTTGCCTTTTTTGTGACTTCCAGCCTCATCGCATTGTTTGCCTTACATTTTTTTGCCTGCCTACGCGCAGGGCTTTTCCGGAGTACCCCTCGTGTCAGGACCCGTTTGTCTATTGTTTTCGCAGCGCTTTGCTGCTCCCCAGCCGCCTGTCTGTGATTTAAATTTATTGGCAAAATACTTAAAGTGATTTTTTTTTTGTTTTCCACTTCTTTTCAGCATTGTTTTGGGGGGGGATTCTTTTGTGGAGGGCGGCATTTGCCTAGCTGGGCGAGAAACCCTTTGACAGTTATGTTGGCTTTTCTTGTATCTTCCGACCATTAGGCGGGCGTTTCCAGCTAAAGAAGTCCTGTCGCCTTGCGGTTAGACAGCCCTTCTTTGCGGTTTGCAGCAGCAGCGCGAACCCGCTGTCAAATTCGTTGCAGTTTATTAACGAAGCAAAAACATGTCGCCTTTTTCCGTATTTCCCGTATTTGCGCTTTTCCGGTTTGAATTGTGTGTTTTTTTTTTGTTTTGATTTTCGGTTTTCTGTTGTTTTTGTTGTGGGGGCAGCATTTTTAATGATTTAGTTGGGGAAGTGTTTTTGCCGGGACTTGCTTTGCTTTTGTGCAGATTTTTGTTTGATGTCATCTCGCGTGAGACATTTTTGGCTTTTTCTTTTCTTTTTCGGTTGGCTAATGAAGCAACCTATGCAATGACATGGAAAATTTGCGGTTTATTTTTCTACTTTTTTTTTTTTAACCGTTTTTACGGCTGTCGCGCAGCATTTGCATAAGGGGCTTTTTTTTGTTGGAGCAGATCAAAAAGCGGCAGAGTTCGTGCATGCGCAATGTACATCGATGTAAAAACTTGGCTAATTGGCTAGGAATACTGTGGAAAGGTGAGCGCCAAAGAAGTTGGCATTTTCTGGCATTTTTTTGAAGTACAGGAAAAAAATTTCTATTTAAAGTTGGGTATTCTGCGTAATCCTATATGCCTTATCACATGCTACATAAGAGTAGAGTTTGCATGAAAGTAACTGCTAGAGTAAAAAAAATGAAAGTATACGTGCGCTTCGTATTCTTTTAGTGAAGAATTTAAATTTTATAGATTTACAGAGCTTTTTAGTAAAAGAAAACACATTTTATTGCGCGCTGAAATCGATCAGGATCCTCTGATGTTAACCAACGGAAAGAATTTGAAAGTAGTGTGTAGTAACAAGGCTGTGTAGATTATTGTGTATATACATTGAAAGGGTATTTACAATTTGGGCTATGTACAATGAAAGGAGCTGCCTCTATGTAATAGGCTAAGCCAGGATCCTGACGACCGCATTTGGGTGCCGCAGCTTATTAACTACTTTTCATATAAGCTTTGACCAACCTTTCCCCTCATTTGGAGATCGAATATCCTATTAATTTAAACTTTTTTATACATACACATAGACGAATATAAAAACCTCTACCACACCATATAAAATATATAATAATAATTATCTCTCAAAGCCTTAAATTAAACAACTCTGAAAGAATCTAAAAAACGTAAAACGTAAAATATTTCCACGCTATTGATTTTCAGTGTTGTCAACTGAATTTCGGCAAAAATTGTCATCAGCGCAGATAGATAAATATGAATAATACTGCGCGGTGCGAACACAGCTCATGGTACATAAATTTTCATAGCTGCCGCAGCATAATAAGCTCCAAAGTTCCTTAGCTGCCGCGCTAATGTAATCAATTGTCTTTGAAAACTTTGTCCGCACACAACTAACCAAAGTTGAAAGCAACTGCCACGCCCACACGCCCAGTAATTTTAAAGTTACTTTTCGCCAGAAGCAGCAGCCAATTCGCAGCATTGTCCAAAGTGTCGCCCCATCAGTCCAGAAAAAAACTCTAAAACTGTAAAAAAAAAAAAATGAAGTGAATCTTTTTGACAATTCGCCGCATTTTGCATACTAAGCTCATTATGAAGCCAAAGGCTCCGCCCAGCCCCAAGTTCGAACCCCACGCATAACTCGTTGTCCTTTTTTTTACAAAAAAATTTTATTTCCTGTTGGCCAGCGGGGGTTGCAAACTTTTTAATAGTAAAAGAGGTCCCCCGACCCTCCTTAATATCCAACAAGACAATTTGACGCGCATTTTATTGCAACTGGCTGGGCTAACAATGCCCCTGGGCAGTGCCACGCCCCCGTCGACGCTGTCTAGTAGCGCAGTATGAAAATTCACGCTTGTCATTATAAATTCCTGACGGGCACCCCCCTCTCCCCTCTTCCCCCGCCACCCCGTCCTAATTCGACCGCAAGACATAATAAAAAGCTTGCCACAGCTTTAAGTGTGCCAATGTCGTGATGTCTTTAAGTCCTTGTCGCTTGCAATCAACGCGCAGCTCCTCTCATATTTTGAGTGACAGCTGAAGTATCCATAACGTCATCAGGAGCTCATACCGTATGGGCAATGGGGTAGGCGTGGCATGGCATGCCAGCTTGGGAGCCGGAGCCTGGGCCTGCAGGTCACGGCCTCCAACGGAATTAGGATTCATAATATGACAAAGTGACGGTTGGGGCATGTAACTAACGCGTGTGTGCATGTGTGTGTGTGTGTGCGTGTGAGTGTGTGGAATGTGTTACAAGGATATTTGCACACACGGAGGCACGCACACACGTGTGTGCTTAGATTATAAGCAGCTTCAGCCTGCGGTTGACTCTGTGTATTTGTATTGGTCTATAGGGAGATTGCGATTCACTCGGCCCTTGCCGCATGCCTCATGCTTCACGCCTCCTGCCGCATGCCGCCTGCCGCCTGCCACTGCAGATAAGGCCCCATGCTCGATATATGTGTTGACTCTGACAGCCTTGGGGCATGTGCCACAGCAGAGGCGCACGCATTTGATTTGGTCAGCTCGACACACGGACATAGGCCAGTCCTTCCGCTTCCTTCCTGCAACATTGCCTACGCAGACTACTTCAAATTTTGATTGTCATTTACGTGACGAGCCGCTTGTGTGTGTGTGGTGTGTATGTGTGTGTGTGTGCGGTTGTGTGGTTGTGCGTCTCCCTGTCTGCGTGTGTAAGAGGCTTTTTGAACGAAATTGCTGCAAATTATTCCCATTACGATTTTGGGGGCTGCTTTTCAAGTTGATTGTCGTTTACATATGAACAAAGCACCATGGACTGGCCCCTCTACTTAGGCGCCTGATTGCACATTGAAGAAGCCCATGCATCAGTTGAGTGCGGTATGCGGTCGGAACTGGGAACACGAGTTCATACACACATATAGGCATGGACTGCTCAATAATGGATTAATCAGTCACAAACGATTGGGTAGCTATGAGAATACTGGAAAAGCATTCAAATTGTTAGATTGCAGAGCATTTAATAATAAGAGAACAATCGATGACTATGTTATCGATAAGCAGTCGATTAAATAACCAATAACTAATCGATTAAACGGTCTAAAATTTGATGTGGAATTAACCAGGCTATAAAGAGTCGCCCCAAAGTCGATAGTTGTCACACAAATCGGTAGCTTATTCGATAACTAATACATTAATCGAGCTCTATTTGTAAATGATCGATTGATCAGTCGGAAGAATTGGGTTTCGTTTATTAGAAAAAAAATTATAATTGTAATATAGTTGGCTTACAAATCAGAACATTTAGTGAAAAAAATCGATATATGCATTCGAATGAAGTATCGATAATCATCCGATTAAGTTATTGATATATGAGGCCCTAAAATCGATTAAAAAAAAAACAGAATATTAAAAAAGTAAAATTGATGTATGCATACGATATCGATGTACCGATAGCTTATTGATGTAGATCATTTTTGAGTGGTTTGAAGTTCAATTTAACTTAAAGGCATTTAATATGAACTACTTCTGTTGCTCGTGTTTGTTCCACTGTGCGCTCCATTCTCCACTTACAGTCATCAAGCGAATGTCTCTTTCGAGTCCAGCACGCAGTCCTGGTGTTCGTTGATGGACCTGCCGGCATTCTATTGCCGTTGCTGGTGCCGCCGTTGTCCTGAAATTGTCTACGTGTCTTTTGTTTCTTTGAGCCAAAACCCAGCCAGTGCAAAGTGCGTTCCCAGTTGCCGGGAGGCAAACAATTCGCGTTCGCCCTGACCATTCGATTGCTTTTATGACGAACGCTTGACGGAAGCGTGCAACGTGTTTCCTAGTTGCTTTTTTTTCAGCTGTACCCAGTTGATGATATATTGCAGGAGTGGAGGAGTGGCTGCAGCGCGGCTTTATTTGCCATTGCCACAAATCAGTGGCCAATAACCAAGCCGTAGACAGCAGACAGCATCCGCAGCGCAGCGTCTCTGTTTATAGAGCAAACCTTTTGAAGTTAATTAAAAAATGCAGCACACAGCGCGGTTACAGCTTTATTTTTGCAATTACTTAAACGAAGAGGTTTTTTTTGCTGCAGCTTATAAAAATATTGCAGATAGATGTGGCAGCTGCAACAACAGGGAATGGATTATTTTATTGCTTATTAATATTCCTCGCCCACTTTCTTTTCTTATTACTATTTTGTATTGTACGATGAAAGTAGCTGCGGCAATCGCATCAGTTGCAACTAAATTGAATTTCTGCTGCCTTTTCCAACACTGGGTATTATCCGCAATGCAATTGAATTGTCTGCGAGTGCTTCGTTGCCAGCTTCGACGACTCCTTCTGCTCCTGCTGATTGGGCAGGGCGAAGTCAGCTTCCTTTGTCGTGCTTAGCCCCCTCCCACCTCCCCCCGTTCCATGTTGTGTTGTGGCTTCGACAATACGTATTAGAAATCAATTCATTTTGTTGGCCATTGTACAATTTCCGATTCGTCGTAACAAATAACCGCTGGGCTATAAAGCAAATAATGAACGGACAAATTGCAGCCAGATAGATTGATGTTTGTGATTTTGATAAATATTTGGCCAAAACATGTGCAATTGCCAGAACATTTCGATAATAAATAAATGCCAAATAACTGTAACTGTAGCGAAAGCAGTCGCAAATGTAATCAACCATGGCCAAAGTAATGTTCATTTGTACTAGAGAAAGGGGATAAAGTACTTTTAACATTAGATTTTTATTTACTAACGTAGGCTACCTCAGATTCGTCAAATGTACAAATTGATATATAAAAAACAAGAATTTCGTACGAAGGCATAAAAGTACTATATATGTGTGTTTGTGTTTGTGTATACATGTATGTATGCATTTATGAATATATGTATGCATGCATGTTTGTTTTCTAATATCAAACGCAGACCCAGATTATTTGTCGCTGTGTTGCAAATTTAAATAAAAAGAATTTCTATCAAGAGCCCTTCTCCTCGATTCTCAAGAATTCAATTAGGCTTTGCAGTTTTTCATGCTAAGCTAGTAGTGATTTAGTTAGAGATTTAGTTAAACATCTTGTATGTGTAACAATGTATAGGGCCAATTAATAAATTAAATATTAAATTATTTCATTAAAACTTTGAATACATATGAATGCATAATCAGAACGCGATTTCAGAGATATGATAAACCTTGCTCACGCGACGCACTAAAAGCAGAAGGAGCTAGTTCTAGCCGTGAATCGAACCACCGACTTCGTTTTGCACTACTGATACTTACGACACTTAAATATAGACTTAAGTATAACTCTAGCAAAGCTTTAAGAAGACTTTCTTATATTTTCCAATTAAAATGCCTGTCTAGCTTTATATAAGTAGACGTGGTATGTAAGACTTTACAAACTATGCCGGTCTACAACTGTAATATTGTTCTATCGTAATTGTGACGTCACTTATGCAGAAGTTTCTTGTTGCAACTGAAGTCGCTCGATCGGAATGTGACACAAGATTTTGTGCAGTCTTGACGGCAAGGCCTTGGGCCTTGTCACAAGACAAATGCAGTTGGCCAAAAAATAGGGAAAATAGGGAAGAAGAAGGGCAACCGCAAAGCTTGTGCAAACTAACGGATGCGGCGCCTAGCTACTGTTTCCGCTTTCCTGTTGCCGTTACCGTTACTGTTAGCATTTATGACCCCGCATCCCGTCCCCGCCTCCATCACCTGTCTAGTTGTCTGGTAGTAGCCGCACCCGCAACAATGTTGCATAATGGGGCAACGTTTAGTGTGAAATTCTTTTAGCGGTTTTTCGTGCGCCTTTGACTGCTTGCCCTGCCCCTGCCCCTGCCCCTACTCCAAACTAAGCTTTTCTTTTGAAATTGCGCGCATAAACTAATTTTGCATGCATGAAATGATTTTCATAGTAGAGTAAAAATGAGAAAATTGCAGAGTTGCCGCCAGCTGCTGGTGCAGTGTTGTCGCCCCTCTGTGGCCGGGCATATGCTCCATCCATTAGGGTTAAGTTGCGTTCCTCATGCGTTCTGTGCGCTGGGCCTGGCCCCACACGCTAATTGTGTCACAATGATGAGCATAATTTGCGCGCCCAGACACACCAGGCTTGGGCAAGTGGGTGGAAGGGGAGGGGATGGGACACCGTTAGAAAAGCGCAGTCGGAAATTAAGCATACGCCCCGTGCGCGCGCTTGTGTGTGTGCGTGTGTGTGCAACATTTATGCACAATGGCAGCACTAATTTTCCGTTAGTAAGTAATTGCATTTTGTTTGCCACTTTGCAGCACGCTTTAGCTCACCTTACACCCGCTGGCACTTGCCCCTCACCCCGCTCCCGCCAGCTTGCTGCATTTAGTTGGGTATTGTGCTCATTACTGGCATTTCATTAAATGTAACCGGAAGCCTTACTGTTCGCTCGTCAACTTTTTGGCGTATCCATTACGTTGTGTGGCGTCACTTGATCCTAATGCAAACCCCCCAGCCCCAATCCCTCAAGCTTGTCTACATTTTGGCAGCAGACACCGCTTTTAATTAGCATCAAACTTTCATACTGTCTGCTTCTGTATCGTTTTGTTGTGCCAATTTAAATGGCTACACACACACACACACACACATTCACACACACGCACACGCTTAGCTACGCCTTTTATATAGAATATGCTGTCATATGTTTGGCTCATGATGAATGATGCCGCCAATTGTTTGGTTTTTGTTTTGTTTTTGTTGGCACATTGCAAACAGCGAATGTTGGAAAAGTGGAAAAAGCTTAGCAATCCATCCACCCACAAACCCTCCCCCTGCCCGTCACCTACTACACCATCCACAACCCTTAGCTGCCGGCCCCGGCCTATTCGTTTTGGCAGTAAACATTTTCGACTTGACAGCAGCCTTACGTATTTCTCTGCTGCCTGTCAGTCTTTTGCCCAAAAACTCTGTTTGTATACTCTGTAATCGTTAAGCGATTTCTTGTACTGCCGCTCCCCCTATTCCCGCTCGCCATTGGCCCAGTGTGGACGCTTTTGTTTGCCTGCCTCGTACAAGAAAAGTAATTTTATGTAATTTGTTAAGTAATATCCTTCGCTCTGTTTGCCTGCATGTCTCAACAGGATGTGGCAGTGCGAACGTATGTGGCCATGTGGCCTGAGCCTGTGCCTGTGTGGCTGTAACTTGATGGATTTACTGCTGCTCTGCTGCTGCTTACTGCGGCTCTTCTGCAGTATTTCGGCTGTTAATTAGAAAACGAAAACATCAAAGTGCCATTGTCGCAGCTTAAAGCCGCTTGAGCCTCATCAGTTGCCAACTGATTTTCACAGCACTCGAATATCTGTGCTGTTTATTTTTCTCTTTTAACTTATTTTGTGCGAAATCGAAATTGAAAGTTCCGTAAAGCTTCTAAATGGTAAAGACAACTGCCAATATTTCTTCTTTAATAATTGACATGTGCATGCATAGATCTGCACATTCCCAAACGAGTTTGCTTCCTTTAAATATATCTTGCTATTATTTTGCAAAAATGTTTCTTAAAATTTAGAATTATTAAGACTGCAGTCGGGCAGACGGAGAAAGTGTAAGCTAACCCTGTGCCCAAAGTCTGTCAAATCGAGTCTTTTTTAAACAGACAAGAAGCTAGTTGGTGGAACTGCTTAATAAATTCATGCATATTCTTCTTATCCTGTAGCGAAAGTCTGTCAAAACATGTTTATTGAAAGACGCAAAGTTGGTCGAACAGTGACCAATTATCTGCCAAAGAAAATCGTACAGATTATTGGTCAGACGGTCGGTCAAACGTATGACAGACCAATTTGGCCAATTTTAGTTGGCCAATGACGGCCTGTTGGCCTGTAGAGAGGGAAAAGGAAGTGTCAAATTTTGTTTTCGCCTTCCTGAAACATATTTCGTGTTGGGTCTTTTTAAGCAAAGACCCACAACGCATTTAAGCCGTGTCTCGGATGGGAACCAAGTACACCCCTTCTCCATTTTTTAGATGCTGGCAACACAGGAAGGTGGATCAGTCCACTGTCTCAATAATAAATAGACCAAGCTATTACAATTAAATATATTTTTGTTGCCTGGAGGCGAGAAATTTGCACACAATCCAGACCGCATACAACTCGAGCTAACAGTCATAATTGAAACGTTTTTTCGATTGTCTCGCCTTGTCGCGTGCAACATGTGGCATGAGTAATTATGTGTTGGCGACCAATCAAATTGCTGTCAACAAAGACGAAGCCAGAGCCAAAGCCAAAGTCATAGCCGGAGTCCTCGCCGCGTGGCCCAGACTCTATGCAATTAAAAATTTGCACTTTGGGCCAAAAGCCTTTTTGGCTCACGTCGCACAAATTGTTCGTACGTGTTTTTTCTTCTTCGCCTTGTAATAACAACAACAACTACAACAAGAATAACAACAACAATAAAGCATGCCACAACAAGCGTTGTGCTCAGCCCTTTGCTGCTTTCTAATTGGAAACGCTTTTCATTATAGCGCAAATGAAAATCAATGTTCGACATGGCTGTCCTTTGGTTTGAGTAATTAAACACAATCAACTGGCAAGTTTTCCCTTTTTGTTTTTTTTTTTCTTAATAAATCCCCCTGCAGGACAAGTAATGGCCGGGAAAGAGTTCAGTTCAGTTCAGGATCGGTTGCCGGAGATTTGGGGGAGGGGGGAGCAGCAACAAATCCTTAGACGGTCGGCGCCTTAATCCAAACACACACGCACACAAATCAATTTGCCCCAGGGCTGAGCTCGAGTCCTGCCAGTGAAAATGAAGCAATAAATAAGCGGTAATTGGAAGTGATGAACGAAAGGATATGCTGCCCGGGCGAGAACAAGCCGCAGGCCACAGTCCGGCCAGAGGCTTGGACCATGGACAAGGGAACAGGGAGACTGCACTGAGCCAACACATTGCGCTCAAATCTCTAATCAAATGTCAATTTCTTATTCAATAACAACAACATACGAGCCAAGTCTTGGACCCTACCACTTTCCAGTGTAGTCGAGTGTGCGGGCGTGCAAAAAGAAATATAACCAAGGAGTAAATCTCTTAACGATTCGCTGCCTTCCACTGCACAGCAGCAACTGGCATTGTCCTTGCTCGCACGTCCTTGACGTAGTATAAGCCATTAAATGTGCTTTTTGGCCAATTATTACGCGCGATTTATGCTTTTATTTGTCAACAAAGTTAACAGCAAGCGAAGCAAACTATTAGATATCGTGAGAGAAGGAGCGCGGTTCAAGTTTAAGTATTGCTCGCTGGTGGGTCAACAAGCGTGTAATAGATGCTGCAGCTGGCTGTGAGTGGCTTATTTTTCATATATATACCTTACTTTAGCTACAAATCGATAAACAGACACAGAAACTTGTGCTTGTTTAGTTAAATTCTTGCAATGCTTTCATGTATTTTCTCCGGATTTAGTTGGAGACTTAACAACGTCAATTGTTCGATGTATTTTGGGAAATGCTTGTAGCAAGAAAAAGTTATTTATTTGCTCTAAATGCACTGCGAACTTTAGCCAGCTTAAAATCTGATGAAAAGCTTCAACTAGAATGAATTGTTGCTATTTATATATATTTTTACTGCTCATATTCAGCTTTACATTCATGTTCAGAATGCCTGAATGTATGAGTTAAATGCAATCATTAAATTTTTCGATATTGCCTTTCTATGCGATTCTCATGATTTTAAGTAATGCTTATTGTTAAGGTGTAAGTAGGTTGTTAGGTTGGGTAGATAAGTTAGGTCATAAATAGGCGTAAAGGTTAAAAAGGGAGGGGGAAAAGTTCGTGCTAGAAAAAGAACAGAGTTGTAAATATAGAATATAAGTTATATCAGCTATGACATGTACACTTCGAATATTAATACTTCAGAAGGATGAACCTTAGATTCATATGAAAGTAGGGTTAATTAAATGATGTTAGAAACGAGATACAGGAGCATAGATAAATAGCATACGGATAGAAAATGAAGATAGCGATAAGAAAAGAATGAAAGCGCGATAGAGAACAATACAAAATAATAACAAGAATTTGAAAAGCAAACAGTAAAGATTTATCATTATTAAAAGTGTAGCAAGAGAATGATGTGCAGAGAGACAGAGAGCTTAGTGATATATACAGGAAAAACTAACGCATTTTCCATTTTCACAGGTTACACATAAAATATATGTATATTTATATTAACAAATCTACTTAAAATCTGTTGCAATTTTTGAAACAATTTAAAATCTTGTATACTTTTTACTCAAACTTACGTTTAAGTTGCTTTGCCTTCTCAAGGTCCACGCTTTCGCTTACATACATAGATACATATATGCTATTACTTATGCCACCTAGTCTTAAATTTGCATTTATTTGCTTACAAAAAAAAATCACGCAGCTTGAACTTTGCTTTTTTACAACGAATTTTAATTTTAATTTGCACATTTTACTCTACCTTTTATTTTAGCACAAGAATCTGCGAAAAATGATAATAATAAACCACAAGGTAATATGCACTCCAAAATTTTTAGTCTTAGATGTGTGTAGATTTAACTTTGCATGCCGTAAGCGGAAATTGCCTAGACTTTTCTATTTTCCTTTTTAATAGTTTTCTTTACTTTTGTGTCTTGCTTTGACAGCAATTTAAATAATCATATTTTATGCGAATGGCTTTCAAAATGTCATTAAAATAGATGTCATGTCTTTGTCCCATCCTAGCTGTTGTTTTTGTTCTTGTTCTTGTTGTTGTTGTTGTGTGTAGCTTGGCATTAGATTTGGCCTTTGTCATTGTCATCGTAAGAGTCCCTGCCGTTGTCCTTACTCGCCGAGTGCAGCCGACAGCCAAAAGTAATGACAAAACGCAGCGGGTTATCATTTTCATATTGAGACATTTGCGAACCCGAAACGGCCTCAGCCCTAAGCCACAGCTTAGTGAGGGGAAGGGGGAGGCAGGATTCAAGGATGCAATATTGAAAATCCCTTTGGCATTGACTGCACTTGTCTGAAGTCTAGAGTCTGTCGTCTGGTTGCCAGTCTCCAGCTTCAGCTGAAGCTCTTGCCTCGGCTTTGGCCTTGTCCTCAGTGTTGGCCTTTTTGCTCGGTCGCCGTCTGTTATCATCTTTGTAATTGAATTCGGCAACAACACAATAAATTTTGTGGCACTAAGCAAGTGGAGTGGGCGTGGCTGTGACACTAAAAGGGCTGCCAAAATACACACAACATTGTTGATGGGAGAGTGGACTGAGGGGGCGGGGGCGGGGTTGGGGTCTGGGGGCGGCTGCAGTAAAAAAGGGAAAATTTAATTTCTGGCCCGAATAATAAATCACAAACATAACACAGCGAATGGTCGAAGAAACGTGGCACAAACAAATAAAACAGCGTAAAATGTTTCAGCCTGGAGGACACTCGATGTCGCCAGAGATAAAATCCCCCCACTTTGCGGCAGCTCTGTTGACTAAGGGCAGGGCGGGGCGGGGCGGGGCACGGGTGGGTGTGGGTGTGGGTGGACTGTGAAAGTGGGGCTTGTTGCCCAATTTGAAATGCGTTGTCGATGCCCATCGTCGAGCGCGTTGTGCTGTTGCATTTATCAAAAATTGTATTTCCTGCTACGCTGCCATGTGGCCAAGGAATTGCAGAGGAAAAACCACTCCCCCCCCTCCCTCAGCTCCATATATAGTATATATTTTATTCATTTTGACAGTGGGCATGGAGGGGGGGTGGGGTGGTAAGGTGGGTTGCTTGCTGCTTGAACGAGTTGAGCGAATGTTTGCTTTATTAAATTTTTACGCAAATGTGCGACACGCGCATATGAATAATAACAACAAGGAGTAAAATAACGAGACTACACGACTAGCAGATGCCACGCAAAACACATGTCGGATGATAACAAAGAGGCAAGAAGCATACGCTCGACTTGTAGATACCCCTTCCCGCGCCATTTTTTCGAACTTAGACGATGCCTAAGAATTTGCCCTGTCAGCTACCGTATCCTACCTTGTTTGCATGTCAAGTACAGGGTATATTAAGAACAAAAGACAACAATGTCTCATAGTGCTCTTTGGCAATGCAACAAGCATAAATAAATACACACGCATTACGTGGGCGTGGCCCCATTCGAGGGCCGTTTCGTATTTATGCAAATGAAAAGTGGACAATTTTTATGTGCATATCATTTTTTTATGGCGGACGCACAACTGATAGATGAGGTTTTTGGCTTGGGCGTGAGGGGGGCGCGGCTGACCCACTCAGCAACAGCAGAAGCAGCAATGTGCTGTGATTTTTATGATAGTGTTGCCTAGGGTACACACACCCCACACACACACACCCCCTCCCACACACAGCCATAAATAATGCTGCAAAGCCAAAAAACAAATACGAGTAGTAAACAGAAATTGTGAATAATATGCAATAATGCAAAAGGCCAACAGTAGGGGTATTCCGCAACTGCCAACAGCTGGGATATGGCATGCAGTCGCATATCGCAAGAAAAAAATCAGCTTTGTGAAGACTCTGGGGAAAGATACACGCAACCATCTCGCCCACGCTTTGGGCTCCTCCTGCTCCCGTTCTCGTTCCCGTTCATGTGCCTGTTCCCGTTCCCGTTCCCGTTCCTGTTTCTGGTCGCATGTGTGCGTGCAAGTGTTTGGCTGGCTTTAAGTCACAGCAGGACGTGACATCGTTGCATAGCATTTGCATAACTATATGACCACCAAGAGGCAGCAACATCAGCGACAGTCTCCACTGCCAAACCCCCCTCCCCCCTCCCCCCTCCTCCCTGCGCCACAAACTACCCTCCACAGTCTGCTGCTCTAGCGCCCGCTATTTTTATCATTTCCGTTTTTTGTATGACACATTTTTCCTTTTTTTATTCTTTTCATTTTTTTTCCTCTGTAACGCGCTTGCATAATTTTCATTGTTTTCATTTTATTCGCGAATTTTCTGCACTCTGTGCTTGTTTTTTTTTTATCATTTTATTTCACTTCTTGTTTTGTGGACCGTTTCCTGCTCTGATTTCTGTTTGCATTTCAAGTTATTCGCCTGAGAGATTTTAGTGTGTAAAGTAATAAAACTTAAGCATAAAGGCGTTAAAGGAGTTCCAAAAGAAGCTCGACTCTGCAGTAAAGAAATGCGAGGGGGGGGGGGGGAGAATTATGAGAGCTGGTGCCTTCGGTGTGCTCCTTTCAGTTTGAGTGCAGCCCTGAAAGCGGCTATATAACTTTATGAATGCCGTAAAAGTGGAAAAAGTAACCAATTTTATGCAAAAACACGATAGTAAATATCAAAATGTAAATTACGTTTCTGATATGAAATTCGATATTTCTTGAAGCAACGAAAGTTCAAACCTTTTGTTTGAGAAATAAACCTTCTAGCTTTAATATTCATATGCAAGTTAATATTCATTGTAAATTCATGTAGACTTACGATGTTGCACACAAAATATAACAAAAATAAATAAAACTTAAAAGTCCTATTTAAAAGTAAAGTAAATTCTAAGCTGTCCGGCAAGAGGTCAATGTTTGGTTTAGAACGTCCAACAACAACAAGAAAGTATAAACTTGAAGAGTAAGCAGGTTTTTTGTGCAACTTGCACAAAGACCTCTCAGTTTTATTATCAGCAGACTTTCCTATTGACTCTAGATTTGCAAGGCCTATTGACTCTAGATTTGAGGATTATAAGCAATGAAAAGGCGACAAAGCTAGCAAAACCAAAGCCTACTACTTTTTGCTAACCCCTGCTGCATACACTGTGTGTTGTGAAAGTTATATAGCATTAATATTCATTCTGAAATAATGTTAATACAAAATAGAGGTTTAACTACAAATTAATAATCGTATTCGAAGATATAAAGAAATGGTTGGTGTATAATTCAGTAAAAATAATGTAGTACTGGATTTATAATATTCTTTTCAATTTTGATTTCTAAACAGAATATTATGAGTTCTTCTATTATTTCATTTGAAAACATTTTGTATAAGGCATAAGGCTTACCTGTAGTTATAAGCAAAACAAGCTAGGCCGATTTGACGTAAGAAAATATCTTTCATTTAGTTAAAGAGAACTGATATTAGCTATTCTCAATCTAAGTTATCTTGGGCGTCTCCGCTTTGAGTCGAGTGACTCTCATAGGCTCTCTATTAACTTGTTCGGAAATAAAGAGTTATTTAGGCGCAGCCAACTTAACATGCACTTGCAACAATATTTTGCGTTGCCAGATCGCTCAAGTATCTTAATAATATCGATTTAAAATATGAAAACATTAGCTCATCTTATTGTAAGTGTGCCATTAGAACGTTATACCCGTTGGCCTAGTTAAAACACTTACGTATACGTAACTCCCACATGCTGAGGACAAGCGTTGCCAACTGTTCCATTACCAAGACCATTTGCAGACATTATTATCATTGGCGAATGATTATCGCTGGCCTTTTGACATTCGCCAGCTCGGATTGCCATTGGCATTGTTGGCAGCTCTCAGCCAGAATAATCACGGGTATTCGAATTTTTAGAACTTTCTAATATAGGAAATAAATGCGGGCCGGGCACAGACAGGAAAAATCTCTCCCGCTCGTGTTGGCAAATGTGAGTCGTTTTTCCAATTTTACAGCCACTTTGCCAATGCTCAGTCAATTTTTGCAATTCAAATGGTTTTCAGCTCTTCTTCTTCGTCTCAATATTGTTTTTGTTGTTGTTGCTGTTGAGCTGTAGCCAAGACGGCTGCCAGGACGACGACGCTTGAGGCGCTAAACGAAGATGAGGAGGAGCTGGAGGAGCTCATGCTCTACTCAAGTCAATTCTTTTTTTTATTGAACTTTTCCTTGGTTCTTTTCTTTTATTTGGCTCATTTATGGCGCATATTGCGCATTTAATCGCCGTCAACATTTGCCATGTAACGGGCATGGAATATGTGCGCTTCTTCTAATATGTACATATGCCGTAGACTCCGTGTATGTGTGTGCGAGTGTGTGTGTAAGTGTGTGTGCCACATGCGATTCACAGTCGGATTAGCTTTCAACGACCGTCCGTTTCGCGCAGACAACGTTTCATATCCTGATATCCTGCTGCCGGCAAGTTTGCCCAAAGTTTTTGCCGCCGCTGTCGCTTTTCCTCCAGCTCCAGCTCCTGCTCCAGCTCCTGCTGCTGCTCCGGCTCCTGTTCCGCTTGGCACAATCAGCTGCTGTTGAATTTTTAATTTTTATGTTAGTAATTTCTCAACATTCTGTTTGACTGTCTGGCGGCGTGGCAGCGGCAACAGGAAGCTCTTTTCGAGAGAACATCTTGTGCGCGCATATTAAATTTGCTTTTATTTAGTTTTTCTTGCCTTTCTATATACCCTGTATATCCTTAAAACGGATGTAACAGGCAGCTGGCGGCATTTTTAATCCGACAAAGGTTTATACATATTCCTGATGTTTATCCTTCGAAATCGAAATGGCTTAGCCGAGTTAGGTTGACACAAACCAACCTCGAATATTAAAATCGATTCCGTTTCGACTAAAGAGAGTTTTATTGCAGGGTAACACCTAGTTGAGAACTCTCTGCCCAAATAGTTAGTTATTTTTATACGCATATCTCTGTGTTGGGCAGGCGTGAAAATAAAGTAGGACCAGGACCAGGACCAGACGGAGGTAACAGACATTCTTGACTGCGCAGTTTCGCAAGTGGAGTTTCTTCTCATTTTTTTTTATTATGGTCAGGCCATTGACTGTGGCATTTATGTATGTGCATATATAAATATATTAGTGGGCTGTAAGCTGCAAATGTGGGTTAAAAATCAACTGGAATGCAATTCCTGGGCTTTGCCAAAAAGCTCAGGCTGGCAAATTGAAAGGCGAGGTTAAACAAGTGTGGCCCAAGAGAGTTTTTCATTGCGTGCCAAAAGGAAGTAGAAAATATGTACTCAAGTTTCGAATTCCCTGACAATATAGGCCGTAGTTGGTTTTAATATTGCGTTTATATAACTGCAGGCAATTCTTAAAGTTTTAAAGTATTTGTTATTGATTTAAAAAAGTTGAACAAATTATTTGCTGCGTATTTTATGCCATGTTCATTTGAATTGGAATTGCGACTGGGTTATTGCCGACTCGTTGCACACGCGCGCGTGCACTGACAATATATAAACCTTGCTGCCACGCCCACTTGTGTGGCCGCCGCAGCACACGAGGCGGGTTTTGAGCTGTAACAAAACCAATTTACGAGAAGCGCAACTGAAACTGCGCTGGCAACTGCCGCCAGCCACAACTATATTATATAAATATTTCAATAAAGCCACACAGATACAGACGCCCGCACACACACGCACACACACACGTGTCATGGCAGAGCAGCAGTCACCGGAGCAACTGCATCCACTGCAGCAGCAGCAACGGCGGCAGCAGAAGCCAACACGATGCCAAAAGCAAACATAATTTAAAATGTAATTAGTGCTCAAATAAAAAGCCAAACAAACAGAGCAAAGCCCAGTTGGCAGCGGGGGGAGTCAAGTGCACAGCTACCTGTGTTACCTGGTGTATGGGGGCGAGTGGGCGTGGCAGTGGCAATGCAAACAAATTGCTAAAGCAAATGAAAGCCGCTCGGGTAGCGGCCCAAGTCAATGAATATCACCGGGTTACTAGGTGACCCACTGCCGGATTGCCGGATTGCACTCTGGACACATCCCAGCGGGAGGCAGCGACAGCCACGCCCTCAATTACAACTGCAGTGCAAAAAAAGAAAACTTTGTCCTAGACCAACTTTCAACTGACTGCCATCTGCCATCTGCCAGCTGCCACTTGCCACCTGCCACCTGCCACCTGCTGGCGTTGCTATTTTTCTTTTGAAACATTTTTATTATATTTGCTGCTGTATTATTCAGAGCTCTCCGGATGCGATTCGTTCCGGTTTCGGTTTCGACTATCTGTCTGTGTGTGTGTGTGTAAACGTGGCATATTTTTTGTCGAGTTGCCACCGTGTTGTTGCATTCAGCGGTTTCAAGGCTCACGGCGCTAGCTATTGATGATGCTGCAGTGTTGCCGCCTCCCACCACACCCCCGCTTGAGGTTAATGAGCAAACTTGCTAACAACTCGCAATTCGCAACTTGCAACTTGCAACTCGCAACTCGACCCGGCTGCGCTCATTATGCAGTGCACCCAGAATATCCTTTTTGGGCCGCAGCTAACAGCACTCGACGCTGCTTGAAGGTCCTTCAGCTGGCCATTTGTCGGCATTCGCTTTGTTCTCGCGCCCTTCTGCTGCCACTTCAGAGTTCGCTGTGTGGGCGCGGGACACTAATTTAGATTTTAAGTAGTCTTCCTCAGCACTTGTACAACTCATTAAGCTGCATATTTTTTATTTCAACTTAAGCTCACTTCTCTGCTTTGCTTCTCTCTCTCTCTCTCCCGTTTTATAGACTGGCGCAGCACGGACAGCACCGACCATCACGATCGCGTACAGCGACAATTGTCGGTCTCGTCGGACAGCAAACTGCTGGATGAGGATATCAGGGAGGAGATGAAGTATCATTCGCATGTCGTCATGCGACCCAAGAAGCCGCCCAGACCCAAGTCCGAGGTGTTTCTCAACAAACAAGATCCACTTCCGCGACGAAAACGTTTCAGTGCATTTGGTGTAAGTACTTCAAAGCATTTTCCCCACTCGCATCAATTTCAGTCAATTTTCGCACTCACATTGTCTAACCGTACTTTATGGCTGGTCATTTGATAAATATATATATATATATATATATCTTTATATAGAGCTGGTCTCAATATATATCTATAGTTAACTTTGTCTATTTACGTGTGCTGCTCGTCTGTTGAAGCGCGTAAATTGTTGCATACTTCTGTGCGCGGTCTGCGCACAGTTGCGCGCTTGCAATTCTCAAATGGTTTTAGCTGCGTCTGCATCTAGTGCGCGCTGTTGTGAAGGACAAATCGAATTGAAAATATTTTTATCTCTTTGAAATTTGTCCTGGTGGGACCCTTTGCTTAGGCATTGAGTGTTCCGAATAAATAAATTCATCAAATAAAAACAATTGGCTCAAGTTAATATTCATATTTTTTGTGCAATAGTACTCATAGCGAGGCATATGGAATTTTCGTTAGAGATAAAGCTTGGAAGGAAACATGATAAGAGGAACTTCTTGTTTCGTATATTATGAAACGGTAGATTTCAATACTAGTTTTATGTGTTATTATTGCTCGGCATTGTCTGGCTCAAGTATTTTCTCTATAAATTTAATACCTTTTGTTTCCGTCCGTGCTTCGTCGTTTTGTTTACGTTTTGTGTAATATCTGTCTAAGGACGCTGCAGGAAAATAGAGAACGCATAAACAAGATTTTGATAAAGAACTTCTTTTCGTTATTTATAAACTAACTCAATTTCATAAGCGTATGGGATATTTGTATCATATGCTAAGATATTTAAACCTTACATTGACAGCTAATGGAAGTTATGTATATGTATAACAACTATTGAGCTTGAAGGTGACAAAATTAAATAGATTACTCTAATATGAAATTATAGAATCCTTGAAGATTTTGCACCGTTTCTCGCTTCTCTTGCTCAAACCCAAGCCAAGCTTCCTAGTTTCCATCTGTAGAATCTAGGTCTACTGTGTGGTACAGGCACAGATCCCAGTGCAGCCAATTCAGCTCTTTTCGGGCTTCATTTTTCAGAGGGCAGAAAACAGTTCAAATATTATAGTGATATAGCTTATGAACTAACTTAGTTTTCTTAGTTTTGGAAAAAAGTGCTTAAATTACTATTGATTTTTGATCAGAAATGAATTTGTTAATATGTCGGTTCACATTCATTTTTAATTTGATAAATTTGAATGTAAATTGCATTTAAAATAGCATATATGACAGTTTTTCCAGCCAGTTAACGGAAATTAAATAATCAAATTTAATTGAAAAGCGAATCATTCGTTATTTTCCCTTCTTGCTGTTGCATACTCTTGTGCGGCTGCGTTTTAAGTATTTGAGTGCATACTTTTCGGCAGCACTTTAAAACAATTTCACTCGATACGAATTGTCTATCTCGTAAATTAAGAAGAACCTTAAAAACTCTTTTGGCTAATTGGAACATTTTGTCACACATACAGGGCGATTCACCATTTGGCAAGCAGGAGGCCTACGTCAAACTGGAACCGCTCGGTGAAGGCTCCTATGCGACAGTCTACAAAGGATTTAGCAAGTGAGTACAAACACACGCACACACACACACACACACATATACATATATGGAGTGGGGAAACGGAAGCCAACTGTGCGCCATAAATCAAGGAAGCGGGTCGCCTTGTGGTCCTCAAATTGGGTTGCCATGTCAGTGGGTTAGGCAAAATTATTGCTGTCGACTTACGGGCCCTGTCAGCCTCCCATGAATTTTGACGAGCTCCAAAACTGACGAATAGCAGGAAGGAGAGGGTTGGTCCTGCACTTGCCGCTGCGCCTAAATCAAATGCCTTTTAAGCTAAAATGTGTGACAATGCCGCCGTCGCCTCTTCCCAGTTTTTCTCTTGATTTATTTACAAATGTTGTCCCGGCACATTTTGTTGCCTTATTTATTTATTTTTTCTCCTTTTCATTGCTGCCTTTTGCAGGCAGCCCCTCCCATTATAAACTAGCTAACATATATACTATTTGTATGGAGCTGCTGGCAGACTCATTACAGAGCCCGACCGAGTTCCCGAGACCGAGTTGCAGACGCGCAGCCTCTTTCCCAGTTGCCATGCAAATGCGGCTATCAATCAGGCGCTGGGCAAGCGGTGCGGGGCACACAGAAAAAATGGGTAAACAACAACAATGGACAGCAGCAGCAGCAGCAGCAGCAGCAGCAATGCAACAACAATGGGGCGAACACGCTTAGAAACAAGCAAGAATGGCTAAGTAAGGCAAGCCGAATGCTAAATACACTTATAGACATACGACTTAAGGGCTTGCTTACATGTGGGGAGCTCACAATTCCTGCGTTTGACTGAACTAACTCCCAAGGCAGAAAAGGTATTAATACAAAAACTCATTTTACGATCGATTCGTACTATAGAGCCATATGGTATAGTTGTCCGATACTGAAAAGATTTAATTCTTATGTGTGGACCAGGATATAACTAATGAATGGAAAGATTGGTCAAAAATCTTAAAAGAAGTTTTTCATGAAAAATCTTAAATTTTCTCTAGTCGTTCCTACGGCAGCTATACGATAAAGGTGTCCTATCGTGGCTAGGTTTGGTTATAAATTCCAATTGCACCTAAAGGATATGATGTTCCGATCTAGCTGATTTCGACAAAAGACAAAAGAATAAAAATGTAGGATTATAGCATTAAAACTGAGGGCCTTCTTTGCATAGTAACAGACAGTAGGATTGACAGACATTGCTATATCGACTCGGTTATTGAGATTGATCAAGAATATATAGTAAAAACTCTCTCCCTAATTTATAATGACACTCCTATTAGACAGATAACCCTCTTAGGCGAACATTTTCACTGCATATGCAGTGATAACTCTGTTAACGGACTTTCCCATAAGGTGAACACCTTTCTTGGGTGGTCAAAAATTAATCAAGAGAGTTTTAACCGTACTTTATGGGGTCAGAGACATCTCCTTTGTTACATATTTAATGAAAAAGTTATAACGCCCTCACCAAGGGCATTGTCGCTGTTGTTGTTGTTGTTGTTGGTGCTGTTTAGTTGGGTCCACAATTGTTGTTTGGTTTTTTGGGATCTTGACGCACTTTTCAAAGCCTGTGCGTAACCCTTTTCCTTGCTGCTTCCTTTGACACAATTGAGTTGGCAGTCCCAGTCCCGCCCAGGAAACCAGCCCCTGACACCGCCCCTGCCCCTCCCCGCTCTCCCTTTTCGTACTCCTTAACAAATGCCGCCTCATTTGCGCCTGCTCTGATTTTGAGCTGCCTGCGTCTCTCATAATTTGACAAATGAGCCCCAGCAAAAAAGCAGCAAGAGCAAGCATCGTCACCTTTTTGACAGCAGAGGCTACTTATATATATGTACGGGAGGGGAGAGTGAGTTGGGGGGGAGGTGTCTTGGGTGATGAATTCCCTGTGCTGTCAGTTGCATTGGCCACGAGTCTCCGTGCGACTCACGTTTGCTTTTGCTGCCTGTTTTGCTGATTTATTTGACAATCATTTGCACAGCTCCAACCGCCGCCCCCAGCCCGTCCCCATCCTCAAACTCAACCTCACCCTCATCCTGTTGAAGTTCTTTAACAATGGGCATTTACGGGAAAAACAAGAAAAGTTGGTTTTCTTCTGGTTCTCATTAGGCATGCAGAGCGGGTCACATGCGAAATGAGTTCCAATTAGCTTTGTTTATTCGGAATGCAATTAATTCGCTCTAATTTATCTGGGCAAAAGGAAAAGTGTGCTGAAAATAGGAAATGGCAAACGGCAAATGGCAAATGGAAAATGCAAATGGAAAATTTGACAACTTGCGAGCTGCCTTTTCAGCTGAATTCGTGCGCTCTGCTTCGCCTGCTGATTAGCATTTCATACGCAGCACGCAGATTTGGGTCAGCGCTTCGCTTTTGACTTTTTGCTTGGCTTGGCTATTACTGCCGCTGCTTTTGGCCAAGATTTATGCGCTCTGCTTTTTGGCCATCCTTCAGAGTTTACGCTTTGGCCTGCTGCGCTGTGCTGTGCGTCAATTGTTGAAGATTTTATGAATGATTTCACTTCAGTTCTCGGTTTTCTCTTTGGGCTTGAACTTTTGGCTTTAACTAAAGTCTGATTAGCATTTAGTGGGTCAACTGTCAGCTGTAGCGCCATCTGGCGGCGGCTGCCTGCAGCCAATGAAGAAAACTTTTCTGCTTGACGGCAAAACTTTCGACGACTTTCGGCGCTTAACTAAATCGTATTATTTTTACATTAACGTGAACTAAGTTTCGCATATCCTTCCACATGGCTGTCATAAGTGTTTCGAGCACTCTGCGTGCCCTTATCGAATGCCTGCCACGCCCCCGTTATAGCAGCTGCCCAACCACACACATACACGCTGACCCAGTTAGAAATTATCAAACGCTGGCGGCATTTGCAGCAGCAGCAGCAGCAGCAGCAGCAGCTTCTCATACATTTTTCATGGACTTTGAGGTGGTCTCCCCGAACCCCACCAAACCCCGCGACCCCAGCCGCAGCCAGAGCTGCACCCACAGCACCACAGCCGTGTATTCGTGTATTCCTTGTTGTTGTGCTCGTGTAATTTGCCTGAGACACTCGTCGACAACGGCGACAGCAGCTGCTGGTTACATGGAAATTTCGCATGTCGCACGGAGCAGAGGATGTGCAAAGACATAAGCTCTTTATGGCATTCGCTTTGGCGGTTATAAAAGAGCGCGTGCTTCACAACACTTGCCATCGCATAAAGGGCTTAATTGATAACGTTGCGGCTGCCAGAGGGCGTAGAGCATGTGTCACGCCCCACAATCTCACCTCAAAGCGATATCTACCCGAAAAGCATCAATCTAGAGCCCAAAGTTTGATGATGATATAAAAAACGATCCTTAAATTTATATAAACAAGAAGTATTGTAAATGCTTGATTCCACATAAAAATGGTTTATGCTCGAATAAAGTGCTAGACTTTAGATTGCATGTGAAGAATGTTTTTTGGCATAGAAACAACTAGAAGAATTTTTACGGTTTTTTAAAGTTATCCAAGTTTTCAAGTACTTATATAGAAATCAAGAATTCAAATAAATATATATTGAATATTTTATTAAATTTATTGTTTTGGGCAATTGTCTTTTCTCTCTTCCGTTTATAATAAATTTCCCTAAACAATTGACTTGTATTTTCATTAGTTTTCCTAGCATGTCCCCAATGAAATTCCCAGCTAGTTATCTGAACTAAAAGAATGTCCCCTGTTTAGTGTATTGCTTTGTATGACATTACACAAAATTGACTATTAATATGGGGTATCATTTCTTTAGCTAGCATACCCCTACTTAAATTTTTACTAAAACCTGTCTTTTAGCAAGTCTAGAATATTTAATTTAAACAATCGACTTGTATTTTCATTAGTTTTGCTAGCATACCCCCAATGAAATTAACAGCTAGCTATCGGAACTAAATAAAATTCCCTTATTGGGCGTTTTTCTGAATATGCTATTACACAAATTAGGTAAAACTTTGTTTCATCAGCTAGCTGAGCCCTACTTAAGTTCTTTCGAATGTCAATTTCGAAGCGCCTTTTAACCAAGTTAGTTTGATTAGCTATCAGCCGGTTGCTGGGTTAATTTAATGTACATTATCTATCGCTCAGTAGCTGCTCATTACGCACGACATCATCATCATCATCATCATCATTAACCGACCAAGAGAAGCTCTTAGCTGAAACAGTTTTTGGTTGCCTAACATCCAAATGCCAATTAGCTGAAATCGCGACGCTTTCGCTAACTGAATTAACTCTCAGCCTGGGCTCAACGCCCGCGCTTTGACACATTCGAGTGGACCAGACAAACCCTCCACAGCGTTCATTCAAAGACCTTTTTGCTGCTCTTGAGTCATAAAAAAAAAAAAAACTTTGCTCAATTTTTGCCAGCACTTTGCTCAACTACGCAACTCAAAGCGTAAATCAGCTACTTTATGACTGGGATTTTGGCGTGTTCTCTTGCTTTTATGGAACCTAGCAGGTTCCAAGCGGACACCCAACTGGAGTCGCAGTGGGAGTCGGAGTCAGTTCCAATTAGAATTTGCTGGGGCCAAAGGACGTCTCATAAATTCTTAGCGGTGTCAAATAATTTAACCTAATTTGACACTTCAAATGTGCGGCTTAGGGAGAACTGAGAGAGAGCGGGTGGGAGGGCGTGGCTGCCATGTCAGTGTCTGGGCCTGGCCTTATCCTAATTTAAGTGTTTGCGGCACATTTCTGTGCGTACTTTTGTTGGCTCGTTATGTCTGTTTAATGTATGCCCAGGCCCAACTGCTCCCCACTACCCCCCAATCCCCCTGCGGCAGCTTCGGCTCCTACATGACTTGCGGCAAGGACAATGTGGGTGCCCCAGAGCGCCTGCGAGGGGCCGTCCGCCTAATGCCGTGTAGGTCTCTGGACATCTGTTCGCTTGTACAAGTCGCATGTTTGGGCTGTGGGCTTTGACTCTTGTGTATTTATTTTATTAATTCCTTATCCACGTTCTTACACACACACACACACAGATTAACCTACCAGCGTGTTGCACTGAAGGAGATCCGTCTGCAGGAGGAGGAGGGCGCCCCATTCACGGCCATACGGGAGGCGTCGCTGCTAAAAGAACTGAAACACAGCAACATTGTGACCCTGCACGATATCGTGCACACCCGCGAGACGCTGACCTTTGTCTTTGAATATGTGGTGAGTAGCGCACTGAAAGGCCGATGCCACAGAGAATTGCCCTGCTTAAGTTGATGTGTGTTGCCCTTGCAGAATACCGATCTATCGCAATATATGGAGAAGCATCCGGGTGGCCTGGACCATCGCAATGTGCGTCTGTTCCTTTTCCAGCTCCTGCGCGGTCTCTCCTACTGCCACAAGCGTCGCGTCCTCCATCGCGATGTTAAGCCACAGAATCTGCTAATCAGCGACTGTGGCGAACTGAAGCTTGCCGATTTTGGCCTGGCCCGTGCCAAGAGCGTGCCCAGCCACACGTATTCACATGAAGTGGTTACGTTATGGTACCGTCCACCAGGTGAGTCCAAATATTAAATAAACACCAGCTGAATATTCTTTGAGTTTTCGCCTGAGTTGAAGGTAAATCAAATGGTTCATTTGTTAGTTTTGCATCACTTAAAGAACTTTCACATACTGTTAAGAACTATCTGAAATGTGAATGATTATCTACTTGCTGGAATTAACCAATATATATGTTCATATAACATTAAATGAATCGATTTTAGATTTTTGAAAAATGTGAATTTTATTTTTCATACTAATTTAGATATTCATTGTAATGCAACACTTAGTGAACTCATTTATTTGCTAGTTTTGCAACACACAACACAGAATTTTCAGAAACTGTTAAGAGCTTTATAAAATGGGAAAGTTAATTCTCCTGCTAAAAGAACTCATTAAACCAAATGCTTAAACCTCATGTTAGTTTAACACTCAATAAGCTAGTGCCTTTGTTCAATAAAGAACTTTAAACTTGTTTACACAACACTGGATGAACTAGCACATTTGCTTGCTTTACAGCACTTGAAAATTTTAATTTGCTTTCAACAAAAAAGTTCTTCCGCATAGATAATTGCTAGTAGAAAAAACTGCGAAAAATAAGATTAATATTGGTTTGAGGTTTTTCCATTAAGCATTTTCAATTTTAGCGCAGAGCTGAAAGCAGATTAATTTTAATATACGACTAAATAGACAACGTCCAATGGGTAAACAATTCATTTTGCTTTTTTAGTCTTAAACAAATTTCCTATCAATTTGCAGCGCTAAATTGAAAAAAAGCACTAGAGGGATATATGCTGAGAGAGAGAAGGAGAGAGGTAGAGAGGTAGAGAGGGAGAGAATAAGAGAGTAGCAGAGAGAATAAAGTTAATTTTTTAATATGCAATTCCCTCGACATAAACAGTTTGTGTGAACTCAAGCGGCTGCCTGCTGCTCCTGCTGCTCCCTAGACTGACCTCAACGGGCAAGTCAAAGCATGTTAAACAAATTTAATCTGCACTTCTTAGCAGACAAGCAGACTCTTGACCAGCGGGTGGCAGGAGCAGGAAGAGCAGCTCCAGCAGCAGCAGCAGCCGCCGAGAGCCAAGTGGATGCATGCAAACGTGCGGATGTGGTTGGCCAACAGGACTGGGGCTTAGGTTTTGGTTGGGTTTGTGTGTCCCACCTGTGCCACGTTTTTTATGTGTGCTCAAAACTTTGTTTAGCCGCTGCTTCAAGGGTCAGCCGAGATAAGCGCTAAGGCGACCTCTGCTTGGCTGTCAGTCAGTGTGTCACGCTGTCATTCCATGTGGCTAGCAGGGCGACTGGACTGGACTGGCCGGCTGGCTGGCGTAACAGCTCTGTTTATTTATTTAAAATTGCAATTTATTTTCAAACAAAAAGTGCATTTACCTAACGAAGCAACGACGAACTCTCTTGTCCCCGTTTATATAGATGTACTGCTGGGCAGCACAGAGTACTCCACGTCGCTGGACATGTGGGGCGTTGGCTGTATATTTGTGGAGATGGTGACTGGTATGCCAACATTCCCGGGCATACGTGATACATACGATCAGCTGGATAAGATATTCAAATTGCTGGGCACGCCCACCGAGGACACGTGGCAGGGCGTCACACATTTCCCAGGCTACAAACCGCACAAGTTGGGTGAGTAATTGGCCAGCAGCAGCAGCAGCAGACTGCATCTTTCTATTTTTGCAAAACTAATTTGGCTTCATTTGGCATGCATTGGTGCAGGTTTCTATCGACCACGGAAACTGGGTCACAATTTTCCACGGCTGTACGACATTATCGAGGGCGAGACGATAGCGAACGCGTTCCTGCAGCTCAATCCCGAGCAGCGCATCGGCGCCGAGGAGGCACTGCTGCATCCCTACTTTGCGCAATTGCCAAAGAAACTCTACGAATTGCCAGACGGTAGGAATTTTAAATACAATTTAAATTTCAAATTAAATGAATATATTCAACATTTACAAGCCAATATTTGGGGCCTGCCGCATTGTCTCTGACGGTGGCAAAGAAAACCAATTAAAATGCAACACAACAAATTTTGTTTGTCCTCAACTTTTGCAGTTGCCATAAACAGAGCGGGCCTCCCCCCTTTGCGTCCCAGCTCGGGCGCCTTCCAATTGAACTACACAACTCATTTAAGTTTGTGCGACAAACTTGGCCAGGCAACTGCCTGTTGTCTGTCTGTCTGTCTGTCTGTTGACTGCTTAAATAATGTTTGCCTGGCTAAAACAGCTACCAATTTTACTGTTTACAGTTAACAATAATTACACTTTTTGCGTTTTAATTTGTGTGTGCCTCGACTGGGCAGGCGAAAAAGAAAAGAATTTTCTGCAACAAGTCGCAAGTTGCCAAGAGCAACAGTGGAAAACCCATTTGTGTGTGGCAACTGGCAACGCTCTAAGAGCAACTAGTTAATTTGCCCCAAGCCAGTTAAATATGCCCAAAAAATGCAGACAAAGCAGCAGCAGGCACGTGCAAAGAGAGAAGCTTGCAGATAAGTTTAACTAGGCTCCCGAGAAGCCTGTGCATAGTTAATTCTTTTTTACTTCATTTTTGGCTCTCTGTGGGATAGTTAAAAAGTACATACTATATATAAGATGTTATTTATATACATACCAACGTTTCAGGTAGTCGCCAGAGGCATAGAGAGAAGCGATAAGAGAAGCTCTTTATAGCAATATGTTTCACAATTTCGAACTGGACTTACTAAATTTAATTTTTTTGAATGCTGCAGTTATTTTTTTAAGCTAAATTGAAATCTTTTTTAGTCACGCCCAGTCCATTTCTGATTATCTATAAAACTCCTTTTATACCACAATTTTGCCTGCAGATAGTCAAAATATTTGACTTAAGAGTAGATGGCTGCAAGTGAAGTCTAAAAAGCCCGTCCTTTGTTAGAGAAAACCCTTCAAATCAAAAATGTATTCACTTATTAGTGAATCAAAATTAATTTATTCATTTATGAAAAAATACAAATAATTAATGATTAATTATACATTTTTTCTTACAAGTGCAAAGGTTTGTCCTTGATGATATTAAACTAAAACAGATTAACCCAAGCCTTTTAAAAACTGCAAAGCATTTATGTTAGACTAAGGAAGTAGCATATATTAAGAATACATATTTGACTACTTTGGATATTATTAGATATTAGATATAGAAGTCCTTGGCAGAGGAGTCGTCTAAATCGCCCAAGCTTTCAGGCAGCCAATCAATGTATATCCGGGTTAGCCTCCCAGACTAGAAATATTTGAATAGTGAAATATCTGAGTCATAAGTTATAATTGCTAGTGTTAGTTTAAAAGTATGATGACTACATAATACCTACATATACCCTATATTAATTGAAATATTCTTAACCATCTGTGTTTCCGAACATCAACAAAGCTCTAATCCACCTCTTTCAAATTGTTTTTACAGTGGATATCAAGTATTTGTCAATCGCACCCGTTTGAGTAAATTATTTTGCCTTTTTATTTTAACTATATTGTTTATTCTGATCAGCATATTGGGATTTTATATAATCTATGTAATAATAATGATTATTTAACTACAATATTGCTTATACATTGAGTTAATCCTGATATTCTATGAATTTTCAATGTGCATTAGTCAAAGCTCTCGTAAATCTTCTGCTTGAATCCTCATAGCAAACGCATTCAGCAAAAATCGTTTAAGCAAAATAAGTTTCAGCAGCTTTCTGCATTAATTACGCTCGGCTCAGTCCTGCATGCGATTTGCAATTGTAAATGGAAATAATTTGGCCCAATGGAGCCTCCTGTTTGGGGAAAAACAGAATTCGGAATATAAGTACCAAACGACGCATCGAACGTTGCAATTTGGCAAGTGCATTCATTGGCCCGGCGCAAAGGAGGGGCCTCTCGAGGCTTTGGCTGGGTAATGAATGCAGCCAAAGGCGAGGGGAGGGGCCTAGACTAATGTCCATTTAATGGATGGGTAGCTTAATGTGCGCTTAAAATGTGATTAACTGTGATTTGTATATATTCCCACATCCGTCTAAACATCCGGCGCACTCTTGGCTATTTACAAAACTTGTAAATATGCTAATTTTGGTCAAAATTGAAATCAGAGCTCACAGGTGGACTCATTTGGGGCAGGTGCGTTTGCAACTGCTGTTTGTTCATTAAACATGCTCTCTCCTCTCCCTCACTCTCTTTCTCTCTCCCTCGCTCCTGTTGCGGCTGCAGCTTTAACAGTTTTCAGATAAAATCAATTAAAACGCAACTAATGTGCGGCATTTATCATGGTGCCCAGCAGCCGGATAAGGTCAATGCACAGCCAAAAACCGCAGCAGTTGAGCGTGTGAGCATTGCGGTTTTCCCGGGGTTGGTTCCACAGCCCAGAGCGTGCAAAGTGGGTGGGCGTGGCACACACACCCTTTCGGCAAAATGAAATTTGCTTTGCATTTAAATTGCCAGCCGCCTGTCTGCGAGTATATTAAATAATATCCAGTGAACAAATGTTGTCATACTGTTGAAGTTTTTAATTAAGAAAAAAATTGTACAAAAAATGAATAATAATAATAAATTGCACATATCATTTACTCTTCGCAGAAACCTCAATTTTCACCGTGGAAGGCGTGCAGCTGCATACAGAACCGAATCGACAGAATAAATGAAAATTAAAGCAGGTCCTCTCAGTGGATGGCGTACGTTTCTATTGTTAGACCAAAATACGATCTACAACAAATATCAGCCCAACAACAACCCAGCTACACCCAGCAACTAAACAACCCACTAAACAACCCACAAAACAACCCAGCAAACAACTCAGCAACAAACAACAACAAACAACAACAACAACTACAATCGGCAGCCATAATGAAAAGTGTACGAAAAATAACGAGTTTTGTACCATAATTTGTCAAATTCTTAGTTCGATTTCAGATTGTGAATTTCAGTGGGCGCGAGAGAGGAGTGGGAAGGGGGAGGGGAAGGAGGAGGGGAACAGCGACAGCATTTCAGTCAAATTCGTGCCTGGGCATTAGTTAGTTTAGTTATTTAAGCTATCAACGTCGTCTTCTTAGCGCCTTCATCAATAAGGATACTCAGTTTAGTCAATTATTGTTTTTCGCAACAGGAGTACGGACTTTTCGAAAGTTTATTTTTTTTAAATTTATATGAAATTTATACTACAGATTTTTTTGCAAGAAAAGTATTTCGTTTTCATTTCTCTAGTTTTTTGATTAAGCAAAAAGCAAATATTGTAGATTTTTCTGTTGTGCTGTCTGTGTATACAAAAAGAAAAAGTCCAATTATTCTTTGTGTTTGTTTTTCGTTTCTAAAAAAAATATATATAGAGTGCTGTGTTTGCTTCTACAGGGACAAGTTTAATAGGATTTCTCAAAAGTAAAGTTACAAAATTGAAATTAATATTAAATCAAGTCGAAATTGTTTTTTTTGTTTCTTGTATGCACGTAAATCATAAATTTAACTTTAAGTAGTTGCATTCAATTTATCTCTGTGTGTTTCCAACTGACTAACACAACCATTTCCTTATGGGTATGAGTCAAGACCCCGGGCTACCTAAGACAAGTTTATAGTTCCGATAAAGAAATCACCTAAAACCTTATGCCTATCTAAAGTTCTCTCACAATTCAATAAATATCATAGATTCATGTGTCTGCAAATGTCGGAAGCATAAACAGATCCTATAAAGCATATATATATGAATGTGTATGCATATTCCTTCCTTTGAACAACTATAAACTATAGCGTATATTTGTTTCAAATGTCTGTGAGAGTATTTAAGTTTCGGCTTGCGCCGATAGCCAGCTCTTGATTGTTTCATTTAAATACTATATTATTATTTTTAACGCTCTTTTGTCATTAAAAAGAAGAGGAAAAAACAAGAAAATTTTGCCGCGCTGTTTAAGTGATACATTTTTAATTATTATTAATTAAAATACAAATAATAAATGAATTTATGTATAAAGCAAACAATTAAAAAACAACAAAACAAATAAATTTAAATCATTTATACCGTATCGTTTGCTCTTGTTTCATATTTATTTCATTTATGTTTTTCTATATTAAAACACTTTTATGATTTCAGTGTCGCTGCTGTCCCACAACCAAAATTTAACCTACGAAATCGAACGAATTCCTAGTAAATAATAATAATAATAAAAAAATAATATAAGAATAAAATTCGAATAAAGCTGTTGAGGTAGTTACTTAAGAGATAAAACTAAATCATGGAAACACCACCAGGAGGAGAGGGCGTGAGTGGAAACTCCACGCGCAGGAGATTTAAAGCATATAGTTCATACAATAAACATTTTTGAAGCAAATCGAAACGAATGAATAGTTAAACTCAAATTAAACTAGAATTGAAAAAGTAGTAGTAAAAACGTTTTTAGCAGCAACAGCAAATAAATTCTAAATAAAATAGTCAGCCAACTAAAGCTAACATTAAAAAATAACCTTACCAAGTATTTTACATAGTGTCGTAGTTAAAATGAAATCCAATCGATCCATTTCCATGTTTAATGAAACGTTACGCAACACACACACAAAAGATGAGAGGACAAAGGGGAGAGTTCAGGAGAGAAATAACTAAATGTGCAAACTGAAATCAAAGACACTTCAAATGGTTTTGAAAGGTAAATGAATCAAAATGAATATCGGCGTGTAGAAGAGTAAGTAAGAGTAACAAAATAAACGTAGAGCAAAATATGTTAACAATTATTTACTTAAATCAATGCAAAATCTTGAGCAAAACGTAGGTGCCAGTGGCGCCCTCTGTGGCCCAATGGCCTATAACTTTTATGATGAAAAAAAAAAAAACAAAAAATATATCAAGAACATAAACTAATCGAGTTTAGAGTAAATTTGAATGAAATTACGACAGCGTCAAAGTAATGAATATTCTAAAAAACATTTTAAAAGTCAGACGCGCGCTTTTTAACACTGGCCGGCACTGTGCATTAACTTTGCGCAGTTACTGTTCGAGGCGGTCGAAGTTTTAGAGTGCGCGCGTTTTAGCAGCGTTTAAAAACGCAACAACAACAAAATTATATTTTGTAGTAGAAAATGAAAAACTTGATTATTAAAATAAAAAAGAATACATTAAACTAAATAGCGAAAAAAATAAACAAAAGAAAAACAATTTAATGAGAAAACTTTTTCTGTGATTTATGAAAAAAGTATGCAAAACCTAAAACAAGAATACGCAGCAAATTAAAAAAAAAAAAAAAAGCAAACAATTTAAAAATAAACTAGAGAAAAGAGTAAACAGTAAACCACATAAAAAATAAGCACTTTAGAGCGAACCAAATTAGATGCTGAGCCAAACGAAATTGTTTAGGATTATTTGCTAGCAAAAATGAATAGAAGACAACAATTGCACGCACGAAACAATTTACAAAGCAAACCGCAAACGAAACGGAAATTGAAATTGCAAAAAATTCTCAGCACTTAATCGTATAAACATTTCGTATTGTTTGTAATTTGTTTTGATTATTACCAGCTCACATTGAGTAAACATTTAGCAAAATACAAAAAAAGCAAAGCAGGCAAGCAACATTTTCAAAAAGAAAAACCACGAACAGGCAACATTTTTATAAAACACGAAACTGTATCGAGCAATGGAATGCACTTTTCGCACTTTTCCCATCCCGAGGTTACGTCCATAGTTTATAAGAGCCAAAGAGCCAATGAACAAATCGAACGAAACGCAATGATGAGCGCGATTTTTATTTAGCAATTATTTTTGATGATCACACATTGATCAAACGATGGATTCTTATTGAGTTCTGCAACAGGGCATCAGTTATATATATATATATATATATATATGTATATAAATATATATATAGAGCAACCTTTGTGTATGTAAATCTTGTTTTCATTGCACACAACACAAATTGGAGAGAAGCATTAAGCTAAAGTATATTAACTAAAGTAATCACAAAATGGTAATAACTAAGAATGTTTTTAGCTGAACGTGTCTCTAGTTGTATTCTATAGTAGCTAAGCGGTAAGGGTTCCCTCAAGTGAACCCGCAGGAACGAAAGGTAAAAATCAATATGAAATGGAAAAATCTCGAAACTCAGAACTCGAAGAAAACAAGTCGAATGAGGTATAACTAAATTATTTTTAATGCATTGAATTTGTCGTAAATATTTAACGTACCTTTGTTAAAAACAAAACAAAACAAAAATTGAATATATTAAAATATTAAATAATAACAAATCTATTACCACAAGACGCAAACAAGAGTCGATAGAAATTTTAAATAAATATATATATATAAATATATATTTATATTTATTTATTTCTCTCGGCGGAATGTAGATGCGTGTAGTTTTTATGTTTACACTGTAAGCATTATTTGTATAGTTGAAAGGGCAAAGGGTTAAACTCGCCTCGCACCACAGCCCCCGCGGGCCACAAAACGGCAGCGAGGGGCAGCGACAAAATGAGATTAACATAAATAATTTTTTTGTAAATATCTGTAGTTGATTTCTAAGTAGCGAAAAGAAAATCGAAACAAAACAAAACAAAACAAAAATGGCAAAGAACCCAAATTGAATGTTTATGATTTAATACAAACGAATAATGAATGGTAACTAAATACAATTTGAATAAGTTCAACCTGTACAATAATTTAATATTAAATAAAACGCAAGAAACCAAACAAAATTCAAATGAAAACTGCACGTTTCAATTGCCCTTGAACTTACAAACAAGTATATCTAGCTATGGGTATCGATATAGATATAGATATAGATATAGATACACTACAGATAGATATATGCATTGCATATACATACTTATATGTATCTGTATTTAAGCAGCTGCCGCATGACACACTTTGGAATTCGAGGCTGTCGGTCGCAGAATTGATGAATGCTTCGGTCGTTGCGTCTCCAAACGCATAAATAACAATGAAATCTAATAACATTTGATGACGACAAATAAAATAGTTTATGCGCAAACTAATTGACACAATTGAAGTGCTTTTCCTCTTCATTGAGATTCAGTTTGCGCTATATTTCACAAATCTCCCACAATTAAGACTTTCAGTGCTGAGCTGAGTTGTAATTATGCAAATGACAAAACTCTTTTTTTGGGCAACTAGCCCCGAGGCATGGCATCAAGCAACTTTTTTTTACCATAAATTGTTCATATTTTTTGCTTGATTTATTTTTGGACATGAATTTGCGTCATCGACTTGGCCAATCATCCGACTGGCTGCAGTCAAAGTCTATCGTTCCTCTGCCCGCTAAAGGTCTATCAGAGTTGGTGCATCTCCGCACGACTCCGCCAGCTGCTTGATTCCAGCTGCAAAAGGCAAAAGGTTTCCACAATGCACGATGACCGGTTAAAACCTTCAAAAACCCATAACAGACAGCAACAATTGCTTGGTAATTTAGCAACAACTACAACAACAACAAAATGACATAAAGCTGTAAGCTGAAAGCTGTAAAGCATTATCATCTAAAAGGTAACTTATTGTGGGCACAAGCTATATATATAGAAGTATATTTGTGATGACGCATCAAATTAAATCTTTCTGTATACAAATAGGCATAAATCGTAAGTACAAATTGCAACGGGAAGAACAGCTCTTCTCAGGTGCCGACTCTTACAAATCATGTTTATTTAATTGGCACATGATGAACTAATCTTAGGTCAACAAAAGTCTTGGAAAATAGTAAAAACTATAATTAAAATAAAGTAGTCGGATATTATGTAGAAACCTTTTAATAAAATCAACAATTTTAACTGCCTAACTGACTTACTGTAAAAATTACGTGGTTTTGGAAAATTAAACTCACAAGTGAGTATAATTGGTGCTCAAATACGGCCTACATACATTTAACTGAGATATTTGAATCTTCACATTTTTCAAAAACTTTTAATGACCATAAAACGTATTAGTAGTATTGGTAGTAATAGTACTATTGGTAGTATAAGTAGTAAGAGTAGTAAATCTAAATTTTCACCAAAATCGTCGAAATGGCAAGGGGTTACATCACGTTTTTGCTCAATTTCGGGGTCGGTTCGAAAATCAAAACTTTTTCAATGATTTTTATTGAATATCTCGGGTAAATGGTGTCTGATTTTAAAATGTTATACCTTTTTAAATTCGTACGGATCCCTACTATTGATTGGCGTTCAAAGATTTTAAAAATCGGTGGGTAAAAAAAGGTGGTTGACCAAAAACCGAGTCGGTTGTAAAATCATCCCTTTTTGATGATTTTTTGGCATATCTCGGCTAAATAATGTCCGATTTGGGAATTTTATACCATTTTGGACTCGTAAGGATCAGCACTATCAATTGGCATCAAAAGAATGAAAATCTAAATTTTCACCAAAATCGTCGAAATGGCAAGGGGTTACATCACGTTTTTTCTCAATTTCGGGGTCGGTTCGAAAATCAAAACTTTTTCGATGATTTTTATTGAATATCTCGGGTAAATGGTGTCTGATTTTAAAATGTTATACCTTTTTAAATTCGTACGGATCCCTACTATTAATTGGCGTTCAAAGATTTTAAAAATCGGTTGGTAAAAAAAGGTGGTTGACCAAAAACCGAGTTGGTTGTAAAATCATCCCTTTTTGATGATTTTTTGGCATATCTCGGCCAAATAATGTCCGATTTGGGAATTTTATACCATTTTGGACTCGTAAGGATCAGCACTATCAATTGGCATCAAAAGAATGAAAATCTAAATTTTCACCAAAATCGTCGAAATGGCAAGGGGTTACATCACGTTTTTTCTCAATTTCGGGGTCGGTTCGAAAATCAAAACTTTTTTGATGATTTTTATTGAATATCTCGGGTAAATGGTGTCTGATTTTAAAATGTTATACCTTTTTAAATTCGTACGGATCCCTACTATTAATTGGCGTTCAAAGATTTTAAAAATCGGTTGGTAAAAAAAGGTGGTTGACCAAAAACCGAGTTGGTTGTAAAATCATCCCTTTTTGATGATTTTTTGGCATATCTCGGCCAAATAATGTCCGATTTGGGAATTTTATACCATTTTGGACTCGTAAGGATCAGCACTATCAATTGGCATCAAAAGAATGAAAATCTAAATTTTCACCAAAATCGTCGAAATGGCAAGGGGTTACATCACGTTTTTTCTCAATTTCGGGGTCGGTTCGAAAATCAAAACTTTTTTGATGATTTTTATTGAATATCTCGGGTAAATGGTGTCTGATTTTAAAATGTTATACCTTTTTAAATTCGTACGGATCCCTACTATTAATTGGCGTTCAAAGATTTTAAAAATCGGTTGGTAAAAAAAGGTGGTTGACCAAAAACCGAGTTGGTTGTAAAATCATCCCTTTTTGATGATTTTTTGGCATATCTCGGCCAAATAATGTCCGATTTGGGAATTTTATACCATTTTGGACTCGTAAGGATCAGCACTATCAATTGGCATCAAAAGAATGAAAATCTAAATTTTCACCAAAATCGTCGAAATGGCAAGGGGTTACATCACGTTTTTTCTCAATTTCGGGGTCGGTTCGAAAATCAAAACTTTTTCGATGATTTTTATTGAATATCTCGGGTAAATGGTGTCTGATTTTAAAATGTTATACCTTTTTAAATTCGTACGGATCCCTACTATTAATTGGCGTTCAAAGATTTTTAAAAATCGGTTGGTAAAAAAAGGTGGTTGACCAAAAACCGAGTTGGTTGTAAAATCATCCCTTTTTGATGATTTTTTGGCATATCTCGGCCAAATAATGTCCGATTTGGGAATTTTATACCATTTTGGACTCGTAAGGATCAGCACTATCAATTGGCATCAAAAGAATGAAAATCTAAATTTTCACCAAAATCGTCGAAATGGCAAGGGGTTACATCACGTTTTTTCTCAATTTCGGGGTCGGTTCGAAAATCAAAACTTTTTCGATGATTTTTATTGAATATCTCGGGTAAATGGTGTCTGATTTTAAAATGTTATACCTTTTTAAATTCGTACGGATCCCTACTATTAATTGGCGTTCAAAGATTTTAAAAATCGGTTGGTAAAAAAAGGTGGTTGACCAAAAACCGAGTTGGTTGTAAAATCATCCCTTTTTGATGATTTTTTGGCATATCTCGGCCAAATAATGTCCGATTTGGGAATTTTATACCATTTTGGACTCGTAAGGATCAGCACTATCAATTGGCATCAAAAGAATGAAAATCTAAATTTTCACCAAAATCCGTCGAAATGGCAAGGGGTTACATCACGTTTTTTCTCAATTTCGGGGTCGGTTCGAAAATCAAAACTTTTTCGATGATTTTTATTGAATATCTCGGGTAAATGGTGTCTGATTTTAAAATGTTATACCTTTTTAAATTCGTACGGATCCCTACTATTAATTGGCGTTCAAAGATTTTAAAAATCGGTTGGTAAAAAAAGGTGGTTGACCAAAAACCGAGTTGGTTGTAAAATCATCCCTTTTTGATGATTTTTTGGTATATCTCGGCCAAATAATGTCCGATTTGGGAATTTTATACCATTTTGGACTCGTAAGGATCAGCACTATCAATTGGCATCAAAAGAATGAAAATCTAAATTTTCACCAAAATCGTCGAAATGGCAAGGGGTTACATCACGTTTTTTCTCAATTTCGGGGTCGGTTCGAAAATCAAAACTTTTTTGATGATTTTTATTGAATATCTCGGGTAAATGGTGTCTGATTTTAAAATGTTATACCTTTTTAAATTCGTACGGATCCCTACTATTAATTGGCGTTCAAAGATTTTAAAAATCGGTTGGTAAAAAAAGGTGGTTGACCAAAAACCGAGTTGGTTGTAAAATCATCCCTTTTTGATGATTTTTTGGCATATCTCGGCCAAATAATGTCCGATTTGGGAATTTTATACCATTTTGGACTCGTAAGGATCAGCACTATCAATTGGCATCAAAAGAATGAAAATCTAAATTTTCACCAAAATCGTCGAAATGGCAAGGGGTTACATCACGTTTTTTCTCAATTTCGGGGTCGGTTCGAAAATCAAAACTTTTTCGATGATTTTTATTGAATATCTCGGGTAAATGGTGTCTGATTTTAAAATGTTATACCTTTTTAAATTCGTACGGATCCCTACTATTAATTGGCGTTCAAAGATTTTAAAAATCGGTTGGTAAAAAAAGGTGGTTGACCAAAAACCGAGTCGGTTGTAAAATCATCCCTTTTTGATGATTTTTTGGCATATCTCGGCTAAATAATGTCCGATTTGGGAATTTTATACCATTTTGGACTCGTAAGGATCAGCACTATCAATTGGCATCAAAAGAATGAAAATCTAAATTTTCACCAAAATCGTCGAAATGGCAAGGGGTTACATCACGTTTTTTCTCAATTTCGGGGTCGGTTCGAAAATCAAAACTTTTTCGATGATTTTTATTGAATATCTCGGGTAAATGGTGTCTGATTTTAAAATGTTATACCTTTTTAAATTCGTACGGATCCCTACTATTAATTGGCGTTCAAAGATTTTAAAAATCGGTTGGTAAAAAAAGGTGGTTGACCAAAAACCGAGTTGGTTGTAAAATCATCCCTTTTTGATGATTTTTTGGCATATCTCGGCTAAATAATGTCCGATTTGGGAATTTTATACCATTTTGGACTCGTAAGGATCAGCACTATCAATTGGCATCAAAAGAATGAAAATCTAAATTTTCACCAAAATCGTCGAAATGGCAAGGGGTTACATCACGTTTTTTCTCAATTTCGGGGTCGGTTCGAAAATCAAAACTTTTTCGATGATTTTTATTGAATATCTCGGGTAAATGGTGTCTGATTTTAAAATGTTATACCTTTTTAAATTCGTACGGATCCCTACTATCAATTGGCATTCAAAGATTTTAAAAATCGGTGGGTAAAAAAAGGTGGTTGACCAAAAACCGAGTCGGTTGTAAAATCATCCTTTTTTGATGATTTTTTGGCATATCTCGGCCAAATAATGTCCGATTTGGGAATTTTATACCATTTTGGACTCGTAAGGATCAGCACTATCAATTGGCATCAAAAGAATGAAAATCTAAATTTTCACCAAAATCGTCGAAATGGCAAGGGGTTACATCACGTTTTTTCTCAATTTCGGGGTCGGTTCGAAAATCAAAACTTTTTCGATGATTTTTATTGAATATCTCGGGTAAATGGTGTCTGATTTTAAAATGTTATACCTTTTTAAATTCGTACGGATCCCTACTATTAATTGGCATTCAAAGATTTTAAAAATCGGTGGGTAAAAAAAGGTGGTTGACCAAAAACCGAGTCGGTTGTAAAATCATCCTTTTTTGATGATTTTTTGGCATATCTCGGCCAAATAATGTCCGATTTGGGAATTTTATACCATTTTGGACTCGTAAGGATCAGCACTATCAATTGGCATCAAAAGAATGAAAATCTAAATTTTCACCAAAATCGTCGAAATGGCAAGGGGTTACATCACGTTTTTTCTCGATTTCGGGGTCGGTTCGAAAATCAAAACTTTTTCGATGATTTTTATTGAATATCTCGGGTAAATGGTGTCTGATTTTAAAATGTTATACCTTTTTAAATTCGTACGGATCCCTACTATTAAATGGCATTCAAAGATTTTAAAAATCGGTGGGTAAAAAAAGGTGGTTGACCAAAAACCGAGTCGGTTGTAAAATCATCCTTTTTTGATGATTTTTTGGCATATCTCGGCTAAATAATGTCCGATTTGGGAATTTTATACCATTTTGGACTCGTAAGGATCAGCACTATCAATTGGCATCAAAAGAATGAAAATCTAAATTTTCACCAAAATCGTCGAAATGGCAAGGGGTTACATCACGTTTTTTCTCAATTTCGGGGTCGGTTCGAAAATCAAAACTTTTTCGATGATTTTTATTGAATATCTCGGGTAAATGGTGTCTGATTTTAAAATGTTATACCTTTTTAAATTCGTACGGATCCAAACTATCAAATGGCATTCAAAGATTTTAAAAATCGGTGGGTAAAAAAAGGTGGTTGACCAAAAACCGAGTCGGTTGTAAAATCAACCTTTTTTGATGATTTTTTGGTATATCTCGGCCAAATAATGTCCGATTTGGGAATTTTATACCATTTTGGACTCGTAAGGATCAGCACTATCAATTGGCATCAAAAGAATGAAAATCTAAATTTTCACCAAAATCGTCGAAATGGCAAGGGGTTACATCACGTTTTTTCTCAATTTCGGGGTCGGTTCGAAAATCAAAACTTTTTCGATGATTTTTATTGAATATCTCGGGTAAATGGTGTCTGATTTTAAAATGTTATACCTTTTTAAATTCGTACGGATCCCTACTATTAATTGGCATTCAAAGATTTTAAAAATCGGTGGGTAAAAAAAGGTGGTTGACCAAAAACCGAGTCGGTTGTAAAATCATCCTTTTTTGATGATTTTTTGGCATATCTCGGCCAAATAATGTCCGATTTGGGAATTTTATACCATTTTGGACTCGTAAGGATCAGCACTATCAATTGGCATCAAAAGAATGAAAATCTAAATTTTCACCAAAATCGTCGAAATGGCAAGGGGTTACATCACGTTTTTTCTCAATTTCGGGGTCGGTTCGAAAATCAAAACTTTTTCGATGATTTTTATTGAATATCTCGGGTAAATGGTGTCTGATTTTAAAATGTTATACCTTTTTAAATTCGTACGGATCCCTACTATTAATTGGCATTCAAAGATTTTAAAAATCGGTGGGTAAAAAAAGGTGGTTGACCAAAAACCGAGTCGGTTGTAAAATCATCCCTTTTTGATGATTTTTTGGCATATCTCGGCCAAATAATGTCCGATTTGGGAATTTTATACCATTTTGGACTCGTAAGGATCAGCACTATCAATTGGCATCAAAAGAATGAAAATCTAAATTTTCACCAAAATCGTCGAAATGGCAAGGGGTTACATCACGTTTTTTCTCGATTTCGGGGTCGGTTCGAAAATCAAAACTTTTTCGATGATTTTTATTGAATATCTCGGGTAAATGGTGTCTGATTTTAAAATGTTATACCTTTTTAAATTCGTACGGATCCCTACTATTAAATGGCATTCAAAGATTTTAAAAATCGGTGGGTAAAAAAAGGTGGTTGACCAAAAACCGAGTCGGTTGTAAAATCATCCTTTTTTGATGATTTTTTGGCATATCTCGGCTAAATAATGTCCGATTTGGGAATTTTATACCATTTTGGACTCGTAAGGATCAGCACTATCAATTGGCATCAAAAGAATGAAAATCTAAATTTTCACCAAAATCGTCGAAATGGCAAGGGGTTACATCACGTTTTTTCTCAATTTCGGGGTCGGTTCGAAAATCAAAACTTTTTCGATGATTTTTATTGAATATCTCGGGTAAATGGTGTCTGATTTTAAAATGTTATACCTTTTTAAATTCGTACGGATCCAAACTATTAATTGGCATTCAAAGATTTTAAAAATCGGTGGGTAAAAAAAGGTGGTTGACCAAAAACCGAGTCGGTTGTAAAATCATCCTTTTTTGATGATTTTTTGGTATATCTCGGCCAAATAATGTCCGATTTGGGAATTTTATACCATTTTGGACTCGTAAGGATCAGCACTATCAATTGGCATCAAAAGAATGAAAATCTAAATTTTCACCAAAATCGTCGAAATGGCAAGGGGTTACATCACGTTTTTTCTCAATTTCGGGGTCGGTTCGAAAATCAAAACTTTTTCGATGATTTTTATTGAATATCTCGGGTAAATGGTGTCTGATTTTAAAATGTTATACCTTTTTAAATTCGTACGGATCCAAACTATTAATTGGCATTCAAAGATTTTAAAAATCGGTGGGTAAAAAAAGGTGGTTGACCAAAAACCGAGTCGGTTGTAAAATCATCCTTTTTTGATGATTTTTTGGTATATCTCGGCCAAATAATGTCCGATTTGGGAATTTTATACCATTTTGGACTCGTAAGGATCAGCACTATCAATTGGCATCAAAAGAATGAAAATCTAAATTTTCACCAAAATCGTCGAAATGGCAAGGGGTTACATCACGTTTTTTCTCAATTTCGGGGTCGGTTCGAAAATCAAAACTTTTTCGATGATTTTTATTGAATATCTCGGGTAAATGGTGTCTGATTTTAAAATGTTATACCTTTTTAAATTCGTACGGATCCCTACTATTAATTGGCATTCAAAGATTTTAAAAATCGGTGGGTAAAAAAAGGTGGTTGACCAAAAACCGAGTCGGTTGTAAAATCATCCCTTTTTGATGATTTTTTGGCATATCTCGGCCAAATAATGTCCGATTTGGGAATTTTATACCATTTTGGACTCGTAAGGATCAGCACTATCAATTGGCATCAAAAGAATGAAAATCTAAATTTTCACCAAAATCGTCGAAATGGCAAGGGGTTACATCACGTTTTTTCTCAATTTCGGGGTCGGTTCGAAAATCAAAACTTTTTCGATGATTTTTATTGAATATCTCGGGTAAATGGTGTCTGATTTTAAAATGTTATACCTTTTTAAATTCGTACGGATCCCTACTATTAATTGGCATTCAAAGATTTTAAAAATCGGTGGGTAAAAAAAGGTGGTTGACCAAAAACCGAGTCGGTTGTAAAATCATCCCTTTTTGATGATTTTTTGGCATATCTCGGCCAAATAATGTCCGATTTGGGAATTTTATACCATTTTGGACTCGTAAGGATCAGCACTATCAATTGGCATCAAAAGAATGAAAATCTAAATTTTCACCAAAATCGTCGAAATGGCAAGGGGTTACATCACGTTTTTTCTCAATTTCGGGGTCGGTTCGAAAATCAAAACTTTTTCGATGATTTTTATTGAATATCTCGGGTAATTGGTGTCTGATTTTAAAATGTTATACCTTTTTAAATTCGTACGGATCCCTACTATTAATTGGCATTCAAAGATTTTAAAAATCGGTGGGTAAAAAAAGGTGGTTGACCAAAAACCGAGTCGGTTGTAAAATCATCCTTTTTTGATGATTTTTTGGTATATCTCGGCCAAATAATGTCCGATTTGGGAATTTTATACCATTTTGGACTCGTAAGGATCAGCACTATCAATTGGCATCAAAAGAATGAAAATCTAAATTTTCACCAAAATCGTCGAAATGGCAAGGGGTTACATCACGTTTTTTCTCAATTTCGGGGTCGGTTCGAAAATCAAAACTTTTTCGATGATTTTTATTGAATATCTCGGGTAAATGGTGTCTGATTTTAAAATGTTATACCTTTTTAAATTCGTACGGATCCCTACTATTAATTGGCATTCAAAGATTTTAAAAATCGGTGGGTAAAAAAAGGTGGTTGACCAAAAACCGAGTCGGTTGTAAAATCATCCCTTTTTGATGATTTTTTGGCATATCTCGGCTAAATAATGTCCGATTTGGGAATTTTATACCATTTTGGACTCGTAAGGATCAGCACTATCAATTGGCATCAAAAGAATGAAAATCTAAATTTTCACCAAAATCGTCGAAATGGCAAGGGGTTACATCACGTTTTTTCTCAATTTCGGGGTCGGTTCGAAAATCAAAACTTTTTCGATGATTTTTATTGAATATCTCGGGTAAATGGTGTCTGATTTTAAAATGTTATACCTTTTTAAATTCGTACGGATCCCTACTATTAATTGGCGTTCAAAGATTTTAAAAATCGGTGGGTAAAAAAAGGTGGTTGACCAAAAACCGAGTCGGTTGTAAAATCATCCCTTTTTGATGATTTTTTGGCATATCTCGGCCAAATAATGTCCGATTTGGGAATTTTATACCATTTTGGACTCGTAAGGATCAGCACTATCAATTGGCATCAAAAGAATGAAAATCTAAATTTTCACCAAAATCGTCGAAATGGCAAGGGGTTACATCACGTTTTTTCTCAATTTCGGGGTCGGTTCGAAAATCAAAACTTTTTCGATGATTTTTATTGAATATCTCGGGTAAATGGTGTCTGATTTTAAAATGTTATACCTTTTTAAATTCGTACGGATCCCTACTATTAATTGGCGTTCAAAGATTTTAAAAATCGGTTGGTAAAAAAAGGTGGTTGACCAAAAACCGAGTTGGTTGTAAAATCATCCCTTTTTGATGATTTTTTGGCATATCTCGGCCAAATAATGTCCGATTTGGGAATTTTATACCATTTTGGACTCGTAAGGATCAGCACTATCAATTGGCATCAAAAGAATGAAAATCTAAATTTTCACCAAAATCGTCGAAATGGCAAGGGGTTACATCACGTTTTTTCTCAATTTCGGGGTCGGTTCGAAAATCAAAACTTTTTCGATGATTTTTATTGAATATCTCGGGTAAATGGTGTCTGATTTTAAAATGTTATACCTTTTTAAATTCGTACGGATCCCTACTATTAATTGGCATTCAAAGATTTTAAAAATCGGTGGGTAAAAAAAGGTGGTTGACCAAAAACCGAGTCGGTTGTAAAATCATCCTTTTTTGATGATTTTTTGGTATATCTCGGCCAAATAATGTCCGATTTGGGAATTTTATACCATTTTGGACTCGTAAGGATCAGCACTATCAATTGGCATCAAAAGAATGAAAATCTAAATTTTCACCAAAATCGTCGAAATGGCAAGGGGTTACATCACGTTTTTTCTCAATTTCGGGGTCGGTTCGAAAATCAAAACTTTTTCGATGATTTTTATTGAATATCTCGGGTAAATGGTGTCTGATTTTAAAATGTTATACCTTTTTAAATTCGTACGGATCCCTACTATTAATTGGCGTTCAAAGATTTTAAAAATCGGTGGGTAAAAAAAGGTGGTTGACCAAAAACCGAGTTGGTTGTAAAATCATCCCTTTTTGATGATTTTTTGGCATATCTCGGCTAAATAATGTCCGATTTGGGAATTTTATACCATTTTGGACTCGTAAGGATCAGCACTATCAATTGGCATCAAAAGAATGAAAATCTAAATTTTCACCAAAATCGTCGAAATGGCAAGGGGTTACATCACGTTTTTTCTCAATTTCGGGGTCGGTTCGAAAATCAAAACTTTTTCGATGATTTTTATTGAATATCTCGGGTAAATGGTGTCTGATTTTAAAATGTTATACCTTTTTAAATTCGTACGGATCCCTACTATTAATTGGCGTTCAAAGATTTTAAAAATCGGTGGGTAAAAAAAGGTGGTTGACCAAAAACCGAGTCGGTTGTAAAATCATCCCTTTTTGATGATTTTTTGGTATATCTCGGCTAAATAATGTCCGATTTGGGAATTTTATACCATTTTGGACTCGTAAGGATCAGCACTATCAATTGGCATCAAAAGAATGAAAATCTAAATTTTCACCAAAATCGTCGAAATGGCAAGGGGTTACATCACGTTTTTTCTCGATTTCGGGGTCGGTTCGAAAATCAAAACTTTTTCGATGATTTTTATTGAATATCTCGGGTAAATGGTGTCTGATTTTAAAATGTTATACCTTTTTAAATTCGTACGGATCCAAACTATCAAATGGCGTTCAAAGATTTTAAAAATCGGTGGGTAAAAAAAGGTGGTTGACCAAAAACCGAGTCGGTTGTAATATCATCCCTTTTTGATGATTTTTTGGCATATCTCGGCCAAATAATGTCCGATTTGGGAATTTTATACCATTTTGGACTCGTAAGGATCAGCACTATCAATTGGCATCAAAAGAATGAAAATCTAAATTTTCACCAAAATCGTCGAAATGGCAAGGGTCCGTTCCACAAATCAAAACTTTTTCGATGATTTTTATTGAATATCTCGGGTAAATGGTGTCTGATTTTAAAATGTTATACCTTTTTAAATTCGTACGGATCCCTACTATCAATTGGCGTTCAAAGATTTTAAAAATCGGTGGGTAAAAAAAGGTGGTTGACCAAAAACCGAGTCGGTTGTAAAATCATCCCTTTTTGATGATTTTTTGGCATATCTCGGCCAAATAATGTCCGATTTGGGAATTTTATACCATTTTGGACTCGTAAGGATCAGCACTATCAATTGGCATCAAAAGAATGAAAATCTAAATTTTCACCAAAATCGTCGAAATGGCAAGGGGTTACATCACGTTTTTTCTCAATTTCGGGGTCGGTTCGAAAATCAAAACTTTTTCGATGATTTTTATTGAATATCTCGGGTAAATGGTGTCTGATTTTAAAATGTTATACCTTTTTAAATTCGTACGGATCCAAACTATCAAATGGCATTCAAAGATTTTAAAAATCGGTGGGTAAAAAAAGGTGGTTGACCAAAAACCGAGTCGGTTGTAATATCAACCTTTTTTGATGATTTTTTGGCATATCTCGGCCAAATAATGTCCGATTTGGGAATTTTATACCATTTTGGACTCGTAAGGATCAGCACTATCAATTGGCATCAAAAGAATGAAAATCTAAATTTTCACCAAAATCGTCGAAATGGCAAGGGGTTACATCACGTTTTTTCTCAATTTCGGGGTCGGTTCGAAAATCAAAACTTTTTCGATGATTTTTATTGAATATCTCGGGTAAATGGTGTCTGATTTTAAAATGTTATACCTTTTTAAATTCGTACGGATCCCTACTATTAATTGGCATTCAAAGATTTTAAAAATCGGTGGGTAAAAAAAGGTGGTTGACCAAAAACCGAGTCGGTTGTAAAATCATCCCTTTTTGATGATTTTTTGGCATATCTCGGCTAAATAATGTCCGATTTGGGAATTTTATACCATTTTGGACTCGTAAGGATCAGCACTATCAATTGGCATCAAAAGAATGAAAATCTAAATTTTCACCAAAATCGTCGAAATGGCAAGGGGTTACATCACGTTTTTTCTCAATTTCGGGGTCGGTTCGAAAATCAAAACTTTTTCGATGATTTTTATTGAATATCTCGGGTAAATGGTGTCTGATTTTAAAATGTTATACCTTTTTAAATTCGTACGGATCCCTACTATTAATTGGCGTTCAAAGATTTTAAAAATCGGTTGGTAAAAAAAGGTGGTTGACCAAAAACCGAGTTGGTTGTAATATCCCTTTTTGATGATTTTTTGGTATATCTCGGCCAATAATGTCCGATTTGGGAATTTTATACCATTTTGGACTCGTAAGGATCAGCACTATCAATTGGCATCAAAAGAATCAAAATCTAAATTTTCATGATTTTTTTGAATATCTCGGGTAAATGGTGTCTGATTTTAAAATGTTATACCTTTTTAAATTCGTACGGATCCCTACTATTAATTGGCGTTCAAAGATTTTAAAAATCGGTTGGTAAAAAAAGGTGGTTGACCAAAAACCGAGTTGGTTGTAAAATCATCCCTTTTTGATGATTTTTTGGCATATCTCGGCCAAATAATGTCCGATTTGGGAATTTTATACCATTTTGGACTCGTAAGGATCAGCACTATCAATTGGCATCAAAAGAATGAAAATCTAAATTTTCACCAAAATCGTCGAAATGGCAAGGGGTTACATCACGTTTTTTCTCAATTTCGGGGTCGGTTCGAAAATCAAAACTTTTTCGATGATTTTTATTGAATATCTCGGGTAAATGGTGTCTGATTTTAAAATGTTATACCTTTTTAAATTCGTACGGATCCAAACTATCAAATGGCATTCAAAGATTTTAAAAATCGGTGGGTAAAAAAAGGTGGTTGACCAAAAACCGAGTCGGTTGTAAAATCAACCCTTTTTGATGATTTTTTGGTATATCTCGGCCAAATAATGTCCGATTTGGGAATTTTATACCATTTTGGACTCGTAAGGATCAGCACTATCAATTGGCATCAAAAGAATGAAAATCTAAATTTTCACCAAAATCGTCGAAATGGCAAGGGGTTACATCACGTTTTTTCTCAATTTCGGGGTCGGTTCG